>NW_026647150.1:0-300000 GCF_950295315.1 Erinaceus europaeus | reverse complement strand
CTGAGTGCCTACACCACGAATAATCCACAGCTCCTGCACTCCATTTGTTCCCCTTTCGCTGCCCTTGTTGCTTGGTCACTGTGGTGGTTATTGTTTTTGTTGTTGTTGTTGTTGTTACTGACCTTGCATCTGACAGACACAAAAGGAGAGAGCAGAGGAAATACAGGGTGGGAGAGAAAGATAGAGCTCCTAAAGACCTGCTTCACCCCCTGTAAAGCGACTCCCCTGCAGGTGGCGGTCTGGGGGCCAGACCCCAAATCCTTCCACCTGTCCCCTCTATTCGTGAGCGCCACAAGCCCTTAACCCTCTGACATACCGCCAAACCTCCCTGGATTTACTTTTGAAGGCAGTATCACCTGCCTCGTTTTGAATCCTCATTATCCTGAGGGTCAGTCCTGGAGACAGTGTCATGACACGACACACGGAGATCTCTGTTATCAGAGAGCACCTGGAACAGCAGCTGGGGCTCTAGTGCCAGGGCAGGAGCAACTCCCCATCCACCTTCCACGGAGTCCACCTGCCAGTATTTTGGTCCTTTTCCCTCCAAAAAAGATTTTTCCCTTTTTTCACTTTGAAACAGGCAGGAGACAGGTTACCCAGGCAGGGGGGAAAAAAATAAAAAGCCTTTTTTTTTTTTTTTTTTTTTTTTTACCGAAGTGAATGACCATCTTCTGGGAAGTATAGGTTTTGAACCTGAAAACTCTGTCTGTCTGTCTCTTAGTCCACAGAAAGAGCCACTAGCCCAGCCAGATCTCACGCTCAGATGGGGTGTTTTTGCCAGTCAAAGGTCTGCACAGCGCACTAGGGATTGGGCGGCCTGAGACCCAAACGTTACATTGTAGATGGACTGTTTGCAGTTCTTGCTCCCCAGGACATTGGACTGTCTCAACTCCCTCCCCTACAGCATGAAAAAAAGACTCTTGACAACCTTGGAGCAACTGGAGTGGGGGCGAGGGGAGCTGTTTGCATGTCTGCACTGCTCATGCCCAGGTGTCTGTGGGGGTCCGTGGCAGAGGCTGTAAGGGGGCTAGGGGGCAGAAGGAGACTGTTTGAGAGGCAGGCTGCAGGCAGGGGAGCCCAGGAGTGTGTGCAGGGCTGTGTGTGTGGGTGTGGTGGCAGGGCGTTAGGGCAGGTCCCCCTGCTGGATGGTGAGATGGCAGCTGGGCTGGCCCTGCGCCCTCAGGGCTGAAGGGCAGAAGCATGGTGGCAGTAAAGTAGCGCAGGGAGGAACACAGTAGATGTTAGTTGGGAGCTGGGGGACAGAGGGTAAGGGGAAAGGGGGCATCCTTGAGGAGGGGTCAGGACTAGAGAGTGGGGGCAGCTGGAGGCATGGAAGGTCCCAGGAATCAGGGACTGACAGGAACAGATTCCTACACCCCCCCACTGGATAGAAGCTGCAGAAGCCAGAGCAGCAGCCCTGGCTTGCCTAGGCCAAGGGCCCTGAGTGAGTCCATCTGAGGATGAGGAAGAGGAGGAGGGGGTGGAGGAGGAGGAGGAGAAAGAGGAGGAGGAAGAGTAGGAAGAGGAGGAGGAGGAGGAGGAGGAGGAGCAGGAGGGGCAGGAGGGCAGCTGTCAGTAGGCAACGGGATTAATAGAGGCCTCCATTACGGAGGCATGTGTCCAGGCAGGCACCCACCAACCGTCAGGGGCAGCTCAGGGCACCCAGGGACTTGGTGTGGGTATCTCTGGGGCGGGGACTGTCAGTCAGTCAGCAAGACTGTGTGTCAGTGCACATGGTGGGACAGGGGCCTGGCGGACCTTGGTCCCCCGCCCTGGACTGTCAGATGCCAGCCCCATGCCCAGACACACACCAATCTGCACATAGCCCCTTGGCCCGGCCGACCAGCACCTGCTTTGGCCTGGGGCTCTGGCTCTGGTGGCTGGCCACCACCCCTCAGGTCAAGTTCAGCTTGGGGATCATGGCTGCTGGTCAACTGGATGGGCGGGGTCCCCATGGCCTAGCAACCACATGAGCCCTCTGTGATGTCCTAGCCCCTGGCAATCTGTGCTGGCCACACTGGCACTGGGCAGCCCAACTGCCCTGCCACTAGGTCAGGCAACAGCGCGCAGACGCCTGGGCCCTGGCACAGAGGGACGGAAGGATGGGAAGACAGTGCTGACCGACGAGGGACCTCAGGGCTGGCAGCCAAGAGAAGACAGGTGGAGGTGCGCCCGGGATCCTGGGAGCCCAGGCCAGAGCTGCCTGCATGCCTGCCTGCCTTCCTGGATGTCCGTATGCTGCCTTTGTCCAGGTAGGTTTCTCAGGTCCCCTCCAATCCTGTCCTCTCCTGTCCTCTCCTGTCCTCACCATCCTCTCCCCTCTCCTCTCCTCCGCACTTTGCTTCTCTCCTTTGTCTGTCCTCTCTTCCAGGTGCCCTGCTCACCAGCTCCAGCACTTGTGATGCTTCTCCAGTGACAGCTGTTCGCAACCCCTTCCACCCCCTGCCTGCCCCTAATGTGACCCAGCTCACAGGGTCTCCGGCTCATCCCACCCAAACCCACACGCCCCAACACATTCCCTGGTTCAGCCCCTCTGCCCTATTCAGCCAAACTGGGCCTTTGCAACCTACCTATGCATCGTTGTTTCTCCTCACCATTCAAGGAGAGATCTCCTTTTGTACTTAGCTTGGTTGACTGGTGGATGGATGGATGGATGGATGGATGGATGTATGAATGGATGGATAGATGTATGGGTGGATGGATGGATGGATGGACAGGTCAATGGATGGGTTTTGTAGAGGCAGAGTACCATATAGGGGTACTGGAGTCCGCTGGTGTCAGATCCCTAGTCAATGTCAAATGTAAAACATTAATTCATCAATAATAAAAATGAATAAGCACCTAAATAAATAAATAAATAAATATAAAAACTGGGTTAACAAATACATGGCGTCTTTGCCTTTCTGCATATGGAATGCTGTGAGGATCTTAACAAGGAAAGCATTGTCCTGATTAACCCATTTGAAGTCGTGGAATATTTCCTTTTCCTTTTTCTTTTTTTACTTTCTATTTTCTTGATTATTCACTGGAATAAATAGACAGGAATTGAGAGGGAAGGGAGGTAGAGAGAGTTTGAGACACAGAGAGAGACAACTGCAGCACTTCCGCACCACTTGTAAAGATTTCCCCTGGCATGTGGGAACCAGGGTGTTGAAGCCCAGTCCTCCTGCATTGTAACATGAGTGCTTAACTGGGTGTGGCACCACCTGCTACCCTTGATGGGACACTTTTTTTTAGCAATGAAAAGAAATTCTCGTGGCAAGGTAATAAATAAATGAAGAAGTCAATAAAAGTGCATTTACATTAACTCAGTGGAAACACACAGGGACATATACGTCTCTGTTACCTGTATTACATCTTCATGTATGGATTGATTGCCTCAAGGGGTTATTGCCACAGCTGAGTGCCTACACCACGAATAATCCACAGCTCCTGCACTCCATTTGTTCCCCTTTCGCTGCCCTTGTTGCTTGGTCACTGTGGTGGTTATTGTTTTTGTTGTTGTTGTTGTTGTTACTGACCTTGCATCTGACAGACACAAAAGGAGAGAGCAGAGGAAATACAGGGTGGGAGAGAAAGATAGAGCTCCTAAAGACCTGCTTCACCCCCTGTAAAGCGACTCCCCTGCAGGTGGCGGTCTGGGGGCCAGACCCCAAATCCTTCCACCTGTCCCCTCTATTCGTGAGCGCCACAAGCCCTTAACCCTCTGACATACCGCCAAACCTCCCTGGATTTACTTTTGAAGGCAGTATCACCTGCCTCGTTTTGAATCCTCATTATCCTGAGGGTCAGTCCTGGAGACAGTGTCATGACACGACACACGGAGATCTCTGTTATCAGAGAGCACCTGGAACAGCAGCTGGGGCTCTAGTGCCAGGGCAGGAGCAACTCCCCATCCACCTTCCACGGAGTCCACCTGCCAGTATTTTGTTCCTTTTCCCTCCAAAAAAGATTTTTCCCTTTTTTCACTTTGAAACAGGCAGGGGACAGGTTACCCAGGCAGGGGGGAAAAAAATAAAAAGCCTTTTTTTTTTTTTTTTTTTTTTTTTACCGAAGTGAATGACCATCTTCTGGGAAGTATAGGTTTTGAACCTGAAAACTCTGTCTGTCTGTCTCTTAGTCCACAGAAAGAGCCACTAGCCCAGCCAGATCTCACGCTCAGATGGGGTGTTTTTGCCAGTCAAAGGTCTGCACAGCGCACTAGGGATTGGGCGGCCTGAGACCCAAACGTTACATTGTAGATGGACTGTTTGCAGTTCTTGCTCCCCAGGACATTGGACTGTCTCAACTCCCTCCCCTACAGCATGAAAAAAAGACTCTTGACAACCTTGGAGCAACTGGAGTGGGGGCGAGGGGAGCTGTTTGCATGTCTGCACTGCTCATGCCCAGGTGTCTGTGGGGGTCCGTGGCAGAGGCTGTAAGGGGGCTAGGGGGCAGAAGGAGACTGTTTGAGAGGCAGGCTGCAGGCAGGGGAGCCCAGGAGTGTGTGCAGGGCTGTGTGTGTGGGTGTGGTGGCAGGGCGTTAGGGCAGGTCCCCCTGCTGGATGGTGAGATGGCAGCTGGGCTGGCCCTGGGCCCTCAGGGCTGAAGGGCAGAAGCATGGTGGCAGTAAAGTAGCGCAGGGAGGAACACAGTAGATGTTAGTTGGGAGCTGGGGGACAGAGGGTAAGGGGAAAGGGGGCATCCTTGAGGAGGGGTCAGGACTAGAGAGTGGGGGCAGCTGGAGGCATGGAAGGTCCCAGGAATCAGGGACTGACAGGAACAGATTCCTACACCCCCCCACTGGATAGAAGCTGCAGAAGCCAGAGCAGCAGCCCTGGCTTGCCTAGGCCAAGGGCCCTGAGTGAGTCCATCTGAGGATGAGGAAGAGGAGGAGGGGGTGGAGGAGGAGGAGGAGAAAGAGGAGGAGGAAGAGTAGGAAGAGGAGGAGGAGGAGGAGGAGGAGGAGCAGGAGGGGCAGGAGGGCAGCTGTCAGTAGGCAACGGGATTAATAGAGGCCTCCATTATGGAGGCATGTGTCCAGGCAGGCAACCACCAACCGTCAGGGGCAGCTCAGGGCACCCAGGGACTTGGTGTGGGTATCTCTGGGGCGGGGACTGTCAGTCAGTCAGCAAGACTGTGTGTCAGTGCACATGGTGGGACAGGGGCCTGGCGGACCTTGGTCCCCCGCCCTGGACTGTCAGATGCCAGCCCCATGCCCAGACACACACCAATCTGCACATAGCCCCTTGGCCCGGCCGACCAGCACCTGCTTTGGCCTGGGGCTCTGGCTCTGGTGGCTGGCCACCACCCCTCAGGTCAAGTTCAGCTTGGGGATCATGGCTGCTGGTCAACTGGATGGGCGGGGTCCCCATGGCCTAGCAACCACATGAGCCCTCTGTGATGTCCTAGCCCCTGGCAATCTGTGCTGGCCACACTGGCACTGGGCAGCCCAACTGCCCTGCCACTAGGTCAGGCAACAGCGCCCAGACGCCTGGGCCCTGGCACAGAGGGACGGAAGGATGGGAAGACAGTGCTGACCGACGAGGGACCTCAGGGCTGGCAGCCAAGAGAAGACAGGTGGAGGTGCGCCCGGGATCCTGGGAGCCCAGGCCAGAGCTGCCTGCATGCCTGCCTGCCTTCCTGGATGTCCGTATGCTGCCTTTGTCCAGGTAGGTTTCTCAGGTCCCCTCCAATCCTGTCCTCTCCTGTCCTCTCCTGTCCTCACCATCCTCTCCCCTCTCCTCTCCTCCGCACTTTGCTTCTCTCCTTTGTCTGTCCTCTCTTCCAGGTGCCCTGCTCACCAGCTCCAGCACTTGTGATGCTTCTCCAGTGACAGCTGTTCGCAACCCCTTCCACCCCCTGCCTGCCCCTAATGTGACCCAGCTCACAGGGTCTCCGGCTCATCCCACCCAAACCCACACGCCCCAACACATTCCCTGGTTCAGCCCCTCTGCCCTATTCAGCCAAACTGGGCCTTTGCAACCTACCTATGCATCGTTGTTTCTCCTCACCATTCAAGGAGAGATCTCCTTTTGTACTTAGCTTGGTTGACTGGTGGATGGATGGATGGATGGATGGATGTATGAATGGATGGATAGATGTATGGGTGGATGGATGGATGGATGGACAGGTCAATGGATGGGTTTTGTAGAGGCAGAGTACCATATAGGGGTACTGGAGTCCGCTGGTGTCAGATCCCTAGTCAGTGTCAAATGTAAAACATTAATTCATCAATAACAAAAATGAATAAGCACCTAAATAAATAAATAAATAAATATAAAAACTGGGTTAACAAATACATGGCGTCTTTGCCTTTCTGCATATGGAATGCTGTGAGGATCTTAACAAGGAAAGCATTGTCCTGATTAACCCATTTGAAGTCGTGGAATATTTCCTTTTCCTTTTTCTTTTTTTACTTTTTATTTTCTTGATTATTCACTGGAATAAATAGACAGGAATTGAGAGGGAAGGGAGGTAGAGAGAGTTTGAGACACAGAGAGAGACAACTGCAGCACTTCCGCACCACTTGTAAAGATTTCCCCTGGCATGTGGGAACCAGGGTGTTGAAGCCCAGTCCTCCTGCATTGTAACATGAGTGCTTAACTGGGTGTGGCACCACCTGCTACCCTTGATGGGACACTTTTTTTTAGCAATGAAAAGAAATTCTCGTGGCAAGGTAATAAATAAATGAAGAAGTCAATAAAAGTGCATTTACATTAACTCAGTGGAAACACACAGGGACATATACGTCTCTGTTACCTGTATTACATCTTCATGTATGGATTGATTGCCTCAAGGGGTTATTGCCACAGCTGAGTGCCTACACCACGAATAATCCACAGCTCCTGCACTCCATTTGTTCCCCTTTTGCTGCCCTTGTTGCTTGGTCACTGTGGTGGTTATTGTTTTTGTTGTTGTTGTTGTTGTTACTGACCTTGCATCTGACAGACACAAAAGGAGAGAGCAGAGGAAATACAGGGTGGGAGAGAAAGATAGAGCTCCTAAAGACCTGCTTCACCCCCTGTAAAGCGACTCCCCTGCAGGTGGCGGTCTGGGGGCCAGACCCCAAATCCTTCCACCTGTCCCCTCTATTCGTGAGCGCCACAAGCCCTTAACCCTCTGACATACCGCCAAACCTCCCTGGATTTACTTTTGAAGGCAGTATCACCTGCCTCGTTTTGAATCCTCATTATCCTGAGGGTCAGTCCTGGAGACAGTGTCATGACACGACACACGGAGATCTCTGTTATCAGAGAGCACCTGGAACAGCAGCTGGGGCTCTAGTGCCAGGGCAGGAGCAACTCCGCATCCACCTTCGACGGAGTCCACCTGCCAGCATTTTGGTCCTTTTCCCTCCAAAAAAGATTTTTCCCTTTTTTCACTTTGAAACAGGCAGGAGACAGGTTACCCAGGCAGGGGGAAAAAAAATAAAAAGCCTTTTTTTTTTTACCGAAGTGAATGACCATCTTCTGGGAAGTATAGGTTTTGAACCTGAAAACTCTGTCTGTCTGTCTCTTAGTCCACAGAAAGAGCCACTAGCCCAGCCAGATCTCACGCTCAGATGGGGTGTTTTTGCCAGTCAAAGGTCTGCACAGCGCACTAGGGATTGGGTGGCCTGAGACCCAAACGTTACATTGTAGATGGACTGTTTGCAGTTCTTGCTCCCCAGGACATTGGACTGTCTCAACTCCCTCCCCTACAGCATGAAAAAAAGACTCTTGACAACCTTGGAGCAACTGGAGTGGGGGCGAGGGGAGCTGTTTGCATGTCTGCACTGCTCATGCCCAGGTGTCTGTGGGGGTCCGTGGCAGAGGCTGTAAGGGGGCTAGGGGGCAGAAGGAGACTGTTTGAGAGGCAGGCTGCAGGCAGGGGAGCCCAGGAGTGTGTGCAGGGCTGTGTGTGTGGGTGTGGTGGCAGGGGGTTAGGGCAGGTCCCCCTGCTGGATGGTGAGATGGCAGCTGGGCTGGCCCTGGGCCCTCAGGGCTGAAGGGCAGAAGCAGGGTGGCAGTAAAGTAGCGCAGGGAGGAACACAGTAGATGTTAGTTGGGAGCTGGGGGACAGAGGGTAAGGGGAAAGGGGGCATCCTTGAGGAGGGGTCAGGACTAGAGAGTGGGGGCAGCTGGAGGCATGGAAGGTCCCAGGAATCAGGGACTGACAGGAACAGATTCCTACACCCCCCCACTGGATAGAAGCTGCAGAAGCCAGAGCAGCAGCCCTGGCTTGCCTAGGCCAAGGGCCCTGAGTGAGTCCATCTGAGGATGAGGAAGAGGAGGAGGGGGTGGAGGAGGAGGAGGAGAAAGAGGAGGAGGAAGAGTAGGAAGAGGAGGAGGAGGAGGCGTAGGAGGAGGAGGAGGGGCAGGAGGGCAGCTGTCAGTAGGCAACGGGATTAATAGAGGCCTCCATTACGGAGGCATGTGTCCAGGCAGGCACCCACCAACCGTCAGGGGCAGCTCAGGGCACCCAGGGACTTGGTGTGGGTATCTCTGGGGCGGGGACTGTCAGTCAGTCAGCAAGACTGTGTGTCAGTGCACATGGTGGGACAGGGGCCTGGCGGACCTTGGTCCCCCGCCCTGGACTGTCAGATGCCAGCCCCATGCCCAGACACACACCAATCTGCACATAGCCCCTTGGCCCGGCTGACCAGCACCTGCTTTGGCCTGGGGCTCTGGCTCTGGTGGCTGGCCACCACCCCTCAGGTCAAGTTCAGCTTGGGGATCATGGCTGCTGGTCAACTGGATGGGCGGGGTCCCCATGGCCTAGCAACCACATGAGCCCTCTGTGATGTCCTAGCCCCTGGCAATCTGTGCTGGCCACACTGGCACTGGGCAGCCCAACTGCCCTGCCACTAGGTCAGGCAACAGCGCCCAGACGCCTGGGCCCTGGCACAGAGGGACGGAAGGATGGGAAGACAGTGCTGACCGACGAGGGACCTCAGGGCTGGCAGCCAAGAGAAGACAGGTGGAGGTGCGCCCGGGATCCTGGGAGCCCAGGCCAGAGCTGCCTGCATGCCTGCCTGCCTTCCTGGATGTCCGTATGCTGCCTTTGTCCAGGTAGGTTTCTCAGGTCCCCTCCAATCCTGTCCTCTCCTGTCCTCTCCTGTCCTCACCATCCTCTCCCCTCTCCTCTCCTCCGCACTTTGCTTCTCTCCTTTGTCTGTCCTCTCTTCCAGGTGCCCTGCTCACCAGCTCCAGCACTTGTGATGCTTCTCCAGTGACACCTGTTCGCAACCCCTTCCACCCCCTGCCTGCCCCTAATGTGACCCAGCTCACAGGGTCTCCGGCTCATCCCACCCAAACCCACACGCCCCAACACATTCCCTGGTTCAGCCCCTCTGCCCTATTCAGCCAAACTGGGCCTTTGCAACCTACCTATGCATCGTTGTTTCTCCTCACCATTCAAGGAGAGATCTCCTTTTGTACTTAGCTTGGTTGACTGGTGGATGGATGGATGGATGGATGGATGGATGGATGGATGTATGAATGGATGGATAGATGTATGGGTGGATGGATGGATGGATGGACAGGTCAATGGATGGGTTTTGTAGAGGCAGAGTACCATATAGGGGTACTGGAGTCCGCTGGTGTCAGATCCCTAGTCAATGTCAAATGTAAAACATTAATTCATCAATAACAAAAATGAATAAGCACCTAAATAAATAAATAAATAAATAAATATAAAAACTGGGTTAACAAATACATGGCGTCTTTGCCTTTCTGCATATGGAATGCTGTGAGGATCTTAACAAGGAAAGCATTGTCCTGATTAACCCATTTGAAGTCGTGGAATATTTCCTTTTCCTTTTTCTTTTTTTACTTTCTATTTTCTTGATTATTCACTGGAATAAATAGACAGGAATTGAGAGGGAAGGGAGGTAGAGAGAGTTTGAGACACAGAGAGAGACAACTGCAGCACTTCCGCACCACTTGTAAAGATTTCCCCTGGCATGTGGGAACCAGGGTGTTGAAGCCCAGTCCTCCTGCATTGTAACATGAGTGCTTAACTGGGTGTGGCACCACCTGCTACCCTTGATGGGACACTTTTTTTTAGCAATGAAAAGAAATTCTCGTGGCAAGGTAATAAATAAATGAAGAAGTCAATAAAAGTGCATTTACATTAACTCAGTGGAAACACACAGGGACATATACGTCTCTGTTACCTGTATTACATCTTCATGTATGGATTGATTGCCTCAAGGGGTTATTGCCACAGCTGAGTGCCTACGCCACGAATAATCCACAGCTCCTGCACTCCATTTGTTCCCCTTTCGCTGCCCTTGTTGCTTGGTCACTGTGGTGGTTATTGTTTTTGTTGTTGTTGTTGTTGTTACTGACCTTGCATCTGACAGACACAAAAGGAGAGAGCAGAGGAAATACAGGGTGGGAGAGAAAGATAGAGCTCCTAAAGACCTGCTTCACCCCCTGTAAAGCGACTCCCCTGCAGGTGGCGGTCTGGGGGCCAGACCCCAAATCCTTCCTCCTGTCCCCTCTATTCGTGAGCGCCACAAGCCCTTAACCCTCTGACATACCGCCAAACCTCCCTGGATTTACTTTTGAAGGCAGTATCACCTGCCTCGTTTTGAATCCTCATTATCCTGAGGGTCAGTCCTGGAGACAGTGTCATGACACGACACACGGAGATCTCTGTTATCAGAGAGCACCTGGAACAGCAGCTGGGGCTCTAGTGCCAGGGCAGGAGCAACTCCCCATCCACCTTCCACGGAGTCCACCTGCCAGCATTTTGGTCCTTTTCCCTCCAAAAAAGATTTTTCCCTTTTTTCACTTTGAAACAGGCAGGAGACAGGTTACCCAGGCAGGGGGAAAAAAAATAAAAAGCCTTTTTTTTTTTACCGAAGTGAATGACCATCTTCTGGGAAGTATAGGTTTTGAACCTGAAAACTCTGTCTGTCTGTCTCTTAGTCCACAGAAAGAGCCACTAGCCCAGCCAGATCTCACGCTCAGATGGGGTGTTTTTGCCAGTCAAAGGTCTGCACAGCGCACTAGGGATTGGGCGGCCTGAGACCCAAACGTTACATTGTAGATGGACTGTTTGCAGTTCTTGCTCCCCAGGACATTGGACTGTCTCAACTCCCTCCCCTACAGCATGAAAAAAAGACTCTTGACAACCTTGGAGCAACTGGAGTGGGGGCGAGGGGAGCTGTTTGCATGTCTGCACTGCTCATGCCCAGGTGTCTGTGGGGGTCCGTGGCAGAGGCTGTAAGGGGGCTAGGGGGCAGAAGGAGACTGTTTGAGAGGCAGGCTGCAGGCAGGGGAGCCCAGGAGTGTGTGCAGGGCTGTGTGTGTGGGTGTGGTGGCAGGGCGTTAGGGCAGGTCCCCCTGCTGGATGGTGAGATGGCAGCTGGGCTGGCCCTGGGCCCTCAGGGCTGAAGGGCAGAAGCAGGGTGGCAGTAAAGTAGCGCAGGGAGGAACACAGTAGATGTTAGTTGGGAGCTGGGGGACAGAGGGTAAGGGGAAAGGGGGCATCCTTGAGGAGGGGTCAGGACTAGAGAGTGGGGGCAGCTGGAGGCATGGAAGGTCCCAGGAATCAGGGACTGACAGGAACAGATTCCTACACCCCCCCACTGGATAGAAGCTGCAGAAGCCAGAGCAGCAGCCCTGGCTTGCCTAGGCCAAGGGCCCTGAGTGAGTCCATCTGAGGATGAGGAAGAGGAGGAGGGGGTGGAGGAGGAGGAGGAGAAAGAGGAGGAGGAAGAGTAGGAAGAGGAGGAGGAGGAGGAGGAGGAGGAGCAGGAGGGGCAGGAGGGCAGCTGTCAGTAGGCAACGGGATTAATAGAGGCCTCCATTACGGAGGCATGTGTCCAGGCAGGCACCCACCAACCGTCAGGGGCAGCTCAGGGCACCCAGGGACTTGGTGTGGGTATCTCTGGGGCGGGGACTGTCAGTCAGTCAGCAAGACTGTGTGTCAGTGCACATGGTGGGACAGGGGCCTGGCGGACCTTGGTCCCCCGCCCTGGACTGTCAGATGCCAGCCCCATGCCCAGACACACACCAATCTGCACATAGCCCCTTGGCCCGGCCGACCAGCACCTGCTTTGGCCTGGGGCTCTGGCTCTGGTGGCTGGCCACCACCCCTCAGGTCAAGTTCAGCTTGGGGATCATGGCTGCTGGTCAACTGGATGGGCGGGGTCCCCATGGCCTAGCAACCACATGAGCCCTCTGTGATGTCCTAGCCCCTGGCAATCTGTGCTGGCCACACTGGCACTGGGCAGCCCAACTGCCCTGCCACTAGGTCAGGCAACAGCGCCCAGACGCCTGGGCCCTGGCACAGAGGGACGGAAGGATGGGAAGACAGTGCTGACCGACGAGGGACCTCAGGGCTGGCAGCCAAGAGAAGACAGGTGGAGGTGCGCCCGGGATCCTGGGAGCCCAGGCCAGAGCTGCCTGCATGCCTGCCTGCCTTCCTGGATGTCCGTATGCTGCCTTTGTCCAGGTAGGTTTCTCAGGTCCCCTCCAATCCTGTCCTCTCCTGTCCTCTCCTGTCCTCACCATCCTCTCCCCTCTCCTCTCCTCCGCACTTTGCTTCTCTCCTTTGTCTGTCCTCTCTTCGAGGTGCCCTGCTCACCAGCTCCAGCACTTGTGATGCTTCTCCAGTGACTGCTATTCGCAACCCCTTCCACCCCCTGCCTGCCCCTAATGTGACCCAGCTCACAGGGTCTCCGGCTCATCCCACCCAAACCCACACGCCCCAACACATTCCCTGGTTCAGCCCCTCTGCCCTATTCAGCCAAACTGGGCCTTTGCAACCTACCTATGCATCGTTGTTTCTCCTCACCATTCAAGGAGAGATCTCCTTTTGTACTTAGCTTGGTTGACTGGTGGATGGATGGATGGATGGATGGATGGATGGATGTATGAATGGATGGATAGATGTATGGGTGGATGGATGGATGGATGGACAGGTCAATGGATGGGTTTTGTAGAGGCAGAGTACCATATAGGGGTACTGGAGTCCGCTGGTGTCAGATCCCTAGTCAATGTCAAATGTAAAACATTAATTCATCAATAACAAAAATGAATAAGCACCTAAATAAATAAATAAATAAATATAAAAACTGGGTTAACAAATACATGGCGTCTTTGCCTTTCTGCATATGGAATGCTGTGAGGATCTTAACAAGGAAAGCATTGTCCTGATTAACCCATTTGAAGTCGTGGAATATTTCCTTTTCCTTTTTCTTTTTTTACTTTCTATTTTCTTGATTATTCACTGGAATAAATAGACAGGAATTGAGAGGGAAGGGAGGTAGAGAGAGTTTGAGACACAGAGAGAGACAACTGCAGCACTTCCGCACCACTTGTAAAGATTTCCCCTGGCATGTGGGAACCAGGGTGTTGAAGCCCAGTCCTCCTGCATTGTAACATGAGTGCTTAACTGGGTGTGGCACCACCTGGTACCCTTGATGGGACACTTTTTTTTAGCAATGAAAAGAAATTCTCGTGGCAAGGTAATAAATAAATGAAGAAGTCAATAAAAGTGCATTTACATTAACTCAGTGGAAACACACAGGGACATATACGTCTCTGTTACCTGTATTACATCTTCATGTATGGATTGATTGCCTCAAGGGGTTATTGCCACAGCTGAGTGCCTACACCACGAATAATC
Organism: Erinaceus europaeus; assembly: GCF_950295315.1. Lineage (NCBI taxonomy): Eukaryota > Metazoa > Chordata > Mammalia > Eulipotyphla > Erinaceidae > Erinaceus > Erinaceus europaeus. The sequence goes on along the minus strand of NW_026647150.1, from coordinate 286,395 downwards.
CACAGCTCCTGCACTCCATTTGTTCCCCTTTCGCTGCCCTTGTTGCTTGGTCACTGTGGTGGTTATTGTTTTTGTTGTTGTTGTTGTTGTTGTTACTGACCTTGCATCTGACAGACACAAAAGGAGAGAGCAGAGGAAATACAGGGTGGGAGAGAAAGATAGAGCTCCTAAAGACCTGCTTCACCCCCTGTAAAGCGACTCCCCTGCAGGTGGCGGTCTGGGGGCCAGACCCCAAATCCTTCCACCTGTCCCCTCTATTCGTGAGCGCCACAAGCCCTTAACCCTCTGACATACCGCCAAACCTCCCTGGATTTACTTTTGAAGGCAGTATCACCTGCCTCGTTTTGAATCCTCATTATCCTGAGGGTCAGTCCTGGAGACAGTGTCATGACACGACACACGGAGATCTCTGTTATCAGAGAGCACCTGGAACAGCAGCTGGGGCTCTAGTGCCAGGGCAGGAGCAACTCCCCATCCACCTTCCACGGAGTCCACCTGCCAGTATTTTGGTCCTTTTCCCTCCAAAAAAGATTTTTCCCTTTTTTCACTTTGAAACAGGCAGGAGACAGGTTACCCAGGCAGGGGGGAAAAAAATAAAAAGCCTTTTTTTTTTTTTTTTTTTTTTTTTACCGAAGTGAATGACCATCTTCTGGGAAGTATAGGTTTTGAACCTGAAAACTCTGTCTGTCTGTCTCTTAGTCCACAGAAAGAGCCACTAGCCCAGCCAGATCTCACGCTCAGATGGGGTGTTTTTGCCAGTCAAAGGTCTGCACAGCGCACTAGGGATTGGGCGGCCTGAGACCCAAACGTTACATTGTAGATGGACTGTTTGCAGTTCTTGCTCCCCAGGACATTGGACTGTCTCAACTCCCTCCCCTACAGCATGAAAAAAGACTCTTGACAACCTTGGAGCAACTGGAGTGGGGGCGAGGGGAGCTGTTTGCATGTCTGCACCGCTCATGCCCAGGTGTCTGTGGGGGTCCGTGGCAGAGGCTGTAAGGGGGCTAGGGGGCAGAAGGAGACTGTTTGAGAGGCAGGCTGCAGGCAGGGGAGCCCAGGAGTGTGTGCAGGGCTGTGTGTGTGGGTGTGGTGGCAGGGCGTTAGGGCAGGTCCCCCTGCTGGATGGTGAGATGGCAGCTGGGCTGGCCCTGGGCCCTCAGGGCTGAAGGGCAGAAGCATGGTGGCAGTAAAGTAGCGCAGGGAGGAACACAGTAGATGTTAGTTGGGAGCTGGGGGACAGAGGGTAAGGGGAAAGGGGGCATCCTTGAGGAGGGGTCAGGACTAGAGAGTGGGGGCAGCTGGAGGCATGGAAGGTCCCAGGAATCAGGGACTGACAGGAACAGATTCCTACACCCCCCCACTGGATAGAAGCTGCAGAAGCCAGAGCAGCAGCCCTGGCTTGCCTAGGCCAAGGGCCCTGAGTGAGTCCATCTGAGGATGAGGAAGAGGAGGAGGGGGTGGAGGAGGAGGAGGAGAAAGAGGAGGAGGAAGAGTAGGAAGAGGAGGAGGAGGAGGAGGAGGAGGAGGAGCAGGAGGGGCAGGAGGGCAGCTGTCAGTAGGCAACGGGATTAATAGAGGCCTCCATTACGGAGGCATGTGTCCAGGCAGGCACCCACCAACCGTCAGGGGCAGCTCAGGGCACCCAGGGACTTGGTGTGGGTATCTCTGGGGCGGGGACTGTCAGTCAGTCAGCAAGACTGTGTGTCAGTGCACATGGTGGGACAGGGGCCTGGCGGACCTTGGTCCCCCGCCCTGGACTGTCAGATGCCAGCCCCATGCCCAGACACACACCAATCTGCACATAGCCCCTTGGCCTGGCCGACCAGCACCTGCTTTGGCCTGGGGCTCTGGCTCTGGTGGCTGGCCACCACCCCTCAGGTCAAGTTCAGCTTGGGGATCATGGCTGCTGGTCAACTGGATGGGCGGGGTCCCCATGGCCTAGCAACCACATGAGCCCTCTGTGATGTCCTAGCCCCTGGCAATCTGTGCTGGCCACACTGGCACTGGGCAGCCCAACTGCCCTGCCACTAGGTCAGGCAACAGCGCCCAGACGCCTGGGCCCTGGCACAGAGGGACGGAAGGATGGGAAGACAGTGCTGACCGACGAGGGACCTCAGGGCTGGCAGCCAAGAGAAGACAGGTGGAGGTGCGCCCGGGATCCTGGGAGCCCAGGCCAGAGCTGCCTGCATGCCTGCCTGCCTTCCTGGATGTCCGTATGCTGCCTTTGTCCAGGTAGGTTTCTCAGGTCCCCTCCAATCCTGTCCTCTCCTGTCCTCTCCTGTCCTCACCATCCTCTCCCCTCTCCTCTCCTCCGCACTTTGCTTCTCTCCTTTGTCTGTCCTCTCTTCCAGGTGCCCTGCTCACCAGCTCCAGCACTTGTGATGCTTCTCCAGTGACAGCTGTTCGCAACCCCTTCCACCCCCTGCCTGCCCCTAATGTGACCCAGCTCACAGGGTCTCCGGCTCATCCCACCCAAACCCACACGCCCCAACACATTCCCTGGTTCAGCCCCTCTGCCCTATTCAGCCAAACTGGGCCTTTGCAACCTACCTATGCATCGTTGTTTCTCCTCACCATTCAAGGAGAGATCTCCTTTTGTACTTAGCTTGGTTGACTGGTGGATGGATGGATGGATGGATGGATGGATGGATGGATGGATGGATGTATGAATGGATGGATAGATGTATGGGTGGATGGATGGATGGATGGACAGGTCAATGGATGGGTTTTGTAGAGGCAGAGTACCATATAGGGGTACTGGAGTCCGCTGGTGTCAGATCCCTAGTCAATGTCAAATGTAAAACATTAATTCATCAATAACAAAAATGAATAAGCACCTAAATAAATAAATAAATAAATATAAAAACTGGGTTAACAAATACATGGCGTCTTTGCCTTTCTGCATATGGAATGCTGTGAGGATCTTAACAAGGAAAGCATTGTCCTGATTAACCCATTTGAAGTCGTGGAATATTTCCTTTTCCTTTTTCTTTTTTTACTTTCTATTTTCTTGATTATTCACTGGAATAAATAGACAGGAATTGAGAGGGAAGGGAGGTAGAGAGAGTTTGAGACACAGAGAGAGACAACTGCAGCACTTCCGCACCACTTGTAAAGATTTCCCCTGGCATGTGGGAACCAGGGTGTTGAAGCCCAGTCCTCCTGCATTGTAACATGAGTGCTTAACTGGGTGTGGCACCACCTGCTACCCTTGATGGGACACTTTTTTTTAGCAATGAAAAGAAATTCTCGTGGCAAGGTAATAAATAAATGAAGAAGTCAATAAAAGTGCATTTACATTAACTCAGTGGAAACACACAGGGACATATACGTCTCTGTTACCTGTATTACATCTTCATGTATGGATTGATTGCCTCAAGGGGTTATTGCCACAGCTGAGTGCCTACACCACGAATAATCCACAGCTCCTGCACTCCATTTGTTCCCCTTTCGCTGCCCTTGTTGCTTGGTCACTGTGGTGGTTATTGTATTTGTTGTTGTTGTTGTTGTTACTGACCTTGCATCTGACAGACACAAAAGGAGAGAGCAGAGGAAATACAGGGTGGGAGAGAAAGATAGAGCTCCTAAAGACCTGCTTCACCCCCTGTAAAGCGACTCCCCTGCAGGTGGCGGTCTGGGGGCCAGACCCCAAATCCTTCCACCTGTCCCCTCTATTCGTGAGCGCCACAAGCCCTTAACCCTCTGACATACCGCCAAACCTCCCTGGATTTACTTTTGAAGGCAGTATCACCTGCCTCGTTTTGAATCCTCATTATCCTGAGGGTCAGTCCTGGAGACAGTGTCATGACACGACACACGGAGATCTCTGTTATCAGAGAGCACCTGGAACAGCAGCTGGGGCTCTAGTGCCAGGGCAGGAGCAACTCCCCATCCACCTTCCACGGAGTCCACCTGCCAGTATTTTGGTCCTTTTCCCTCCAAAAAAGATTTTTCCCTTTTTTCACTTTGAAACAGGCAGGGGACAGGTTACACAGGCAGGGGGGAAAAAAATAAAAAGCCTTTTTTTTTTTTTTTTTTTTTTTTTACCGAAGTGAATGACCATCTTCTGGGAAGTATAGGTTTTGAACCTGAAAACTCTGTCTGTCTGTCTCTTAGTCCACAGAAAGAGCCACTAGCCCAGCCAGATCTCACGCTCAGATGGGGTGTTTTTGCCAGTCAAAGGTCTGCACAGCGCACTAGGGATTGGGCGGCCTGAGACCCAAACGTTACATTGTAGATGGACTGTTTGCAGTTCTTGCTCCCCAGGACATTGGACTGTCTCAACTCCCTCCCCTACAGCATGAAAAAAAGACTCTTGACAACCTTGGAGCAACTGGAGTGGGGGCGAGGGGAGCTGTTTGCATGTCTGCACTGCTCATGCCCAGGTGTCTGTGGGGGTCCGTGGCAGAGGCTGTAAGGGGGCTAGGGGGCAGAAGGAGACTGTTTGAGAGGCAGGCTGCAGGCAGGGGAGCCCAGGAGTGTGTGCAGGGCTGTGTGTGTGGGTGTGGTGGCAGGGCGTTAGGGCAGGTCCCCCTGCTGGATGGTGAGATGGCAGCTGGGCTGGCCCTGGGCCCTCAGGGCTGAAGGGCAGAAGCATGGTGGCAGTAAAGTAGCGCAGGGAGGAACACAGTAGATGTTAGTTGGGAGCTGGGGGACAGAGGGTAAGGGGAAAGGGGGCATCCTTGAGGAGGGGTCAGGACTAGAGAGTGGGGGCAGCTGGAGGCATGGAAGGTCCCAGGAATCAGGGACTGACAGGAACAGATTCCTACACCCCCCCACTGGATAGAAGCTGCAGAAGCCAGAGCAGCAGCCCTGGCTTGCCTAGGCCAAGGGCCCTGAGTGAGTCCATCTGAGGATGAGGAAGAGGAGGAGGGGGTGGAGGAGGAGGAGGAGAAAGAGGAGGAGGAAGAGTAGGAAGAGGAGGAGGAGGAGGAGGAGGAGGAGGAGCAGGAGGGGCAGGAGGGCAGCTGTCAGTAGGCAACGGGATTAATAGAGGCCTCCATTACGGAGGCATGTGTCCAGGCAGGCACCCACCAACCGTCAGGGGCAGCTCAGGGCACCCAGGGACTTGGTGTGGGTATCTCTGGGGCGGGGACTGTCAGTCAGTCAGCAAGACTGTGTGTCAGTGCACATGGTGGGACAGGGGCCTGGCGGACCTTGGTCCCCCGCCCTGGACTGTCAGATGCCAGCCCCATGCCCAGACACACACCAATCTGCACATAGCCCCTTGGCCTGGCCGACCAGCACCTGCTTTGGCCTGGGGCTCTGGCTCTGGTGGCTGGCCACCACCCCTCAGGTCAAGTTCAGCTTGGGGATCATGGCTGCTGGTCAACTGGATGGGCGGGGTCCCCATGGCCTAGCAACCACATGAGCCCTCTGTGATGTCCTAGCCCCTGGCAATCTGTGCTGGCCACACTGGCACTGGGCAGCCCAACTGCCCTGCCACTAGGTCAGGCAACAGCGCCCAGACGCCTGGGCCCTGGCACAGAGGGACGGAAGGATGGGAAGACAGTGCTGACCGACGAGGGACCTCAGGGCTGGCAGCCAAGAGAAGACAGGTGGAGGTGCGCCCGGGATCCTGGGAGCCCAGGCCAGAGCTGCCTGCATGCCTGCCTGCCTTCCTGGATGTCCGTATGCTGCCTTTGTCCAGGTAGGTTTCTCAGGTCCCCTCCAATCCTGTCCTCTCCTGTCCTCTCCTGTCCTCACCATCCTCTCCCCTCTCCTCTCCTCCGCACTTTGCTTCTCTCCTTTGTCTGTCCTCTCTTCCAGGTGCCCTGCTCACCAGCTCCAGCACTTGTGATGCTTCTCCAGTGACAGCTGTTCGCAACCCCTTCCACCCCCTGCCTGCCCCTAATGTGACCCAGCTCACAGGGTCTCCGGCTCATCCCACCCAAACCCACACGCCCCAACACATTCCCTGGTTCAGCCCCTCTGCCCTATTCAGCCAAACTGGGCCTTTGCAACCTACCTATGCATCGTTGTTTCTCCTCACCATTCAAGGAGAGATCTCCTTTTGTACTTAGCTTGGTTGACTGGTGGATGGATGGATGGATGGATGGATGGATGTATGAATGGATGGATAGATGTATGGGTGGATGGATGGATGGATGGACAGGTCAATGGATGGGTTTTGTAGAGGCAGAGTACCATATAGGGGTACTGGAGTCCGCTGGTGTCAGATCCCTAGTCAATGTCAAATGTAAAACATTAATTCATCAATAACAAAAATGAATAAGCACCTAAATAAATAAATAAATAAATATAAAAACTGGGTTAACAAATACATGGCGTCTTTGCCTTTCTGCATATGGAATGCTGTGAGGATCTTAACAAGGAAAGCATTGTCCTGATTAACCCATTTGAAGTCGTGGAATATTTCCTTTTCCTTTTTCTTTTTTTACTTTCTATTTTCTTGATTATTCACTGGAATAAATAGACAGGAATTGAGAGGGAAGGGAGGTAGAGAGAGTTTGAGACACAGAGAGAGACAACTGCAGCACTTCCGCACCACTTGTAAAGATTTCCCCTGGCATGTGGGAACCAGGGTGTTGAAGCCCAGTCCTCCTGCATTGTAACATGAGTGCTTAACTGGGTGTGGCACCACCTGCTACCCTTGATGGGACACTTTTTTTTAGCAATGAAAAGAAATTCTCGTGGCAAGGTAATAAATAAATGAAGAAGTCAATAAAAGTGCATTTACATTAACTCAGTGGAAACACACAGGGACATATACGTCTCTGTTACCTGTATTACATCTTCATGTATGGATTGATTGCCTCAAGGGGTTATTGCCACAGCTGAGTGCCTACACCACGAATAATCCACAGCTCCTGCACTCCATTTGTTCCCCTTTCGCTGCCCTTGTTGCTTGGTCACTGTGGTGGTTATTGTTTTTGTTGTTGTTGTTGTTGTTACTGACCTTGCATCTGACAGACACAAAAGGAGAGAGCAGAGGAAATACAGGGTGGGAGAGAAAGATAGAGCTCCTAAAGACCTGCTTCACCCCCTGTAAAGCGACTCCCCTGCAGGTGGCGGTCTGGGGGCCAGACCCCAAATCCTTCCACCTGTCCCCTCTATTCGTGAGCGCCACAAGCCCTTAACCCTCTGACATACCGCCAAACCTCCCTGGATTTACTTTTGAAGGCAGTATCACCTGCCTCGTTTTGAATCCTCATTATCCTGAGGGTCAGTCCTGGAGACAGTGTCATGACACGACACACGGAGATCTCTGTTATCAGAGAGCACCTGGAACAGCAGCTGGGGCTCTAGTGCCAGGGCAGGAGCAACTCCCCATCCACCTTCCACGGAGTCCACCTGCCAGTATTTTGGTCCTTTTCCCTCCAAAAAAGATTTTTCCCTTTTTTCACTTTGAAACAGGCAGGAGACAGGTTACCCAGGCAGGGGGGAAAAAAATAAAAAGCCTTTTTTTTTTTTTTTTTTTTTTTTTTTTACCGAAGTGAATGACCATCTTCTGGGAAGTATAGGTTTTGAACCTGAAAACTCTGTCTGTCTGTCTCTTAGTCCACAGAAAGAGCCACTAGCCCAGCCAGATCTCACGCTCAGATGGGGTGTTTTTGCCAGTCAAAGGTCTGCACAGCGCACTAGGGATTGGGCGGCCTGAGACCCAAACGTTACATTGTAGATGGACTGTTTGCAGTTCTTGCTCCCCAGGACATTGGACTGTCTCAACTCCCTCCCCTACAGCATGAAAAAAAGACTCTTGACAACCTTGGAGCAACTGGAGTGGGGGCGAGGGGAGCTGTTTGCATGTCTGCACTGCTCATGCCCAGGTGTCTGTGGGGGTCCGTGGCAGAGGCTGTAAGGGGGCTAGGGGGCAGAAGGAGACTGTTTGAGAGGCAGGCTGCAGGCAGGGGAGCCCAGGAGTGTGTGCAGGGCTGTGTGTGGGTGTGGTGGCAGGGCGTTAGGGCAGGTCCCCCTGCTGGATGGTGAGATGGCAGCTGGGCTGGCCCTGGGCCCTCAGGGCTGAAGGGCAGAAGCAGGGTGGCTGTAAAGTAGCGCAGGGAGGAACACAGTAGATGTTAGTTGGGAGCTGGGGGACAGAGGGTAAGGGGAAAGGGGGCATCCTTGAGGAGGGGTCAGGACTAGAGAGTAGGGGCAGCTGGAGGCATGGAAGGTCCCAGGAATCAGGGACTGACAGGAACAGATTCCTACACCCCCCCACTGGATAGAAGCTGCAGAAGCCAGAGCAGCAGCCCTGGCTTGCCTAGGCCAAGGGCCCTGAGTGAGTCCATCTGAGGATGAGGAAGAGGAGGAGGGAGTGTAGGAGGAAGAGGAGAAAGAGGAGGAGGAAGAGTAGGAAGAGGAGGAGGAGGAGGCGTAGGAGGAGGAGGAGGGGCAGGAGGGCAGCTGTCAGTAAGCAACGGGATTAATAGAGGCCTCCATTACGGAGGCATGTGTCCAGGCAGGCACCCACCAACCCTCAGGGGCAGCTCAGGGCACCCAGGGACTTGGTGTGGGTATCTCTGGGGCGGGGACTGTCAGTCAGTCAGCAAGACTGTGTGTCAGTGCACATGGTGGGACAGGGGCCTGGCGGACCTTGGTCCCCCGCCCTGGACTGTCAGATGCCAGCCCCATGCCCAGACACACACCAATCTGCACATAGCCCCTTGGCCCGGCCGACCAGCACCTGCTTTGGCCTGGGGCTCTGGCTCTGGTGGCTGGCCACCACCCCTCAGGTCAAGTTCAGCTTGGGGATCATGGCTGCTGGTCAACTGGATGGGCGGGGTCCCCATGGCCTAGCAACCACATGAGCCCTCTGTGATGTCCTAGCCCCTGGCAATCTGTGCTGGCCACACTGGCACTGGGCAGCCCAACTGCCCTGCCACTAGGTCAGGCAACAGCGCCCAGACGCCTGGGCCCTGGCAGTGAGGGACGGAAGGATGGGAAGACAGTGCTGACCGACGAGGGACCTCAGGGCTGGCAGCCAAGAGAAGACAGGTGGAGGTGCGCCCGGGATCCTGGGAGCCCAGGCCAGAGCTGCCTGCATGCCTGCCTGCCTTCCTGGATGTCCGTATGCTGCCTTTGTCCAGGTAGGTTTCTCAGGTCCCCTCCAATCCTGTCCTCTCCTGTCCTCTCCTGTCCTCACCATCCTCTCCCCTCTCCTCTCCTCCGCACTTTGCTTCTCTCCTTTGTCTGTCTTCTCTTCCAGGTGCCCTGCTCACCAGCTCCAGCACTTGTGATGCTTCTCCAGTGACAGCTGTTCGCAACCCCTTCCACCCCCTGCCTGCCCCTAATGTGACCCAGCTCACAGGGTCTCCGGCTCATCCCACCCAAACCCACACGCCCCAACACATTCCCTGGTTCAGCCCCTCTGCCCTATTCAGCCAAACTGGGCCTTTGCAACCTACCTATGCATCGTTGTTTCTCCTCACCATTCAAGGAGAGATCTCCTTTTGTACTTAGCTTGGTTGACTGGTGGATGGATGGATGGATGGATGGATGGATGGATGGATGGATGGATAGATGTATGGGTGGATGGATGGATGGATGGATAGGTCAATGGATGGGTTTTGTAGAGGCAGAGTACCATATAGGGGTACTGGAGTCCGCTGGTGTCAGATCCCTAGTCAATGTCAAATGTAAAACATTAATTCATCAATAACAAAAATGAATAAGCACCTAAATAAATAAATAAATAAATAAATATAAAAACTGGGTTAACAAATACATGGCGTCTTTGCCTTTCTGCATATGGAATGCTGTGAGGATCTTAACAAGGAAAGCATTGTCCTGATTAACCCATTTGAAGTCGTGGAATATTTCCTTTTCCTTTTTCTTTTTTTACTTTCTATTTTCTTGATTATTCACTGGAATAAATAGACAGTAATTGAGAGGGAAGGGAGGTAGAGAGAGTTTGAGACACAGAGAGAGACAACTGCAGCACTTCCGCACCACTTGTAAAGATTTCCCCTGGCATGTGGGAACCAGGGTGTTGAAGCCCAGTCCTCCTGCATTGTAACATGAGTGCTTAACTGGGTGTGGCACCACCTGGTACCCTTGATGGGACACTTTTTTTTAGCAATGAAAAGAAATTCTCGTGGCAAGGTAATAAATAAATGAAGAAGTCAATAAAAGTGCATTTACATTAACTCAGTGGAAACACACAGGGACATATACGTCTCTGTTACCTGTATTACATCTTCATGTATGGATTGATTGCCTCAAGGGGTTATTGCCACAGCTGAGTGCCTACGCCACGAATAATCCACAGCTCCTGCACTCCATTTGTTCCCCTTTCGCTGCCCTTGTTGCTTGGTCACTGTGGTGGTTATTGTTTTTGTTGTTGTTGTTGTTGTTACTGACCTTGCATCTGACAGACACAAAAGGAGAGAGCAGAGGAAATACAGGGTGGGAGAGAAAGATAGAGCTCCTAAAGACCTGCTTCACCCCCTGTAAAGCGACTCCCCTGCAGGTGGCGGTCTGGGGGCCAGACCCCAAATCCTTCCTCCTGTCCCCTCTATTCGTGAGCGCCACAAGCCCTTAACCCTCTGACATACCGCCAAACCTCCCTGGATTTACTTTTGAAGGCAGTATCACCTGCCTCGTTTTGAATCCTCATTATCCTGAGGGTCAGTCCTGGAGACAGTGTCATGACACGACACACGGAGATCTCTGTTATCAGAGAGCACCTGGAACAGCAGCTGGGGCTCTAGTGCCAGGGCAGGAGCAACTCCCCATCCACCTTCCACGGAGTCCACCTGCCAGCATTTTGGTCCTTTTCCCTCCAAAAAAGATTTTTCCCTTTTTTCACTTTGAAACAGGCAGGAGACAGGTTACCCAGGCAGGGGGAAAAAAAATAAAAAGCCTTTTTTTTTTTTTTTTTTTTTTTTTTACCGAAGTGAATGACCATCTTCTGGGAAGTATAGGTTTTGAACCTGAAAACTCTGTCTGTCTGTCTCTTAGTCCACAGAAAGAGCCACTAGCCCAGCCAGATCTCACGCTCAGATGGGGTGTTTTTGCCAGTCAAAGGTCTGCACAGCGCACTAGGGATTGGGTGGCCTGAGACCCAAATGTTACATTGTAGATGGACTGTTTGCAGTTCTTGCTCCCCAGGACATTGGACTGTCTCAACTCCCTCCCCTACAGCATGAAAAAAAGACTCTTGCCAACCTTGGAGCAACTGGAGTGGGGGCGAGGGGAGCTGTTTGCATGTCTGCACTGCTCATGCCCAGGTGTCTGTGGGGGTCCGTGGCAGAGGCTGTAAGGGGGCTAGCGGGCAGAAGGAGACTGTTTGAGAGGCAGGCTGCAGGCAGGGGAGCCCAGGAGTGTGTGCAGGGCTGTGTGTGTGGGTGTGGTGGCAGGGCGTTAGGGCAGGTCCCCCTGCTGGATGGTGAGATGGCAGCTGGGCTGGCCCTGGGCCCTCAGGGCTGAAGGGCAGAAGCAGGGTGGCAGTAAAGTAGCGCAGGGAGGAACACAGTAGATGTTAGTTGGGAGCTGGGGGACAGAGGGTAAGGGGAAAGGGGGCATCCTTGAGGAGGGGTCAGGACTAGAGAGTGGGGGCAGCTGGAGGCATGGAAGGTCCCAGGAATCAGGGACTGACAGGAACAGATTCCTACACCCCCCCACTGGATAGAAGCTGCAGAAGCCAGAGCAGCAGCCCTGGCTTGCCTAGGCCAAGGGCCCTGAGTGAGTCCATCTGAGGATGAGGAAGAGGAGGAGGGGGTGGAGGAGGAGGAGGAGAAAGAGGAGGAGGAAGAGTAGGAAGAGGAGGAGGAGGAGGCGTAGGAGGAGGAGGAGGGGCAGGAGGGCAGCTGTCAGTAGGCAACGGGATTAATAGAGGCCTCCATTATGGAGGCATGTGTCCAGGCAGGCACCCACCAACCGTCAGGGGCAGCTCAGGGCACCCAGGGACTTGGTGTGGGTATCTCTGGGGCGGGGACTGTCAGTCAGTCAGCAAGACTGTGTGTCAGTGCACATGGTGGGACAGGGGCCTGGCGGAACTTGGTCCCCCGCCCTGGACTGTCAGATGCCAGCCCCATGCCCAGACACACACCAATCTGCACATAGCCCCTTGGCCCGGCCGACCAGCACCTGCTTTGGCCTGGGGCTCTGGCTCTGGTGGCTGGCCACCACCCCTCAGGTCAAGTTCAGCTTGGGGATCATGGCTGCTGGTCAACTGGATGGGCGGGGTCCCCATGGCCTAGCAACCACATGAGCCCTCTGTGATGTCCTAGCCCCTGGCAATCTGTGCTGGCCACACTGGCACTGGGCAGCCCAACTGCCCTGCCACTAGGTCAGGCAACAGCGCCCAGACGCCTGGGCCCTGGCAGTGAGGGACGGAAGGATGGGAAGACAGTGCTGACCGACGAGGGACCTCAGTGCTGGCAGCCAAGAGAAGACAGGTGGAGGTGCGCCCGGGATCCTGGGAGCCCAGGCCAGAGCTGCCTGCATGCCTGCCTGCCTTCCTGGATGTCCGTATGCTGCCTTTGTCCAGGTAGGTTTCTCAGGTCCCCTCCAATCCTGTCCTCTCCTGTCCTCTCCTGTCCTCACCATCCTCTCCCCTCTCCTCTCCTCCGCACTTTGCTTCTCTCCTTTGTCTGTCCTCTCTTCCAGGTGCCCTGCTCACCAGCTCCAGCACTTGTGATGCTTCTCCAGTGACAGCTGTTCGCAACCCCTTCCACCCCCTGCCTGCCCCTAATGTGACCCAGCTCACAGGGTCTCCGGCTCATCCCACCCAAACCCACACGCCCCAACACATTCCCTGGTTCAGCCCCTCTGCCCTATTCAGCCAAACTGGGCCTTTGCAACCTACCTATGCATCGTTGTTTCTCCTCACCATTCAAGGAGAGATCTCCTTTTGTACTTAGCTTGGTTGACTGGTGGATGGATGGATGGATGGAAGGATGGATGGATGGATGGATGAATGGATGGATAGATGTATGGGTGGATGGATGGATGGATGGACAGGTCAATGGATGGGTTTTGTAGAGGCAGAGTACCATATAGGGGTACTGGAGTCCGCTGGTGTCAGATCCCTAGTCAATGTCAAATGTAAAACATTAATTCATCAATAACAAATATGAATAAGCACCTAAATAAATAAATAAATAAATATAAAAACTGGGTTAAAAAATACATGGCGTCTTTGCCTTTCTGCATATGGAATGCTGTGAGGATCTTAACAAGGAAAGCATTGTCCTGATTAACCCATTTGAAGTCGTGGAATATTTCCTTTTCCTTTTTCTTTTTTTACTTTCTATTTTCTTGATTATTCACTGGAATAAATAGACAGGAATTGAGAGGGAAGGGAGGTAGAGAGAGTTTGAGACACAGAGAGAGACAACTGCAGCACTTCCGCACCACTTGTAAAGATTTCCCCTGGCATGTGCGAACCAGGGTGTTGAAGCCCAGTCCTCCTGCATTGTAACATGAGTGCTTAACTGGGTGTGGCACCACCTGGTACCCTTGATGGGACACTTTTTTTTAGCAATGAAAAGAAATTCTCGTGGCAAGGTAATAAATAAATGAAGAAGTCAATAAAAGTGCATTTACATTAACTCAGTGGAAACACACAGGGACATATACGTCTCTGTTACCTGTATTACATCTTCATGTATGGATTGATTGCCTCAAGGGGTTATTGCCACAGCTGAGTGCCTACGCCACGAATAATCCACAGCTCCTGCACTCCATTTGTTCCCCTTTCGCTGCCCTTGTTGCTTGGTCACTGTGGTGGTAATTGTTTTTGTTGTTGTTGTTGTTGTTACTGACCTTGCATCTGACAGACACAAAAGGAGAGAGCAGAGGAAATACAGGGTGGGAGAGAAAGATAGAGCTCCTAAAGACCTGCTTCACCCCCTGTAAAGCGACTCCCCTGCAGGTGGCGGTCTGGGGGCCAGACCCCAAATCCTTCCACCTGTCCCTTCTATTCGTGAGCGCCACAAGCCCTTAACCCTCTGACATACCGCCAAACCTCCCTGGATTTACTTTTGAAGGCAGTATCACCTGCCTCGTTTTGAATCCTCATTATCCTGAGGGTCAGTCCTGGAGACAGTGTCATGACACGACACACGGAGATCTCTGTTATCAGAGAGCACCTGGAACAGCAGCTGGGGCTCTTGTGCCAGGGCAGGAGCAACTCCCCATCCACCTTCCACGGAGTCCACCTGCCAGCATTTTGGTCCTTTTCCCTCCAAAAAAGATTTTCCCTTTTTTCACTTTGAAACAGGCAGGAGACAGGTTACCCAGGCAGGAGGAAAAAAAATAAAAAGCCTTTCTTTTTTTTTTTTTTTTTTTTTTACCGAAGTGAATGACCATCTTCTGGGAAGTATAGGTTTTGAACCTGAAAACTCTGTCTGTCTGTCTCTTTGTCCACAGAAAGAGCCACTAGCCCAGCCAGATCTCACGCTCAGATGGGGTGTTTTTGCCAGTCAAAGGTCTGCACAGCGCACTAGGGATTGGGCGGCCTGAGACCCTAATGTTACATTGTAGATGGACTGTTTGCAGTTATTGCTCCCCAGGACATTGGACTGTCTCAACTCCCTCCCCTACAGCATGAAAAAAAGACTCTTGACAACCTTGGAGCAACTGGAGTGGGGGCGAGGGGAGATGTTTGCATGTCTGCACTGCTCATGCCCAGGTGTCTGTGGGGGTCCGTGGCAGAGGCTGCAAGGGGGCTAGGGGGCAGAAGGAGACTGTTTGAGAGGCAGGCTGCAGGCAGGGGAGCCCAGGAGTGTGTGCAGGGCTGTGTGTGTGGGTGTGGTGGCAGGGCGTTAGGGCAGGTCCCCCTGCTGGATGGTGAGATGGCAGCTGGGCTGGCCCTGGGCCCTCAGGGCTGAAGGGCAGAAGCAGGGTGGCAGTAAAGTAGCGCAGGGAGGAACACAGTAGATGTTAGTTGGGAGCTGGGGGACAGAGGGTAAGGGGAATGGGGGCATCATTGAGGAGGGGTCAGGACTAGAGTGTGGGGGCAGCTGGAGGCATGGAAGGTCCCAGGAATCAGGGACTGACAGGAACAGATTCCTACACCCCCCCACTGGATAGAAGCTGCAGAAGCCAGAGCAGCAGCCCTGGCTTGCCTAGGCCAAGGGCCCTGAGTGAGTCCATCTGAGGATGAGGAAGAGGAGGAGGGGGTGGAGGAGGAGGAGGAGAAAGAGGAGGAGGAAGAGGAGGAAGAGGAGGAGGAGGAGGCGTAGGAGGAGGAGGAGGGGCAGGAGGGCAGCTGTCAGTAGGCAACGGGATTAATAGAGGCCTCCATTACGGAGGCATGTGTCCAGGCAGGCACCCACCAACCCTCAGGGGCAGCTCAGGGCACCCAGGGACTTGGTGTGGGTATCTCTGGGGCGGGGACTGTCAGTCAGTCAGCAAGACTGTGTGTCAGTGCACATGGTGGGACAGGGGCCTGGCGGACCTTGGTCCCCCGCCCTGGACTGTCAGATGCCAGCCCCATGCCCAGACACACACCAATCTGCCCATAGCCCCTTGGCCCGGCCGACCAACACCTGCTTTGGCCTGGGGCTCTGGCTCTGGTGGCTGGCCACCACCCCTCAGGTCAAGTTCAGCGTGGGGGTCATGGCTGCTGGTCAACTGGATGGGCGGGGTCCCCATGGCCTAGCAACCACATGAGCCCTCTGTGATGTCCTAGCCCCTGGCAATCTGTGCTGGCCACACTGGCACTGGGCAGCCCAACTGCCCTGCCACTAGCTCAGGCAACAGCGCCCAGACGCCTGGGCCCTGGCACAGAGGGACGGAAGGATGGGAAGACAGTGCTGACCGACGAGGGACCTCAGGGCTGGCAGCCAAGAGAAGACAGGTGGAGGTGCACCCGGGATCCTGGGATCCCAGGCCAGAGCTGCCTGCATGCCTGCCTGCCTTCCTGGATGTTCTTATGCTGCCTTTGTCCAGGTAGGTTTCTCAGGTCCCCTCCAATCCTGTCCTCTCCTGTCCACTCCTGTCCTCACCATCCTCTCCCCTCTCCTCTCCTCCGCACTTTGCTTCTCTCCTTTGTCTGTCCTCTCTTCCAGGTGCCCTGCTCACCAGCTCCAGCACTTGTGATACTTCTCCAGTGACAGCTGTTCGCAACCCCTTCCACCCCCTGCCTGCCCCTAATGTGACCCAGCTCACAGGGTCTCCGGCTCATCCCACCCAAACCCACACGCCCCAACTCATTCCCTGGTTCAGCCCCTCTGCCCTATTCAGCAAAACTGGGCCTTTGCAACCTACCTATGCATCGTTGTTTCTCCTCACCATTCAAGGAGAGATCTCCTTTTGTACTTAGCTTGGTTGACTGGTGGATGGATGGATGGATGGAAGGATGGATGGATGGATGGATGAATGGATGGATTGATGTATGGGTGGATGGATGGATGGATGGACAGGTCAATGGATGGGTTTTGTAGAGGCAGAGTACCATATAGGGGTACTGGAGTCCGCTGGTGTCAGATCCCTAGTCAATGTCAAATGTAAAACATTAATTCATCAATAACAAAAATGAATAAGCACCTAAATAAATAAATAAATAAATATAAAAACTGGGTTAAAAAATACATGGTGTCTTTGCCTTTCTGCATATGGAATGCTGTGAGGATCTTAACAAGGAAAGCATTGTCCTGATTAACCCATTTGAAGTCGTGGAATATTTCCTTTTCCTTTTTCTTTTTTTACTTTCTATTTTCTTGATTATTCACTGGAATAAATAGACAGGAATTGAGAGGGAAGGGAGGTAGAGAGAGTTTGAGACACAGAGAGAGACAACTGCAGCACTTCCGCACCACTTGTAAAGATTTCCCCTGGCATGTGCGAACCAGGGTGTTGAAGCCCAGTCCTCCTGCATTGTAACATGAGTGCTTAACTGGGTGTGGCACCACCTGGTACCCTTGATGGGACACTTTTTTTTAGCAATGAACAGAAATTCTCGTGGCAAGGTAATAAATAAATGAAGAAGTCAATAAAAGTGCATTTACATTAACTCAGTGGAAACACACAGGGACATATACGTCTCTGTTACCTGTATTACATCTTCATGTATGGATTGATTGCCTCAAGGGGTTATTGCCACAGCTGAGTGCCTACGCCACGAATAATCCACAGCTCCTGCACTCCATTTGTTCCCCTTTCGCTGCCCTTGTTGCTTGGTCACTGTGGTGGTTATTGTTTTTGTTGTTGTTGTTGTTGTTACTGACCTTGCATCTGACAGACACAAAAGGAGAGAGCAGAGGAAATACAGGGTGGGAGAGAAAGATAGAGCTCCTAAAGACCTGCTTCACCCCCTGTAAAGCGACTCCCCTGCAGGTGGCGGTCTGGGCGCCAGACCCCAAATCCTTCCACCTGTCCCCTCTATTCTTGAGCGCCACAAGCCCTTAACCCTCTGACATACCGCCAAACCTCCCTGGATTTACTTTTGAAGGCAGTATCACCTGCCTCGTTTTGAATCCTCATTATCCTGAGGGTCAGTCCTGGAGACAGTGTCATGACACGACACACGGAGATCTCTGTTATCAGAGAGCACCTGGAACAGCAGCTGGGGCTCTAGTGCCAGGGCAGGAGCAACTCCCCATCCACCTTCCACGGAGTCCACCTGCCTGCATTTTGGTCCTTTTCCCTCCAAAAAAGATTTTTCCCTTTTTTCACTTTGAAACAGGCAGGAGACAGGTTACCCAGGCAGGGGGAAAAAAATAAAAAGCCTTTTTTTTTTTTTTTTCTTTTTTTTTTTACCGAAGTGAATGACCATCTTCTGGGTAGTATAGGTTTTGAACCTGAAAACTCTGTCTGTCTGTCTCTTTGTCCACAGAAAGAGCCACTAGCCCAGCCAGATCTCACGCTCAGATGGGGTGTTTTTGCCAGTCAAAGGTCTGCACAGCGCACTAGGGATTGGGCGGCCTGAGACCCTAATGTTACATTGTAGATGGACTGTTTGCAGTTCTTGCTCCCCAGGACATTGGACTGTCTCAACTCCCTCCCCTACAGCATGAAAAAAAGACTCTTGACAACCTTGGAGCAACTGGAGTGGGGGCGAGGGGAGATGTTTGCATGTCTGCACTGCTCATGCCCAGGTGTCTGTGGGGGTCCGTGGCAGAGGCTGTAAGGGGGCTAGGGGGCAGAAGGAGACTGTTTGAGAGGCAGGCTGCAGGCAGGGGAGCCCAGGAGTGTGTGCAGGGCTGTGTGTGTGGGTGTGGTGGCAGGGCGTTAGGGCAGGTCCCCCTGCTGGATGGTGAGATGGCAGCTGGGCTGGCCCTGGGCCCTCAGGGCTGAAGGGCAGAAGCAGGGTGGCAGTAAAGTAGCGCAGGGAGGAACACAGTAGATGTTAGTTGGGAGCTGGGGGACAGAAGGTAAGGGGAAAGGGGGCATCATTGAGGAGGGGTCAGGACTAGAGTGTGGGGGCAGCTGGAGGCATGGAAGGTCCCAGGAATCAGGGACTGACAGGAACAGATTCCTACACCCCCCCACTGGATAGAAGCTGCAGAAGCCAGAGCAGCAGCCCTGGCTTGCCTAGGCCAAGGGCCCTGAGTGAGTCCATCTGAGGATGAGGAAGAGGAGGAGGGGGTGGAGGAGGAGGAGGAGAAAGAGGAGGAGGAAGAGTAGGAAGAGGAGGAGGAGGAGGCGTAGGAGGAGGAGGAGGGGCAGGAGGGCAGCTGTCAGTAGGCAACGGGATTAATAGAGGCCTCCATTACGGAGGCATGTGTCCAGGCAGGCACCCACCAACCGTCAGGGGCACCTCAGGGCACCCAGGGACTTGGTGTGGGTATCTCTGGGGCGGGGACTGTCAGTCAGTCAGCAAGACTGTGTGTCAGTGCACATGGTGGGACAGGGGCCTGGCGGACCTTGGTCCCCCGCCCTGGACTGTCAGATGCCAGCCCCATGCCCAGACACACACCAATCTGCCCATAGCCCCTTGGCCCGGCCGACCAGCACCTGCTTTGGCCTGGGGCTCTGGCTCTGGTGGCTGGCCACCACCCCTCAGGTCAAGTTCAGCGTGGGGGTCATGGCTGCTGGTCAACTGGATGGGCGGGGTCCCCATGGCCTAGCAACCACATGAGCCCTCTGTGATGTCCTAGCCCCTGGCAATCTGTGCTGGCCACACTGGCACTGGGCAGCCCAACTGCCCTGCCACTAGGTCAGGCAACAGCGCCCAGACGCCTGGGCCCTGGCACAGAGGGACGGAAGGATGGGAAGACAGTGCTGACCGACGAGGGACCTCAGGGCTGGCAGCCAAGAGAAGACAGGTGGAGGTGCGCCCGGGATCCTGGGAGCACAGGCCAGAGCTGCCTGCATGCCTGCCTGCCTTCCTGGATGTTCTTATGCTGCCTTTGTCCAGGTAGGTTTCTCAGGTCCCCTCCAATCCTGTCCTCTCCTGTCCACTCCTGTCCTCACCATCCTCTCCCCTCTCCTCTCCTCCGCACTTTGCTTCTCTCCTTTGTCTGTCCTCTCTTCCAGGTGCCCTGCTCACCAGCTCCAGCACTTGTGATGCTTCTCCAGTGACAGCTGTTCGCAACCCCTTCCACCCCCTGCCTGCCCCTAATGTGACCCAGCTCACAGGGTCTCCGGCTCATCCCACCCAAACCCACACGCCCCAACTCATTCCCTGGTTCAGCCCCTCTGCCCTATTCAGCCAAACTGGGCCTTTGCAACCTACCTATGCATCGTTGTTTCTCCTCACCATTCAAGGAGAGATCTCCTTTTGTACTTAGCTTGGTTGACTGGTGGATGGATGGATGGATGGAAGGATGGATGGATGGATGGATGAATGGATGGATTGATGTATGGGTGGATGGATGGATGGATGGACAGGTCAATGGATCGGTTTTGTAGAGGCAGAGTACCATATAGGGGTACTGGAGTCCGCTGGTGTCAGATCCCTAGTCAATGTCAAATGTAAAACATTAATTCATCAATAACAAAAATGAATAAGCACCTAAATAAATAAATAAATAAATATAAAAACTGGGTTAAAAAATACATGGTGTCTTTGCCTTTCTGCATATGGAATGCTGTGAGGATCTTAACAAGGAAAGCATTGTCCTGATTAACCCATTTGAAGTCGTGGAATATTTCCTTTTCCTTTTTCTTTTTTTACTTTCTATTTTCTTGATTATTCACTGGAATAAATAGACAGGAATTGAGAGGGAAGGGAGGTAGAGAGAGTTTGAGACACAGAGAGAGACAACTGCAGCACTTCCGCACCACTTGTAAAGATTTCCCCTGGCATGTGCGAACCAGGGTGTTGAAGCCCAGTCCTCCTGCATTGTAACATGAGTGCTTAACTGGGTGTGGCACCACCTGGTACCCTTGATGGGACACTTTTTTTTAGCAATGAAAAGAAATTCTCGTGGCAAGGTAATAAATAAATGAAGAAGTCAATAAAAGTGCATTTACATTAACTCAGTGGAAACACACAGGGACATATACGTCTCTGTTACCTGTATTACATCTTCATGTATGGATTGATTGCCTCAAGGGGTTATTGCCACAGCTGAGTGCCTACGCCACAAATAATCCACAGCTCCTGCACTCCATTTGTTCCCCTTTCGCTGCCCTTCTAGCTTGTTCACTGTGGTGGTTATTGTTTTTGTTGTTGTTGTTGTTGTTACTGACCTTGCATCTGACAGACACAAAAGGAGAGAGCAGAGGAAATACAGGGTGGGAGAGAAAGATAGAGCTCCTAAAGACCTGCTTCACCCCCTGTAAAGCGACTCCCCTGCAGGTGGCGGTCTGGGCGCCAGACCCCAAATCCTTCCACCTGTCCCCTCTATTCTTGAGCGCCACAAGCCCTTAACCCTCTGACATACCGCCAAACCTCCCTGGATTTACTTTTGAAGGCAGTATCACCTGCCTCGTTTTGAATCCTCATTATCCTGAGGGTCAGTCCTGGAGACAGTGTCATGACACGACACACGGAGATCTCTGTTATCAGAGAGCACCTGGAACAGCAGCTGGGGCTCTAGTGCCAGGGCAGGAGCAACTCCCCATCCACCTTCCACGGAGTCCACCTGCCTGCATTTTGGTCCTTTTCCCTCCAAAAAAGATTTTTCCCTTTTTTCACTTTGAAACAGGCAGGAGACAGGTTACCCAGGCAGGGGGAAAAAAATAAAAAGCCTTTTTTTTTTTTTTCTTTTTTTTTTTACCGAAGTGAATGACCATCTTCTGGGAAGTATAGGTTTTGAACCTGAAAACTCTGTCTGTCTGTCTCTTAGTCCACAGAAAGAGCCACTAGCCCAGCCAGATCTCACACTCAGATGGGGTGTTTTTGCCAGTCAAAGGTCTGCACAGCGCACTAGGGATTGGGCGGCCTGAGACCCAAATGTTACATTGTAGATGGACTGTTTGCAGTTCTTGCTCCCCAGGACATTGGACTGTCTCAACTCCCTCCCCTACAGCATGAAAAAAAGACTCTTGACAACCTTGGAGCAACTGGAGTGGGGGCGAGGGGAGCTGTTTGTATGTCTGCACTGCTCATGCCCAGGTGTCTGTGGGGGTCCGTGGCAGAGGCTGTAAGGGGGCTAGGGGGCAGAAGGAGACTGTTTGAGAGGCAGGCTGCAGGCAGGGGAGCCCAGGAGTGTGTGCAGGGCTGTGTGTGTGGGTGTGGTGGCAGGGCGTTAGGGCAGGTCCCCCTGCTGGATGGTGAGATGGCAGCTGGGCTGGCCCTGGGCCCTCAGGGCTGAAGGGCAGAAGCAGGGTGGCAGTAAAGTAGCGCAGGGAGGAACACAGTAGATGTTAGTTGGGAGCTGGGGGACAGAGGGTAAGGGGAAAGGGGGCATCCTTGAGGAAAGGTCAGGACTAGAGAGTGGGGGCAGCTGGAGGCATGGAAGGTCCCAGGAATCAGGGACTGACAGGAACAGATTCCTACACCCCCCCACTGGATAGAAGCTTCAGAAGCCACAGCAGCCCTGGCTTGCCTAGGCCAAGGGCCCTGAGTGAGTCCATCTGAGGATGAGGAAGAGGAGGAGGCATAGGAGGAGGAGGAGGGGCAGGAGGGCAGCTGTCAGTAGGCAACGGGATTAATAGAGGCCTCCATTACGGAGGCATGTGTCCAGGCAGGCACCCACCAACCCTCAGGGGCAGCTCAGGGCACCCAGGGACTTGGTGTGGGTATCTCTGAGGCGGGGACTGTCAGTCAGTCAGCAAGACTGTGTGTCAGTGCACATGGTGGGACAGGGGCCTGGCGGACCTTGGTCCCCCGCCCTGGACTGTCAGATGCCAGCCCCATGCCCAGACACACACCAATCTGCACATAGCCCCTTGGCCCGGCCGACCAGCACCTGCTTTGGCCTGGGGCTCTGGCTCTGGTGGCTGGCCACCACCCCTCAGGTCAAGTTCAGCGTGGGGGTCATGGCTGCTGGTCAACTGGAAGGGCGGGGTCCCCATTGCCTAGCAACCACATGAGCCCTCTGTGATGTCCTAGCCCCTGGCAATCTGTGCTGGCCACACTGGCACTGGGCAGCCCAACTGCCCTGCCACTAGGTCAGGCAACAGCGCCCAGACGCCTGGGCCCTGGCAGTGAGGGACGGAAGGATGGGAAGACAGTGCTGACCGACCAGGGACCTCAGGGCTGATAGCCAAGAGAAGACAGGTGGAGGTGCGCCCGGGATCCTGGGAGCCCAGGCCAGAGCTGCCTGCATGCCTGCCTGCCTTCCTGGATGTACGTATGCTGCCTTTGTTCAGGTAGGTTTCTCAGGTCCCCTCCAATCCTGTCCTCTCCTGTGCTCTCCTGTCCTCACCATCCTCTCCCCTCTCCTCTCCTCCGCACTTTGCTTCTCTCCTTTGTCTGTCCTCTCTTCCAGGTGCCCTGCTCACCAGCTCCAGCACTTGTGATGCTTCTCCAGTGACAGCTGTTCGCAACCCCTTCCACCCCCTGCCTGCCCCTAATATGACCCAGCTCACAAGGTCTCCGGCTCATCCCACCCAAACCCACATGCCCCAACACATTCCCTGGTTCAGCCCCTCTGACCTATTCAGCCAAACTGGGCCTTTGCAACCTACCTATGCATCGTTGTTTCTCCTCACCATTCAAGGAGAGATCTCCTTTTGTACTTAGCTTGGTTGACTGGTGGATGAATGGATGGATGGAAGGATGGATGGATGGATGGATGGATGAATGGATGGATAGATGTATGGGTGGATGGATGGATGGATGGACAGGTCAATGGATGGGTTTTGTAGAGGCAGAGTACCATATAGGGGTACTGGAGTCCGCTGGTGTGAGATCCTTAGTCAATGTTAAATGTAAAACATTAATTCATCAATAACAAAAATGAATAAGCACCTAAATAAATAAATAAATATAAAAACTGGGTTAAAAAATACATGGCGTCTTTGCCTTTCTGCATATGGAATGCTGTGAGGATCTTAAAAAGGAAAGCATTGTCCTGAGTAGCCCATTTGAAGTCGTGGAATATTTCCTTTTCCTTTTTCTTTTTTTACTTTCTATTTTCTTGATTATTCACTGGAATAAATAGACAGGAATTGAGAGGGAAGGGAGGTAGAGAGAGTTTGAGACACAGAGAGAGACAACTGCAGCACTTCCGCACCACCTGTAAAGATTTCCCCTGGCAGGTGGGAACCAGGGTGTTGAAGCCCTGTCCTCCTGCATTGTATCATGAGTGCTTAACTGGGTGTGGCACCACCTGGTACCCTTGATGGGACACTTTTTTTTAGCAATGAAAAGAAATTCTCGTGGCAAGGTAATAAATAAATGAAGAAGTCAATAAAAGTGCATTTACATTAACTCAGTGGAAACACACAGGGACATATACGTCTCTGTTACCTGTATTACATCTTCATGTATGGATTGATTGCCTCAAGGGGTTATTGCCACAGCTGAGTGCCTACGCCACGAATAATCCACAGCTCCTGCACTCCATTTGTTCCCCTTTCGCTGCCCTTGTTGCTTGGTCACTGTGGTGGTTATTGTTTTTGTCGTTGCTGTTGTTGTTACTGACCTTGCATCTGACAGACACAAAAGGAGAGAGCAGAGGAAATACAGGGTGGGAGAGAAAGATAGAGCTCCTAAAGACCTGCTTCACCCCCTGTAAAGCGACTCCCCTGCAGGTGGCGGTCTGGGGGCCAGACCCCAAATCCTTCCACCTGTCCCCTCTATTCGTGAGCGCCACAAGCCCTTAACCCTCTGACATACCGCCAAACCTCCCTGGATTTACTTTTGAAGGCAGTATCACCTGCCTCGTTTTGAATCCTAATTATCCTGAGGGTCAGTCCTGGAGACAGTGTCATGACACGACACACGGAGATCTCTGTTATCAGAGAGCACCTGGAACAGCAGCTGGGGCTCTAGTGCCAGGGCAGGAGCAACTCCCCATCCACCTTACACGGAGTCCACCTGCCTGCATTTTGGTCCTTTTCCCTCCAAAAAAGATTTTCCCTTTTTTCACTTTGAAACAGGCAGGAGACAGGTTACCCAGGCAGGAGGAAAAAAAATAAAAAGCCTTTTTTTTTTTTTTTTTTTTTTTTTACCGAAGTGAATGACCATCTTCTGGGAAGTATAGGTTTTGAACCTGAAAACTCTGTCTGTCTGTCTCTTAGTCCACAGAAAGAGCCACTAGCCCAGCCAGATCTCACGCTCAGATGGGGTGTTTTTGCCAGTCAAAGGTCTGCACAGCGCACTAGGGATTGGGCGGCCTGAGACCCAAATGTTACATTGTAGATGGACTGTTTGCAGTTCTTGCTCCCCAGGACATTGGACTTTCTCAACTCCCTCCCCTACAGCATGAAAAAAAGACTCTTGACAACCTTGGAGCAACTGGAGTGGGGGCGAGGGGAGCTGTTTGCATGTCTGCACTGCTCATGCCCAGGTGTCTGTGGGGGTCCGTGGCAGAGGCTGTAAGGGGGCTATGGGGCAGAAGGAGACTGTTTGAGAGGCAGGCTGCAGGCAGGGGAGCCCAGGAGTGTGTGCAGGGCTGTGTGTGTGGGTGTGGTGGCAGGGGTTTAGGGCAGGTCCCCCTGCTGGATGGTGAGATGGCAGCTGGGCTGGCCCTGGGCCCTCAGGGCTGAAGGGCAGAAGCAGGGTGGCAGTAAAGTAGCGCAGGGAGGAACACAGTAGATGTTAGTTGGGAGCTGGGGGACAGAGGGTAAGGGGAAAGGGGGCATCCTTGAGGAGGGGTCAGGACTAGAGAGTGGGGGCACCTGGAGGCATGGAAGGTCCCAGGAATCAGGGACTGACAGGAACAGATTCCTACAACCCCCCACTGGATAGAAGCTGCAGAAGCCAGAGCAGCAGCCCTGGCTTGCCTAGGCCAAGGGCCCTGAGTGAGTCCATCTGAGGATGAGGAAGAGGAGGAGGGGGTGGAGGAGGAGGAGGAGAAAGAGGAGGAGGAAGAGGAGGAAGAGGAGGAGGAGGAGGCGTAGGAGGAGGAGGAGGGGCAGGAGGGCAGCTGTCAGTAGGCAACGGGATTAATAGAGGCCTCCATTACAGAGGCATGTGTCCAGGCAGGCACCCACCAACCCTCAGGGGCAGCTCAGGGCACCCAGGGACTTGGTGTGGGTATCTCTGGGGCGGGGACTGTCAGTCAGTCAGCAAGACTGTGTGTCAGTGCACATGGTGGGACAGGGGCCTGGCGGACCTTGGTCCCCCGCCCTGGACTGTCAGATGCCAGCCCCATGCCCAGACACACACCAATCTGCACATAGCCCCTTGGCCCGGCCGACCAGCACCTGCTTTGGCCTGGGGCTCTGGCTCTGGTGGCTGGCCACCACCCCTCAGGTCAAGTTCAGCGTGGGGGTCATGGCTGCTGGTCAACTGGATGGGCGGGGTCCCCATGGCCTAGCAACCACATGAGCCCTCTGTGATGTCCTAGCCCCTGGCAATCTGTGCTGGCCACACTGGCACTGGGCAGCCCAACTGCCCTGCCACTAGGTCAGGCAACAGCGCCCAGACGCCTGGGCCCTGGCACAGAGGGACGGAAGGATGGGAAGACAGTGCTGACCGACGAGGGACCTCAGGGCTGGCAGCCAAGAGAAGACAGGTGGAGGTGCGCCTGGGATCCTGGGAGCCCAGGCCAGAGCTGCCTGCATGCCTGCCTGCCTTCCTGGATGTCCGTATGCTGCCTTTGTCCAGGTAGGTTTCTCAGGTCCCCTCCAATCCTGTCCTCTCCTGTCCTCTCCTGTCCTCACCATCCTCTCCCCTCTCCTCTCCTCCGCACTTTGCTTCTCTCCTTTGTCTGTCCTCTCTTCCAGGTGCCCTGCTCACCAGCTCCAGCACTTGTGATGCTTCTCCAGTGACAGCTGTTTGCAACCCCTTCCACCCCCTGCCTGCCCCTAATGTGACCCAGCTCACAGGGTCTCTGGCTCATCCCACCCAAACCCACATGCCCCAACAGATTCCCTGGTTCAGCCCCTCTGCCCTATTCAGCCAAACTGGGCCTTTGCAACCTACCTATGCATCGTTGTTTCTCCTCACCATTCAAGGAGAGATCTCCTTTTGTACTTAGCTTGGTTGACTGGTGGATGGATGGATGGATGGAAGGATGGATGGATGGATGGATGGATGGATAGATGTATGGGTGGATGGATGGATGGATGGACAGGTCAATGGATGGGTTTTGTAGAGGCAGAGTACCATATAGGGGTACTGGAGTCCGCTGGTGTCAGATCCTTAGTCAATGTTAAATGTAAAACATTAATTCATCAATAACAAAAATGAATAAGCACCTAAATAAATAAATAAATATAAAAACTGGGTTAAAAAATACATGGCGTCTTTGCCTTTCTGCATATGGAATGCTGTGAGGATCTTAACAAGGAAAGCATTGTCCTGAGTAGCCCATTTGAAGTCGTGGAATATTTCCTTTTCCTTTTTCTTTTTTTACTTTCTATTTTCTTGATTATTCACTGGAATAAATAGACAGGAATTGAGAGGGAAGGGAGGTGGAGAGAGTTTGAGACACAGAGAGAGACAACTGCAGCACTTCCGCACCACTTGTAAAGATTTCCCCTGGCATGTGCGAACCAGGGTGTTGAAGCCCAGTCCTCCTGCATTGTAACATGAGTGCTTAACTGGGTGTGGCACCACCTGGTACCCTTGATGGGACACTTTTTTTTAGCAATGAAAAGAAATTCTCGTGGCAAGGTAATAAATAAATGAAGAAGTCAATAAAAGTGCATTTACATTAACTCAGTGGAAACACACAGGGACATATACGTCTCTGTTACCTGTATTACATCTTCATGTATGGATTGATTGCCTCAAGGGGTTATTGCCACAGCTGAGTGCCTACGCCACGAATAATCCACAGCTCCTGCACTCCATTTGTTCCCCTTTCGCTGCCCTTCTTGCTTGTTCACTGTGGTGGTTATTGTTTTTGTTGTTGTTGTTGTTGTTACTGACCTTGCATCTGACAGACACAAAAGGAGAGAGCAGAGGAAATACAGGGTGGGAGAGAAAGATAGAGCTCCTAAAGACCTGCTTCACCCCCTGTAAAGCGACTCCCCTGCAGGTGGCGGTCTGGGCGCCAGACCCCAAATCCTTCCACCTGTCCCCTCTATTCTTGAGCGCCACAAGCCCTTAACCCTCTGACATACCGCCAAACCTCCCTGGATTTACTTTTGAAGGCAGTATCACCTGCCTCGTTTTGAATCCTCATTATCCTGAGGGTCAGTCCTGGAGACAGTGTCATGACACGACACACGGAGATCTCTGTTATCAGAGAGCACCTGGAACAGCAGCTGGGGCTCTAGTGCCAGGGCAGGAGCAACTCCCCATCCACCTTCCACGGAGTCCACCTGCCTGCATTTTGGTCCTTTTCCCTCCAAAAAAGATTTTTCCCTTTTTTCACTTTGAAACAGGCAGGAGACAGGTTACCCAGGCAGGGGGAAAAAAATAAAAAGCCTTTTTTTTTTTTTTCTTTTTTTTTTTACCGAAGTGAATGACCATCTTCTGGGAAGTATAGGTTTTGAACCTGAAAACTCTGTCTGTCTGTCTCTTAGTCCACAGAAAGAGCCACTAGCCCAGCCAGATCTCACACTCAGATGGGGTGTTTTTGCCAGTCAAAGGTCTGCACAGCGCACTAGGGATTGGGCGGCCTGAGACCCAAATGTTACATTGTAGATGGACTGTTTGCAGTTCTTGCTCCCCAGGACATTGGACTGTCTCAACTCCCTCCCCTACAGCATGAAAAAAAGACTCTTGACAACCTTGGAGCAACTGGAGTGGGGGCGAGGGGAGCTGTTTGTATGTCTGCACTGCTCATGCCCAGGTGTCTGTGGGGGTCCGTGGCAGAGGCTGTAAGGGGGCTAGGGGGCAGAAGGAGACTGTTTGAGAGGCAGGCTGCAGGCAGGGGAGCCCAGGAGTGTGTGCAGGGCTGTGTGTGTGGGTGTGGTGGCAGGGCGTTAGGGCAGGTCCCCCTGCTGGATGGTGAGATGGCAGCTGGGCTGGCCCTGGGCCCTCAGGGCTGAAGGGCAGAAGCAGGGTGGCAGTAAAGTAGCGCAGGGAGGAACACAGTAGATGTTAGTTGGGAGCTGGGGGACAGAGGGTAAGGGGAAAGGGGGCATCCTTGAGGAAAGGTCAGGACTAGAGAGTGGGGGCAGCTGGAGGCATGGAAGGTCCCAGGAATCAGGGACTGACAGGAACAGATTCCTACACCCCCCCACTGGATAGAAGCTTCAGAAGCCACAGCAGCCCTGGCTTGCCTAGGCCAAGGGCCCTGAGTGAGTCCATCTGAGGATGAGGAAGAGGAGGAGGCATAGGAGGAGGAGGAGGGGCAGGAGGGCAGCTGTCAGTAGGCAACGGGATTAATAGAGGCCTCCATTACGGAGGCATGTGTCCAGGCAGGCACCCACCAACCCTCAGGGGCAGCTCAGGGCACCCAGGGACTTGGTGTGGGTATCTCTGAGGCGGGGACTGTCAGTCAGTCAGCAAGACTGTGTGTCAGTGCACATGGTGGGACAGGGGCCTGGCGGACCTTGGTCCCCCGCCCTGGACTGTCAGATGCCAGCCCCATGCCCAGACACACACCAATCTGCACATAGCCCCTTGGCCCGGCCGACCAGCACCTGCTTTGGCCTGGGGCTCTGGCTCTGGTGGCTGGCCACCACCCCTCAGGTCAAGTTCAGCGTGGGGGTCATGGCTGCTGGTCAACTGGAAGGGCGGGGTCCCCATTGCCTAGCAACCACATGAGCCCTCTGTGATGTCCTAGCCCCTGGCAATCTGTGCTGGCCACACTGGCACTGGGCAGCCCAACTGCCCTGCCACTAGGTCAGGCAACAGCGCCCAGACGCCTGGGCCCTGGCAGTGAGGGACGGAAGGATGGGAAGACAGTGCTGACCGACCAGGGACCTCAGGGCTGATAGCCAAGAGAAGACAGGTGGAGGTGCGCCCGGGATCCTGGGAGCCCAGGCCAGAGCTGCCTGCATGCCTGCCTGCCTTCCTGGATGTACGTATGCTGCCTTTGTTCAGGTAGGTTTCTCAGGTCCCCTCCAATCCTGTCCTCTCCTGTGCTCTCCTGTCCTCACCATCCTCTCCCCTCTCCTCTCCTCCGCACTTTGCTTCTCTCCTTTGTCTGT
Source organism: Erinaceus europaeus (assembly GCF_950295315.1). NCBI lineage: Eukaryota > Metazoa > Chordata > Mammalia > Eulipotyphla > Erinaceidae > Erinaceus > Erinaceus europaeus. The sequence goes on along the minus strand of NW_026647150.1, from coordinate 256,932 downwards.
CCTCTCTTCCAGGTGCCCTGCTCACCAGCTCCAGCACTTGTGATGCTTCTCCAGTGACAGCTGTTCGCAACCCCTTCCACCCCCTGCCTGCCCCTAATATGACCCAGCTCACAAGGTCTCCGGCTCATCCCACCCAAACCCACATGCCCCAACACATTCCCTGGTTCAGCCCCTCTGACCTATTCAGCCAAACTGGGCCTTTGCAACCTACCTATGCATCGTTGTTTCTCCTCACCATTCAGGGAGAGATCTCCTTTTGTACTTAGCTTGGTTGACTGGTGGATGAATGGATGGATGGAAGGATGGATGGATGGATGGATGGATGAATGGATGGATAGATGTATGGGTGGATGGATGGATGGATGGACAGGTCAATGGATGGGTTTTGTAGAGGCAGAGTACCATATAGGGGTACTGGAGTCCGCTGGTGTGAGATCCTTAGTCAATGTTAAATGTAAAACATTAATTCATCAATAACAAAAATGAATAAGCACCTAAATAAATAAATAAATATAAAAACTGGGTTAAAAAATACATGGCGTCTTTGCCTTTCTGCATATGGAATGCTGTGAGGATCTTAAAAAGGAAAGCATTGTCCTGAGTAGCCCATTTGAAGTCGTGGAATATTTCCTTTTCCTTTTTCTTTTTTTACTTTCTATTTTCTTGATTATTCACTGGAATAAATAGACAGGAATTGAGAGGGAAGGGAGGTAGAGAGAGTTTGAGACACAGAGAGAGACAACTGCAGCACTTCCGCACCACCTGTAAAGATTTCCCCTGGCAGGTGGGAACCAGGGTGTTGAAGCCCTGTCCTCCTGCATTGTAACATGAGTGCTTAACTGGGTGTGGCACCACCTGGTACCCTTGATGGGACACTTTTTTTTAGCAATGAAAAGAAATTCTCGTGGCAAGGTAATAAATAAATGAAGAAGTCAATAAAAGTGCATTTACATTAACTCAGTGGAAACACACAGGGACATATACGTCTCTGTTACCTGTATTACATCTTCATGTATGGATTGATTGCCTCAAGGGGTTATTGCCACAGCTGAGTGCCTACGCCACGAATAATCCACAGCTCCTGCACTCCATTTGTTCCCCTTTCGCTGCCCTTGTTGCTTGGTCACTGTGGTGGTTATTGTTTTTGTCGTTGCTGTTGTTGTTACTGACCTTGCATCTGACAGACACAAAAGGAGAGAGCAGAGGAAATACAGGGTGGGAGAGAAAGATAGAGCTCCTAAAGACCTGCTTCACCCCCTGTAAAGCGACTCCCCTGCAGGTGGCGGTCTGGGGGCCAGACCCCAAATCCTTCCACCTGTCCCCTCTATTCGTGAGCGCCACAAGCCCTTAACCCTCTGACATACCGCCAAACCTCCCTGGATTTACTTTTGAAGGCAGTATCACCTGCCTCGTTTTGAATCCTAATTATCCTGAGGGTCAGTCCTGGAGACAGTGTCATGACACGACACACGGAGATCTCTGTTATCAGAGAGCACCTGGAACAGCAGCTGGGGCTCTAGTGCCAGGGCAGGAGCAACTCCCCATCCACCTTACACGGAGTCCACCTGCCTGCATTTTGGTCCTTTTCCCTCCAAAAAAGATTTTCCCTTTTTTCACTTTGAAACAGGCAGGAGACAGGTTACCCAGGCAGGAGGAAAAAAAATAAAAAGCCTTTTTTTTTTTTTTTTTTTTTTTTTTTTTTTTACCGAAGTGAATGACCATCTTCTGGGAAGTATAGGTTTTGAACCTGAAAACTCTGTCTGTCTGTCTCTTAGTCCACAGAAAGAGCCACTAGCCCAGCCAGATCTCACGCTCAGATGGGGTGTTTTTGCCAGTCAAAGGTCTGCACAGCGCACTAGGGATTGGGCGGCCTGAGACCCAAATGTTACATTGTAGATGGACTGTTTGCAGTTCTTGCTCCCCAGGACATTGGACTTTCTCAACTCCCTCCCCTACAGCATGAAAAAAAGACTCTTGACAACCTTGGAGCAACTGGAGTGGGGGCGAGGGGAGCTGTTTGCATGTCTGCACTGCTCATGCCCAGGTGTCTGTGGGGGTCCGTGGCAGAGGCTGTAAGGGGGCTATGGGGCAGAAGGAGACTGTTTGAGAGGCAGGCTGCAGGCAGGGGAGCCCAGGAGTGTGTGCAGGGCTGTGTGTGTGGGTGTGGTGGCAGGGGTTTAGGGCAGGTCCCCCTGCTGGATGGTGAGATGGCAGCTGGGCTGGCCCTGGGCCCTCAGGGCTGAAGGGCAGAAGCAGGGTGGCAGTAAAGTAGCGCAGGGAGGAACACAGTAGATGTTAGTTGGGAGCTGGGGGACAGAGGGTAAGGGGAAAGGGGGCATCCTTGAGGAGGGGTCAGGACTAGAGAGTGGGGGCACCTGGAGGCATGGAAGGTCCCAGGAATCAGGGACTGACAGGAACAGATTCCTACAACCCCCCACTGGATAGAAGCTGCAGAAGCCAGAGCAGCAGCCCTGGCTTGCCTAGGCCAAGGGCCCTGAGTGAGTCCATCTGAGGATGAGGAAGAGGAGGAGGGGGTGGAGGAGGAGGAGGAGAAAGAGGAGGAGGAAGAGGAGGAAGAGGAGGAGGAGGAGGCGTAGGAGGAGGAGGAGGGGCAGGAGGGCAGCTGTCAGTAGGCAACGGGATTAATAGAGGCCTCCATTACAGAGGCATGTGTCCAGGCAGGCACCCACCAACCCTCAGGGGCAGCTCAGGGCACCCAGGGACTTGGTGTGGGTATCTCTGGGGCGGGGACTGTCAGTCAGTCAGCAAGACTGTGTGTCAGTGCACATGGTGGGACAGGGGCCTGGCGGACCTTGGTCCCCCGCCCTGGACTGTCAGATGCCAGCCCCATGCCCAGACACACACCAATCTGCACATAGCCCCTTGGCCCGGCCGACCAGCACCTGCTTTGGCCTGGGGCTCTGGCTCTGGTGGCTGGCCACCACCCCTCAGGTCAAGTTCAGCGTGGGGGTCATGGCTGCTGGTCAACTGGATGGGCGGGGTCCCCATGGCCTAGCAACCACATGAGCCCTCTGTGATGTCCTAGCCCCTGGCAATCTGTGCTGGCCACACTGGCACTGGGCAGCCCAACTGCCCTGCCACTAGGTCAGGCAACAGCGCCCAGACGCCTGGGCCCTGGCACAGAGGGACGGAAGGATGGGAAGACAGTGCTGACCGACGAGGGACCTCAGGGCTGGCAGCCAAGAGAAGACAGGTGGAGGTGCGCCTGGGATCCTGGGAGCCCAGGCCAGAGCTGCCTGCATGCCTGCCTGCCTTCCTGGATGTCCGTATGCTGCCTTTGTCCAGGTAGGTTTCTCAGGTCCCCTCCAATCCTGTCCTCTCCTGTCCTCTCCTGTCCTCACCATCCTCTCCCCTCTCCTCTCCTCCGCACTTTGCTTCTCTCCTTTGTCTGTCCTCTCTTCCAGGTGCCCTGCTCACCAGCTCCAGCACTTGTGATGCTTCTCCAGTGACAGCTGTTTGCAACCCCTTCCACCCCCTGCCTGCCCCTAATGTGACCCAGCTCACAGGGTCTCTGGCTCATCCCACCCAAACCCACATGCCCCAACAGATTCCCTGGTTCAGCCCCTCTGCCCTATTCAGCCAAACTGGGCCTTTGCAACCTACCTATGCATCGTTGTTTCTCCTCACCATTCAAGGAGAGATCTCCTTTTGTACTTAGCTTGGTTGACTGGTGGATGGATGGATGGATGGAAGGATGGATGGATGGATGGATGGATGGATAGATGTATGGGTGGATGGATGGATGGATGGACAGGTCAATGGATGGGTTTTGTAGAGGCAGAGTACCATATAGGGGTACTGGAGTCCGCTGGTGTCAGATCCTTAGTCAATGTTAAATGTAAAACATTAATTCATCAATAACAAAAATGAATAAGCACCTAAATAAATAAATAAATATAAAAACTGGGTTAAAAAATACATGGCGTCTTTGCCTTTCTGCATATGGAATGCTGTGAGGATCTTAACAAGGAAAGCATTGTCCTGAGTAGCCCATTTGAAGTCGTGGAATATTTCCTTTTCCTTTTTCTTTTTTTACTTTCTATTTTCTTGATTATTCACTGGAATAAATAGACAGGAATTGAGAGGGAAGGGAGGTGGAGAGAGTTTGAGACACAGAGAGAGACAACTGCAGCACTTCCGCACCACCTTTAAAGATTTCCCCTGGCATGTGGGAACCAGGGTGTTGAAGCCCAGTCCTCCTGCATTGTAACATGAGTGCTTAACTGGGTGTGGCACCACCTGCTACCCTTGATGGGACACTTTTTTTTAGCAATGAAAAGAAATTCTCGTGGCAAGGTAATAAATAAATGAAGAAGTCAATAAAAGTGCATTTACATTAACTCAGTGGAAACACACAGGGACATATATGTCTCTGTTACCTGTATTACATCTTCATGTATGGATTGATTGCCTCAAGGGGTTATTGCCACAGCTGAGTGCCTACGCCACGAATAATCCACAGCTCCTGCACTCCATTTGTTCCCCTTTCGCTGCCCTTGTTGCTTGGTCACTGTGGTGGTTATTGTTTTTGTTGTTGTTGTTGTTACTGACCTTGCATCTGACAGACACAAAAGGAGAGAGCAGAGGAAATACAGGGTGGGAGAGAAAGATAGAGCTCCTAAAGACCTGCTTCACCCCCTGTAAAGCGACTCCCCTGCAGGTGGCGGTCTGGGGGCCAGACCCCAAATCCTTCCACCTGTCCCCTCTATTCGTGAGCGCCACAAGCCCTTAACCCTCTGACATACCGCCAAACCTCCCTGGATTTACTTTTGAAGGCAGTATCACCTGCCTCGTTTTGAATCCCCATTATCCTGAGGGTCAGTCCTGGAGACAGTGTCATGACACGACACACGGAGATCTCTGTTATCAGAGAGCACCTGGAACAGCAGCTGGGGCTCTAGTGCCAGGGCAGGAGCAACTCCCCATCCACCTTCCACGGAGTCCACCTGCCTGCATTTTGGTCCTTTTCGCTCCAAAAAAGATTTTTCCCTTTTTTCACTTTGAAACAGGCAGGAGACAGGTTACCCAGGCAGGAGGAAAAAAAATAAAAAGCCTTTTTTTTTTTTTTTTTTTTTTTTTTTTTACCGAAGTGAATGACCATCTTCTGGGAAGTATAGGTTTTGAACCTGAAAACTCTGTCTGTCTGTCTCTTAGTCCACAGAAAGAGCCACTAGCCCAGCCAGATCTCACGCTCAGATGGGGTGTTTTTGCCAGTCAAAGGTCTGCACAGCGCACTAGGGATTGGGCGGCCTGAGACCCAAATGTTACATTGTAGATGGACTGTTTGCAGTTCTTGCTCCCCAGGACATTGGACTGTCTCAACTCCCTCCCCTACAGCATGAAAAAAAGACTCTTGACAACCTTGGAGCAACTGGAGTGGGGGCGAGGGGAGCTGTTTGCATGTCTGCACTGCTCATGCCCAGGTGTCTGTGGGGGTCCGTGGCAGAGGCTGTAAGGGGGCTAGGGGGCAGAAGGAGACTGTTTGAGAGGCAGGCTGCAGGCAGGGGAGCCCAGGAGTGTGTGCAGGGCTGTGTGTGTGGGTGTGGTGGCAGGGCGTTAGGGCAGGTCCCCCTGCTGGATGGTGAGATGGCAGCTGGGCTGGCCCTGGGCCCTCAGGGCTGAAGGGCAGAAGCAGGGTGGCAGTAAAGTAGCGCAGGGAGGAACACAGTAGATGTTAGTTGGGAGCTGGGGGACAGAGGGTAAGGGGAAAGGGGGCATCCTTGAGGAGGGGTCAGGACTAGAGAGTGGGGGCAGCTGGAGGCATGGAAGGTCCCAGGAATCAGGGACTGACAGGAACAGATTCCTACACCCCCCCACTGGATAGAAGCTGCAGAAGCCAGAGCAGCAGCCCTGGCTTGCCTAGGCCAAGGGCCCTGAGTGAGTCCATCTGAGGATGAGGAAGAGGAGGAGGGGGTGGAGGAGGAGGAGGAGAAAGAGGAGGAGGAAGAGGAGGAAGAGGAGGAGGAGGAGGCGTAGGAGGAGGAGGAGGGGCAGGAGGGCAGCTGTCAGTAGGCAACGGGATTAATAGAGGCCTCCATTACGGAGGCATGTGTCCAGGCAGGCACCCACCAACCCTCAGGGGCAGCTCAGGGCACCCAGGGACTTGGTGTGGGTATCTCTGGGGCGGGGACTGTCAGTCAGTCAGCAAGACTGTGTGTCAGTGCACATGGTGGGACAGGGGCCTGGCGGACCTTGGTCCCCCGCCCTGGACTGTCAGATGCCAGCCCCATGCCCAGACACACACCAATCTGCACATAGCCCCTTGGCCCGGCCGACCAGCACCTGCTTTGGCCTGGGGCTCTGGCTCTGGTGGCTGGCCACCACCCCTCAGGTCAAGTTCAGCGTGGGGGTCATGGCTGCTGGTCAACTGGATGGGCGGGGTCCCCATGGCCTAGCAACCACATGAGCCCTCTGTGATGTCCTAGCCCCTGGCAATCTGTGCTGGCCACACTGGCACTGGGCAGCCCAACTGCCCTGCCACTAGGTCAGGCAACAGCGCCCAGACGCCTGGGCCCTGGCACAGAGGGACGGAAGGATGGGAAGACAGTGCTGACCGACGAGGGACCTCAGGGCTGGCAGCCAAGAGAAGACAGGTGGAGGTGCGCCCGGGATCCTGGGAGCCCAGGCCAGAGCTGCCTGCATGCCTGCCTGCCTTCCTGGATGTCCGTATGCTGCCTTTGTCCAGGTAGGTTTCTCAGGTCCCCTCCAATCCTGTCCTCTCCTGTCCTCTCCTGTCCTCACCATCCTCTCCCCTCTCCTCTCCTCCGCACTTTGCTTCTCTCCTTTGTCTGTCCTCTCTTCCAGGTGCCCTGCTCACCAGCTCCAGCACTTGTGATGCTTCTCCAGTGACAGCTGTTCGCAACCCCTTCCACCCCCTGCCTGCCCCTAATGTGACCCAGCTCACAGGGTCTCCGGCTCATCCCACCCAAACCCACACGCCCCAACACATTCCCAGGTTCAGCCCCTCTGCCCTATTCAGCCAAACTGGGCCTTTGCAACCTACCTATGCATCGTTGTTTCTCCTCACCATTCAGGGAGAGATCTCCTTTTGTACTTAGCTTGGTTGACTGGTGGATGGATGGATGGATGGAAGGATGGATGGATGGATGGATGAATGGATGGATAGATGTATGGGTGGATGGATGGATGGATGGACAGGTCAATGGATGGGTTTTGTAGAGGCAGAGTACCATATAGGGGTACTGGAGTCCGCTGGTGTCAGATCCTTAGTCAATGTCAAATGTAAAACATTAATTCATCAATAACAAAAATGAATAAGCACCTAAATAAATAAATAAATAAATAAATATAAAAACTGGGTTAAAAAATACATGGCGTCTTTGCCTTTCTGCATATGGAATGCTGTGAGGATCTTAACAAGGAAAGCATTGTCCTGAGTAGCCCATTTGAAGTCGTGGAATATTTCCTTTTCCTTTTTCTTTTTTTACTTTCTATTTTCTTGATTATTCACTGGAATAAATAGACAGGAATTGAGAGGGAAGGGAGGTAGAGAGAGTTTGAGACACAGAGAGAGACAACTGCAGCACTTCCGCACCACCTGTAAAGATTTCCCCTGGCATGTGGGAACCAGGGTGTTGAAGCCCAGTCCTCCTGCATTGTAACATGAGTGCTTAACTGGGTGTGGCACCACCTGCTACCCTTGATGGGACACTTTTTTTTAGCAATGAAAAGAAATTCTCGTGGCAAGGTAATAAATAAATGAAGAAGTCAATAAAAGTGCATTTACATTAACTCAGTGGAAACACACAGGGACATATACGTCTCTGTTACCTGTATTACATCTTCATGTATGGATTGATTGCCTCAAGGGGTTATTGCCACAGCTGAGTGCCTACGCCACGAATAATCCACAGCTCCTGCACTCCATTTGTTCCCCTTTCGCTGCCCTTGTTGCTTGGTCACTGTGGTGGTTATTGTTTTTGTTGTTGTTGTTGTTGTTACTGACATTGCATCTGACAGACACAAAAGGAGAGAGCAGAGGAAATACAGGGTGGGAGAGAAAGATAGAGCTCCTAAAGACCTGCTTCACCCCCTGTAAAGCGACTCTCCTGCAGGTGGCGGTCTGGGGGCCAGACCCCAAATCCTTCCACCTGTCCCCTCTATTCGTGAGCGCCACAAGCCCTTAACCCTCTGACATACCGCCAAACCTCCCTGGATTTACTTTTGAAGGCAGTATCACCTGCCTCGTTTTGAATCCTCATTATCCTGAGGGTCAGTCCTGGAGACAGTGTCATGACATGACACACGGAGATCTCTGTTATCAGAGAGCACCTGGAACAGCAGCTGGGGCTCTAGTGCCAGGGCAGGAGCAACTCCCCATCCACCTTCCACGGAGTCCACCTGCCTGCATTTTGGTCCTTTTCGCTCCAAAAAAGATTTTTCCCTTTTTTCACTTTGAAACAGGCAGGAGACAGGTTACCCAGGCAGGAGGAAAAAAAATAAAAAGCCTTTTTTTTTTTTTTTTTTTTTTTTACCGAATTGAATGACCATCTTCTGGGAAGTATAGGTTTTGAACCTGAAAACTCTGTCTGTCTGTCTCTTAGTCCACAGAAAGAGCCACTAGCCCAGCCAGATCTCACGCTCAGATGGGGTGTTTTTGCCAGTCAAAGGTCTGCACAGCGCACTAGGGATTGGGCGGCCTGAGACCCAAATGTTACATTGTAGATGGACTGTTTGCAGTTCTTGCTCCCCAGGACATTGGACTGTCTCAACTCCCTCCCCTACAGCATGAAAAAAAGACTCTTGACAACCTTGGAGCAACTGGAGTGGGGGCGAGGGGAGCTGTTTGCATGTCTGCACTGCTCATGCCCAGGTGTCTGTGGGGGTCCGTGGCAGAGGCTGTAAGGGGGCTAGGGGGCAGAAGGAGACTGTTTGAGAGGCAGGCTGCAGGCAGGGGAGCCCAGGAGTGTGTGCAGGGCTGTGTGTGTGGGTGTGGTGGCAGGGGGTTAGGGCAGGTCCCCCTGCTGGATGGTGAGATGGCAGCTGGGCTGGCCCTGGGCCCTCAGGGCTGAAGGGCAGAAGCAGGGTGGCAGTAAAGTAGCGCAGGGAGGAACACAGTAGATGTTAGTTGGGAGCTGGGGGACAGAGGGTAAGGGGAAAGGGGGCATCCTTGAGGAGGGGTCAGGACTAGAGAGTGGGGGCAGCTGGAGGCATGGAAGGTCCCAGGAATCAGGGACTGACAGGAACAGATTCCTACACCCCCCCACTGGATAGAAGCTGCAGAAGCCAGAGCAGCAGCCCTGGCTTGCCTAGGCCAAGGGCCCTGAGTGAGTCCATCTGAGGATGAGGAAGAGGAGGAGGGGGTGGAGGAGGAGGAGGAGAAAGAGGAGGAGGAAGAGTAGGAAGAGGAGGAGGAGGAGGCATAGGAGGAGGAGGAGGGGCAGGAGGGCAGCTGTCAGTAGGCAACGGGATTAATAGAGGCCTCCATTACGGAGGCATGTGTCCAGGCAGGCACCCACCAACCCTCAGGGGCAGCTCAGGGCACCCAGGGACTTGGTGTGGGTATCTCTGGGGCGGGGACTGTCAGTCAGTCAGCAAGACTGTGTGTCAGTGCACATGGTGGGACAGGGGCCTGGCGGACCTTGGTCCCCCGCCCTGGACTGTCAGATGCCAGCCCCATGCCCAGACACACACCAATCTGCACATAGCCCCTTGGCCCGGCCGACCAGCACCTGCTTTGGCCTGGGGCTCTGGCTCTGGTGGCTGGCCACCACCCCTCAGGTCAAGTTCAGCGTGGGGGTCATGGCTGCTGGTCAACTGGATGGGCGGGGTCCCCATGGCCTAGCAACCACATGAGCCCTCTGTGATGTCCTAGCCCCTGGCAATCTGTGCTGGCCACACTGGCACTGGGCAGCCCAACTGCCCTGCCACTAGGTCAGGCAACAGCGCCCAGACGCCTGGGCCCTGGCACAGAGGGACGGAAGGATGGGAAGACAGTGCTGACCGACGAGGGACCTCAGGGCTGGCAGCCAAGAGAAGACAGGTGGAGGTGCGCCCGGGATCCTGGGAGCTCAGGCCAGAGCTGCCTGCATGCCTGCCTGCCTTCCTGGATGTCCGTATGCTGCCTTTGTCCAGGTAGGTTTCTCAGGTCCCCTCCAATCCTGTCCTCTCCTGTCCTCTCCTGTCCTCACCATCCTCTCCCCTCTCCTCTCCTCCGCACTTTGCTTCTCTCCTTTGTCTGTCCTCTCTTCCAGGTGCCCTGCTCACCAGCTCCAGCACTTGTGATGCTTCTCCAGTGACAGCTGTTCGCAACCCCTTCCACCCCCTGCCTGCCCCTAATGTGACCCAGCTCACAGGGTCTCCGGCTCATCCCACCCAAACCCACACGCCCCAACACATTCCCAGGTTCAGCCCCTCTGCCCTATTCAGCCAAACTGGGCCTTTGCAACCTACCTATGCATCGTTGTTTCTCCTCACCATTCAGGGAGAGATCTCCTTTTGTACTTAGCTTGGTTGACTGGTGGATGGATGGATGGATGGAAGGATGGATGGATGGATGGATGAATGGATGGATAGATGTATGGGTGGATGGATGGATGGATGGACAGGTCAATGGATGGGTTTTGTAGAGGCAGAGTACCATATAGGGGTACTGGAGTCCGCTGGTGTCAGATCCTTAGTCAATGTCAAATGTAAAACATTAATTCATCAATAACAAAAATGAATAAGCACCTAAATAAATAAATAAATAAATAAATATAAAAACTGGGTTAAAAAATACATGGCGTCTTTGCCTTTCTGCATATGGAATGCTGTGAGGATCTTAACAAGGAAAGCATTGTCCTGAGTAGCCCATTTGAAGTCGTGGAATATTTCCTTTTCCTTTTTCTTTTTTTACTTTCTATTTTCTTGATTATTCACTGGAATAAATAGACAGGAATTGAGAGGGAAGGGAGGTAGAGAGAGTTTGAGACACAGAGAGAGACAACTGCAGCACTTCCGCACCACCTGTAAAGATTTCCCCTGGCATGTGGGAACCAGGGTGTTGAAGCCCAGTCCTCCTGCATTGTAACATGAGTGCTTAACTGGGTGTGGCACCACCTGCTACCCTTGATGGGACACTTTTTTTTAGCAATGAAAAGAAATTCTCCTGGCAAGGTAATAAATAAATGAAGAAGTCAATAAAAGTGCATTTACATTAACTCAGTGGAAACACACAGGGACATATACGTCTCTGTTACCTGTATTACATCTTCATGTATGGATTGATTGCCTCAAGGGGTTATTGCCACAGCTGAGTGCCTACGCCACGAATAATCCACAGCTCCTGCACTCCATTTGTTCCCCTTTCGCTGCCCTTGTTGCTTGGTCACTGTGGTGGTTATTGTTTTTGTTGTTGTTGTTGTTGTTACTGACCTTGCATCTGACAGACACAAAAGGAGAGAGCAGAGGAAATACAGGGTGGGAGAGAAAGATAGAGCTCCTAAAGACCTGCTTCACCCCCTGTAAAGCGACTCCCCTGCAGGTGGCGGTCTGGGGGCCAGACCCCAAATCCTTCCACCTGTCCCCTCTATTCGTGAGAGCCACAAGCCCTCAACCCTCTGACATACCGCCAAACCTCCCTGGATTTACTTTTGAAGGCAGTATCACCTGCCTCGTTTTGAATCCTCATTATCCTGAGGGTCAGTCCTGGAGACAGTGTCATGACACGACACACGGAGATCTCTGTTATCAGAGAGCACCTGGAACAGCAGCTGGGGCTCTAGTGCCAGGGCAGGAGCAACTCCCCATCCACCTTCCACGGAGTCCACCTGCCTGCATTTTGGTCCTTTTCCCTCCAAAAAAGATTTTTCCCTTTTTTCACTTTGAAACAGGCAGGAGACAGGTTACCCAGGCAGGAGGAAAAAAAATAAAAAGCCTTTTTTTTTTTTTTTTTTTTTTTTTTTTTTTTTTTTACCGAATTGAATGACCATCTTCTGGGAAGTATAGGTTTTGAACCTGAAAACTCTGTCTGTCTGTCTCTTAGTCCACAGAAAGAGCCACTAGCCCAGCCAGATCTCACGCTCAGATGGGGTGTTTTTGCCAGTCAAAGGTCTGCACAGCGCACTAGGGATTGGGCGGCCTGAGACCCAAATGTTACATTGTAGATGGACTGTTTGCAGTTCTTGCTCCCCAGGACATTGGACTGTCTCAACTCCCTCCCCTACAGCATGAAAAAAAGACTCTTGACAACCTTGGAGCAACTGGAGTGGGGGCGAGGGGAGCTGTTTGCATGTCTGCACTGCTCATGCCCAGGTGTCTGTGGGGGTCCGTGGCAGAGGCTGTAAGGGGGCTAGGGGGCAGAAGGAGACTGTTTGAGAGGCAGGCTGCAGGCAGGGGAGCCCAGGAGTGTGTGCAGGGCTGTGTGTGTGGGTGTGGTGGCAGGGGGTTAGGGCAGGTCCCCCTGCTGGATGGTGAGATGGCAGCTGGGCTGGCCCTGGGCCCTCAGGGCTGAAGGGCAGAAGCAGGGTGGCAGTAAAGTAGCGCAGGGAGGAACACAGTAGATGTTAGTTGGGAGCTGGGGGACAGAGGGTAAGGGGAAAGGGGGCATCCTTGAGGAGGGGTCAGGACTAGAGAGTGGGGGCACCTGGAGGCATGGAAGGTCCCAGGAATCAGGGACTGACAGGAACAGATTCCTACAACCCCCCACTGGATAGAAGCTGCAGAAGCCAGAGCAGCAGCCCTGGCTTGCCTAGGCCAAGGGCCCTGAGTGAGTCCATCTGAGGATGAGGAAGAGGAGGAGGGGGTGGAGGAGGAGGAGGAGAAAGAGGAGGAGGAAGAGGAGGAAGAGGAGGAGGAGGAGGCGTAGGAGGAGGAGGAGGGGCAGGAGGGCAGCTGTCAGTAGGCAACGGGATTAATAGAGGCCTCCATTACAGAGGCATGTGTCCAGGCAGGCACCCACCAACCCTCAGGGGCAGCTCAGGGCACCCAGGGACTTGGTGTGGGTATCTCTGGGGCGGGGACTGTCAGTCAGTCAGCAAGACTGTGTGTCAGTGCACATGGTGGGACAGGGGCCTGGCGGACCTTGGTCCCCCGCCCTGGACTGTCAGATGCCAGCCCCATGCCCAGACACACACCAATCTGCACATAGCACCTTGGCCCGGCCGACCAGCACCTGCTTTGGCCTGGGGCTCTGGCTCTGGTGGCTGGCCACCACCCCTCAGGTCAAGTTCAGCGTGGGGGTCATGGCTGCTGGTCAACTGGATGGGCGGGGTCCCCATGGCCTAGCAACCACATGAGCCCTCTGTGATGTCCTAGCCCCTGGCAATCTGTGCTGGCCACACTGGCACTGGGCAGCCCAACTGCCCTGCCACTAGGTCAGGCAACAGCGCCCAGACGCCTGGGCCCTGGCACAGAGGGACGGAAGGATGGGAAGACAGTGCTGACCGACGAGGGACCTCAGGGCTGGCAGCCAAGAGAAGACAGGTGGAGGTGCGCCTGGGATCCTGGGAGCCCAGGCCAGAGCTGCCTGCATGCCTGCCTGCCTTCCTGGATGTCCGTATGCTGCCTTTGTCCAGGTAGGTTTCTCAGGTCCCCTCCAATCCTGTCCTCTCCTGTCCTCTCCTGTCCTCACCATCCTCTCCCCTCTCCTCTCCTCCGCACTTTGCTTCTCTCCTTTGTCTGTCCTCTCTTCCAGGTGCCCTGCTCACCAGCTCCAGCACTTGTGATGCTTCTCCAGTGACAGCTGTTTGCAACCCCTTCCACCCCCTGCCTGCCCCTAATGTGACCCAGCTCACAGGGTCTCTGGCTCATCCCACCCAAACCCACATGCCCCAACAGATTCCCTGGTTCAGCCCCTCTGCCCTATTCAGCCAAACTGGGCCTTTGCAACCTACCTATGCATCGTTATTTCTCCTCACCATTCAAGGAGAGATCTCCTTTTGTACTTAGCTTGGTTGACTGGTGGATGGATGGATGGATGGAAGGATGGATGGATGGATGGATGGATGGATAGATGTATGGGTGGATGGATGGATGGATGGACAGGTCAATGGATGGGTTTTGTAGAGGCAGAGTACCATATAGGGGTACTGGAGTCCGCTGGTGTCAGATCCTTAGTCAATGTTAAATGTAAAACATTAATTCATCAATAACAAAAATGAATAAGCACCTAAATAAATAAATAAATATAAAAACTGGGTTAAAAAATACATGGCGTCTTTGCCTTTCTGCATATGGAATGCTGTGAGGATCTTAACAAGGAAAGCATTGTCCTGAGTAGCCCATTTGAAGTCGTGGAATATTTCCTTTTCCTTTTTCTTTTTTTACTTTCTATTTTCTTGATTATTCACTGGAATAAATAGACAGGAATTGAGAGGGAAGGGAGGTGGAGAGAGTTTGAGACACAGAGAGAGACAACTGCAGCACTTCCGCACCACCTTTAAAGATTTCCCCTGGCATGTGGGAACCAGGGTGTTGAAGCCCAGTCCTCCTGCATTGTAACATGAGTGCTTAACTGGGTGTGGCACCACCTGCTACCCTTGATGGGACACTTTTTTTTAGCAATGAAAAGAAATTCTCGTGGCAAGGTAATAAATAAATGAAGAAGTCAATAAAAGTGCATTTACATTAACTCAGTGGAAACACACAGGGACATATATGTCTCTGTTACCTGTATTACATCTTCATGTATGGATTGATTGCCTCAAGGGGTTATTGCCACAGCTGAGTGCCTACGCCACGAATAATCCACAGCTCCTGCACTCCATTTGTTCCCCTTTCGCTGCCCTTGTTGCTTGGTCACTGTGGTGGTTATTGTTTTTGTTGTTGTTGTTGTTGTTACTGACCTTGCATCTGACAGACACAAAAGGAGAGAGCAGAGGAAATACAGGGTGGGAGAGAAAGATAGAGCTCCTAAAGACCTGCTTCACCCCCTGTAAAGCGACTCCCCTGCAGGTGGCGGTCTGGGGGCCAGACCCCAAATCCTTCCACCTGTCCCCTCTATTCGTGAGCGCCACAAGCCCTTAACCCTCTGACATACCGCCAAACCTCCCTGGATTTACTTTTGAAGGCAGTATCACCTGCCTCGTTTTGAATCCCCATTATCCTGAGGGTCAGTCCTGGAGACAGTGTCATGACACGACACACGGAGATCTCTGTTATCAGAGAGCACCTGGAACAGCAGCTGGGGCTCTAGTGCCAGGGCAGGAGCAACTCCCCATCCACCTTCCACGGAGTCCACCTGCCTGCATTTTGGTCCTTTTCCCTCCAAAAAAGATTTTTCCCTTTTTTCACTTTGAAACAGGCAGGAGACAGGTTACCCAGGCAGGAGGAAAAAAAATAAAAAGCCTTTTTTTTTTTTTTTTTTTTTTTTTTTACCGAAGTGAATGACCATCTTCTGGGAAGTATAGGTTTTGAACCTGAAAACTCTGTCTGTCTGTCTCTTAGTCCACAGAAAGAGCCACTAGCCCAGCCAGATCTCACGCTCAGATGGGGTGTTTTTGCCAGTCAAAGGTCTGCACAGCGCACTAGGGATTGGGCGGCCTGAGACCCAAATGTTACATTGTAGATGGACTGTTTGCAGTTCTTGCTCCCCAGGACATTGGACTGTCTCAACTCCCTCCCCTACAGCATGAAAAAAAGACTCTTGACAACCTTGGAGCAACTGGAGTGGGGGCGAGGGGAGCTGTTTGCATGTCTGCACTGCTCATGCCCAGGTTCTGTGGGGGTCCGTGGCAGAGGCTGTAAGGGGGCTAGGGGGCAGAAGGAGACTGTTTGAGAGGCAGGCTGCAGGCAGGGGAGCCCAGGAGTGTGTGCAGGGCTGTGTGTGTGGGTGTGGTGGCAGGGCGTTAGGGCAGGTCCCCCTGCTGGATGGTGAGATGGCAGCTGGGCTGGCCCTGGGCCCTCAGGGCTGAAGGGCAGAAGCAGGGTGGCAGTAAAGTAGCGCAGGGAGGAACACAGTAGATGTTAGTTGGGAGCTGGGGGACAGAGGGTAAGGGGAAAGGGGGCATCCTTGAGGAGGGGTCAGGACTAGAGAGTGGGGGCAGCTGGAGGCATGGAAGGTCCCAGGAATCAGGGACTGACAGGAACAGATTCCTACACCCCCCCACTGGATAGAAGCTGCAGAAGCCAGAGCAGCAGCCCTGGCTTGCCTAGGCCAAGGGCCCTGAGTGAGTCCATCTGAGGATGAGGAAGAGGAGGAGGGGGTGGAGGAGGAGGAGGAGAAAGAGGAGGAGGAAGAGGAGGAAGAGGAGGAGGAGGAGGCGTAGGAGGAGGAGGAGGGGCAGGAGGGCAGCTGTCAGTAGGCAACGGGATTAATAGAGGCCTCCATTACGGAGGCATGTGTCCAGGCAGGCACCCACCAACCCTCAGGGGCAGCTCAGGGCACCCAGGGACTTGGTGTGGGTATCTCTGGGGCGGGGACTGTCAGTCAGTCAGCAAGACTGTGTGTCAGTGCACATGGTGGGACAGGGGCCTGGCGGACCTTGGTCCCCCGCCCTGGACTGTCAGATGCCAGCCCCATGCCCAGACACACACCAATCTGCACATAGCCCCTTGGCCCGGCCGACCAGCACCTGCTTTGGCCTGGGGCTCTGGCTCTGGTGGCTGGCCACCACCCCTCAGGTCAAGTTCAGCGTGGGGGTCATGGCTGCTGGTCAACTGGATGGGCGGGGTCCCCATGGCCTAGCAACCACATGAGCCCTCTGTGATGTCCTAGCCCCTGGCAATCTGTGCTGGCCACACTGGCACTGGGCAGCCCAACTGCCCTGCCACTAGGTCAGGCAACAGCGCCCAGACGCCTGGGCCCTGGCACAGAGGGACGGAAGGATGGGAAGACAGTGCTGACCGACGAGGGACCTCAGGGCTGGCAGCCAAGAGAAGACAGGTGGAGGTGCGCCCGGGATCCTGGGAGCCCAGGCCAGAGCTGCCTGCATGCCTGCCTGCCTTCCTGGATGTCCGTATGCTGCCTTTGTCCAGGTAGGTTTCTCAGGTCCCCTCCAATCCTGTCCTCTCCTGTCCTCTCCTGTCCTCACCATCCTCTCCCCTCTCCTCTCCTCCGCACTTTGCTTCTCTCCTTTGTCTGTCCTCTCTTCCAGGTGCCCTGCTCACCAGCTCCAGCACTTGTGATGCTTCTCCAGTGACAGCTGTTCGCAACCCCTTCCACCCCCTGCCTGCCCCTAATGTGACCCAGCTCACAGGGTCTCCGGCTCATCCCACCCAAACCCACACGCCCCAACACATTCCCAGGTTCAGCCCCTCTGCCCTATTCAGCCAAACTGGGCCTTTGCAACCTACCTATGCATCGTTGTTTCTCCTCACCATTCAGGGAGAGATCTCCTTTTGTACTTAGCTTGGTTGACTGGTGGATGGATGGATGGATGGAAGGATGGATGGATGGATGGATGAATGGATGGATAGATGTATGGGTGGATGGATGGATGGATGGACAGGTCAATGGATGGGTTTTGTAGAGGCAGAGTACCATATAGGGGTACTGGAGTCCGCTGGTGTCAGATCCTTAGTCAATGTCAAATGTAAAACATTAATTCATCAATAACAAAAATGAATAAGCACCTAAATAAATAAATAAATAAATAAATATAAAAACTGGGTTAAAAAATACATGGCGTCTTTGCCTTTCTGCATATGGAATGCTGTGAGGATCTTAACAAGGAAAGCATTGTCCTGAGTAGCCCATTTGAAGTCGTGGAATATTTCCTTTTCCTTTTTCTTTTTTTACTTTCTATTTTCTTGATTATTCACTGGAATAAATAGACAGGAATTGAGAGGGAAGGGAGGTAGAGAGAGTTTGAGACACAGAGAGAGACAACTGCAGCACTTCCGCACCACCTGTAAAGATTTCCCCTGGCATGTGGGAACCAGGGTGTTGAAGCCCAGTCCTCCTGCATTGTAACATGAGTGCTTAACTGGGTGTGGCACCACCTGCTACCCTTGATGGGACACTTTTTTTTAGCAATGAAAAGAAATTCTCGTGGCAAGGTAATAAATAAATGAAGAAGTCAATAAAAGTGCATTTACATTAACTCAGTGGAAACACACAGGGACATATACGTCTCTGTTACCTGTATTACATCTTCATGTATGGATTGATTGCCTCAAGGGGTTATTGCCACAGCTGAGTGCCTACGCCACGAATAATCCACAGCTCCTGCACTCCATTTGTTCCCCTTTCGCTGCCCTTGTTGCTTGGTCACTGTGGTGGTTATTGTTTTTGTTGTTGTTGTTGTTGTTACTGACATTGCATCTGACAGACACAAAAGGAGAGAGCAGAGGAAATACAGGGTGGGAGAGAAAGATAGAGCTCCTAAAGACCTGCTTCACCCCCTGTAAAGCGACTCTCCTGCAGGTGGCGGTCTGGGGGCCAGACCCCAAATCCTTCCACCTGTCCCCTCTATTCGTGAGCGCCACAAGCCCTTAACCCTCTGACATACCGCCAAACCTCCCTGGATTTACTTTTGAAGGCAGTATCACCTGCCTCGTTTTGAATCCTCATTATCCTGAGGGTCAGTCCTGGAGACAGTGTCATGACATGACACACGGAGATCTCTGTTATCAGAGAGCACCTGGAACAGCAGCTGGGGCTCTAGTGCCAGGGCAGGAGCAACTCCCCATCCACCTTCCACGGAGTCCACCTGCCTGCATTTTGGTCCTTTTCGCTCCAAAAAAGATTTTTCCCTTTTTTCACTTTGAAACAGGCAGGAGACAGGTTACCCAGGCAGGAGGAAAAAAAATAAAAAGCCTTTTTTTTTTTTTTTTTTTTTTTTACCGAATTGAATGACCATCTTCTGGGAAGTATAGGTTTTGAACCTGAAAACTCTGTCTGTCTGTCTCTTAGTCCACAGAAAGAGCCACTAGCCCAGCCAGATCTCACGCTCAGATGGGGTGTTTTTGCCAGTCAAAGGTCTGCACAGCGCACTAGGGATTGGGCGGCCTGAGACCCAAATGTTACATTGTAGATGGACTGTTTGCAGTTCTTGCTCCCCAGGACATTGGACTGTCTCAACTCCCTCCCCTACAGCATGAAAAAAAGACTCTTGACAACCTTGGAGCAACTGGAGTGGGGGCGAGGGGAGCTGTTTGCATGTCTGCACTGCTCATGCCCAGGTGTCTGTGGGGGTCCGTGGCAGAGGCTGTAAGGGGGCTAGGGGGCAGAAGGAGACTGTTTGAGAGGCAGGCTGCAGGCAGGGGAGCCCAGGAGTGTGTGCAGGGCTGTGTGTGTGGGTGTGGTGGCAGGGGGTTAGGGCAGGTCCCCCTGCTGGATGGTGAGATGGCAGCTGGGCTGGCCCTGGGCCCTCAGGGCTGAAGGGCAGAAGCAGGGTGGCAGTAAAGTAGCGCAGGGAGGAACACAGTAGATGTTAGTTGGGAGCTGGGGGACAGAGGGTAAGGGGAAAGGGGGCATCCTTGAGGAGGGGTCAGGACTAGAGAGTGGGGGCAGCTGGAGGCATGGAAGGTCCCAGGAATCAGGGACTGACAGGAACAGATTCCTACACCCCCCCACTGGATAGAAGCTGCAGAAGCCAGAGCAGCAGCCCTGGCTTGCCTAGGCCAAGGGCCCTGAGTGAGTCCATCTGAGGATGAGGAAGAGGAGGAGGGGGTGGAGGAGGAGGAGGAGAAAGAGGAGGAGGAAGAGTAGGAAGAGGAGGAGGAGGAGGCATAGGAGGAGGAGGAGGGGCAGGAGGGCAGCTGTCAGTAGGCAACGGGATTAATAGAGGCCTCCATTACGGAGGCATGTGTCCAGGCAGGCACCCACCAACCGTCAGGGGCAGCTCAGGGCACCCAGGGACTTGGTGTGGGTATCTCTGGGGCGGGGACTGTCAGTCAGTCAGCAAGACTGTGTGTCAGTGCACATGGTGTGACAGGGGCCTGGCGGACCTTGGTCCCCCGCCCTGGACTGTCAGATGCCAGCCCCATGCCCAGACACACACCAATCTGCACATAGCCCCTTGGCCCGGCCGACCAGCACCTGCTTTGGCCTGGGGCTCTGGCTCTGGTGGCTGGCCACCACCCCTCAGGTCAAGTTCAGCGTGGGGGTCATGGCTGCTGGTCAACTGGATGGGCGGGGTCCCCATGGCCTAGCAACCACATGAGCCCTCTGTGATGTCCTAGCCCCTGGCAATCTGTGCTGGCCACACTGGCACTGGGCAGCCCAACTGCCCTGCCACTAGGTCAGGCAACAGCGCCCAGACGCCTGGGCCCTGGCACAGAGGGACGGAAGGATGGGAAGACAGTGCTGACCGACGAGGGACCTCAGGGCTGGCAGCCAAGAGAAGACAGGTGGAGGTGCGCCCGGGATCCTGGGAGCTCAGGCCAGAGCTGCCTGCATGCCTGCCTGCCTTCCTGGATGTCCGTATGCTGCCTTTGTCCAGGTAGGTTTCTCAGGTCCCCTCCAATCCTGTCCTCTCCTGTCCTCTCCTGTCCTCACCATCCTCTCCCCTCTCCTCTCCTCCGCACTTTGCTTCTCTCCTTTGTCTGTCCTCTCTTCCAGGTGCCCTGCTCACCAGCTCCAGCACTTGTGATGCTTCTCCAGTGACAGCTGTTCGCAACCCCTTCCACCCCCTGCCTGCCCCTAATGTGACCCAGCTCACAGGGTCTCCGGCTCATCCCACCCAAACCCACACGCCCCAACACATTCCCAGGTTCAGCCCCTCTGCCCTATTCAGCCAAACTGGGCCTTTGCAACCTACCTATGCATCGTTGTTTCTCCTCACCATTCAGGGAGAGATCTCCTTTTGTACTTAGCTTGGTTGACTGGTGGATGGATGGATGGATGGAAGGATGGATGGATGGATGGATGAATGGATGGATAGATGTATGGGTGGATGGATGGATGGATGGACAGGTCAATGGATGGGTTTTGTAGAGGCAGAGTACCATATAGGGGTACTGGAGTCCGCTGGTGTCAGATCCTTAGTCAATGTCAAATGTAAAACATTAATTCATCAATAACAAAAATGAATAAGCACCTAAATAAATAAATAAATAAATAAATATAAAAACTGGGTTAAAAAATACATGGCGTCTTTGCCTTTCTGCATATGGAATGCTGTGAGGATCTTAACAAGGAAAGCATTGTCCTGAGTAGCCCATTTGAAGTCGTGGAATATTTCCTTTTCCTTTTTCTTTTTTTACTTTCTATTTTCTTGATTATTCACTGGAATAAATAGACAGGAATTGAGAGGGAAGGGAGGTAGAGAGAGTTTGAGACACAGAGAGAGACAACTGCAGCACTTCCGCACCACCTGTAAAGATTTCCCCTGGCATGTGGGAACCAGGGTGTTGAAGCCCAGTCCTCCTGCATTGTAACATGAGTGCTTAACTGGGTGTGGCACCACCTGCTACCCTTGATGGGACACTTTTTTTTAGCAATGAAAAGAAATTCTCGTGGCAAGGTAATAAATAAATGAAGAAGTCAATAAAAGTGCATTTACATTAACTCAGTGGAAACACACAGGGACATATACGTCTCTGTTACCTGTATTACATCTTCATGTATGGATTGATTGCCTCAAGGGGTTATTGCCACAGCTGAGTGCCTACGCCACGAATAATCCACAGCTCCTGCACTCCATTTGTTCCCCTTTCGCTGCCCTTGTTGCTTGGTCACTGTGGTGGTTATTGTTTTTGTTGTTGTTGTTGTTGTTACTGACCTTGCATCTGACAGACACAAAAGGAGAGAGCAGAGGAAATACAGGGTGGGAGAGAAAGATAGAGCTCCTAAAGACCTGCTTCACCCCCTGTAAAGCGACTCCCCTGCAGGTGGCGGTCTGGGGGCCAGACCCCAAATCCTTCCACCTGTCCCCTCTATTCGTGAGCGCCACAAGCCCTCAACCCTCTGACATACCGCCAAACCTCCCTGGATTTACTTTTGAAGGCAGTATCACCTGCCTCGTTTTGAATCCTCATTATCCTGAGGGTCAGTCCTGGAGACAGTGTCATGACACGACACACGGAGATCTCTGTTATCAGAGAGCACCTGGAACAGCAGCTGGGGCTCTAGTGCCAGGGCAGGAGCAACTCCCCATCCACCTTCCACGGAGTCCACCTGCCTGCATTTTGGTCCTTTTCGCTCCAAAAAAGATTTTTCCCTTTTTTCACTTTGAAACAGGCAGGAGACAGGTTACCCAGGCAGGAGGAAAAAAAATAAAAAGCCTTTTTTTTTTTTTTACCGAATTGAATGACCATCTTCTGGGAAGTATAGGTTTTGAACCTGAAAACTCTGTCTGTCTGTCTCTTAGTCCACAGAAAGAGCCACTAGCCCAGCCAGATCTCACGCTCAGATGGGGTGTTTTTGCCAGTCAAAGGTCTGCACAGCGCACTAGGGATTGGGCGGCCTGAGACCCAAATGTTACATTGTAGATGGACTGTTTGCAGTTCTTGCTCCCCAGGACATTGGACTGTCTCAACTCCCTCCCCTACAGCATGAAAAAAAGACTCTTGACAACCTTGGAGCAACTGGAGTGGGGGCGAGGGGAGCTGTTTGCATGTCTGCACTGCTCATGCCCAGGTGTCTGTGGGGGTCCGTGGCAGAGGCTGTAAGGGGGCTAGGGGGCAGAAGGAGACTGTTTGAGAGGCAGGCTGCAGGCAGGGGAGCCCAGGAGTGTGTGCAGGGCTGTGTGTGTGGGTGTGGTGGCAGGGGGTTAGGGCAGGTCCCCCTGCTGGATGGTGAGATGGCAGCTGGGCTGGCCCTGGGCCCTCAGGGCTGAAGGGCAGAAGCAGGGTGGCAGTAAAGTAGCGCAGGGAGGAACACAGTAGATGTTAGTTGGGAGCTGGGGGACAGAGGGTAAGGGGAAAGGGGGCATCCTTGAGGAGGGGTCAGGACTAGAGAGTGGGGGCAGCTGGAGGCATGGAAGGTCCCAGGAATCAGGGACTGACAGGAACAGATTCCTACACCCCCCCACTGGATAGAAGCTGCAGAAGCCAGAGCAGCAGCCCTGGCTTGCCTAGGCCAAGGGCCCTGAGTGAGTCCATCTGAGGATGAGGAAGAGGAGGAGGGGGTGGAGGAGGAGGAGGAGAAAGAGGAGGAGGAAGAGTAGGAAGAGGAGGAGGAGGAGGCGTAGGAGGAGGAGGAGGGGCAGGAGGGCAGCTGTCAGTAGGCAACGGGATTAATAGAGGCCTCCATTACGGAGGCATGTGTCCAGGCAGGCACCCACCAACCCTCAGGGGCAGCTCAGGGCACCCAGGGACTTGGTGTGGGTATCTCTGGGGCGGGGACTGTCAGTCAGTCAGCAAGACTGTGTGTCAGTGCACATGGTGGGACAGGGGCCTGGCGGACCTTGGTCCCCCGCCCTGGACTGTCAGATGCCAGCCCCATGCCCAGACACACACCAATCTGCACATAGCCCCTTGGCCCGGCCGACCAGCACCTGCTTTGGCCTGGGGCTCTGGCTCTGGTGGCTGGCCACCACCCCTCAGGTCAAGTTCAGCGTGGGGGTCATGGCTGCTGGTCAACTGGATGGGCGGGGTCCCCATGGCCTAGCAACCACATGAGCCCTCTGTGATGTCCTAGCCCCTGGCAATCTGTGCTGGCCACACTGGCACTGGGCAGCCCAACTGCCCTGCCACTAGGTCAGGCAACAGCGCCCAGACGCCTGGGCCCTGGCACAGAGGGACGGAAGGATGGGAAGACAGTGCTGACCGACGAGGGACCTCAGGGCTGGCAGCCAAGAGAAGACAGGTGGAGGTGCGCCCGGGATCCTGGGAGCTCAGGCCAGAGCTGCCTGCATGCCTGCCTGCCTTCCTGGATGTCCGTATGCTGCCTTTGTCCAGGTAGGTTTCTCAGGTCCCCTCCAATCCTGTCCTCTCCTGTCCTCTCCTGTCCTCACCATCCTCTCCCCTCTCCTCTCCTCCGCACTTTGCTTCTCTCCTTTGTCTGTCCTCTCTTCCAGGTGCCCTGCTCACCAGCTCCAGCACTTGTGATGCTTCTCCAGTGACAGCTGTTCGCAACCCCTTCCACCCCCTGCCTGCCCCTAATGTGACCCAGCTCACAGGGTCTCCGGCTCATCCCACCCAAACCCACACGCCCCAACACATTCCCAGGTTCAGCCCCTCTGCCCTATTCAGCCAAACTGGGCCTTTGCAACCTACCTATGCATCGTTGTTTCTCCTCACCATTCAGGGAGAGATCTCCTTTTGTACTTAGCTTGGTTGACTGGTGGATGGATGGATGGATGGAAGGATGGATGGATGGATGGATGAATGGATGGATAGATGTATGGGTGGATGGATGGATGGATGGACAGGTCAATGGATGGGTTTTGTAGAGGCAGAGTACCATATAGGGGTACTGGAGTCCGCTGGTGTCAGATCCTTAGTCAATGTCAAATGTAAAACATTAATTCATCAATAACAAAAATTAATAAGCACCTAAATAAATAAATAAATAAATAAATATAAAAACTGGGTTAAAAAATACATGGCGTCTTTGCCTTTCTGCATATGGAATGCTGTGAGGATCTTAACAAGGAAAGCATTGTCCTGAGTAGCCCATTTGAAGTCGTGGAATATTTCCTTTTCCTTTTTCTTTTTTTACTTTCTATTTTCTTGATTATTCACTGGAATAAATAGACAGGAATTGAGAGGGAAGGGAGGTAGAGAGAGTTTGAGACACAGAGAGAGACAACTGCAGCACTTCCGCACCACCTGTAAAGATTTCCCCTGGCATGTGGGAACCAGGGTGTTGAAGCCCAGTCCTCCTGCATTGTAACATGAGTGCTTAACTGGGTGTGGCACCACCTGCTACCCTTGATGGGACACTTTTTTTTAGCAATGAAAAGAAATTCTCCTGGCAAGGTAATAAATAAATGAAGAAGTCAATAAAAGTGCATTTACATTAACTCAGTGGAAACACACAGGGACATATACGTCTCTGTTACCTGTATTACATCTTCATGTATGGATTGATTGCCTCAAGGGGTTATTGCCACAGCTGAGTGCCTACGCCACGAATAATCCACAGCTCCTGCACTCCATTTGTTCCCCTTTCGCTGCCCTTGTTGCTTGGTCACTGTGGTGGTTATTGTTTTTGTTGTTGTTGTTGTTGTTACTGACCTTGCATCTGACAGACACAAAAGGAGAGAGCAGAGGAAATACAGGGTGGGAGAGAAAGATAGAGCTCCTAAAGACCTGCTTCACCCCCTGTAAAGCGACTCCCCTGCAGGTGGCGGTCTGGGGGCCAGACCCCAAATCCTTCCACCTGTCCCCTCTATTCGTGAGCGCCACAAGCCCTCAACCCTCTGACATACCGCCAAACCTCCCTGGATTTACTTTTGAAGGCAGTATCACCTGCCTCGTTTTGAATCCTCATTATCCTGAGGGTCAGTCCTGGAGACAGTGTCATGACACGACACACGGAGATCTCTGTTATCAGAGAGCACCTGGAACAGCAGCTGGGGCTCTAGTGCCAGGGCAGGAGCAACTCCCCATCCACCTTCCACGGAGTCCACCTGCCTGCATTTTGGTCCTTTTCGCTCCAAAAAAGATTTTTCCCTTTTTTCACTTTGAAACAGGCAGGAGACAGGTTACCCAGGCAGGAGGAAAAAAAATAAAAAGCCTTTTTTTTTTTTTTTTACCGAATTGAATGACCATCTTCTGGGAAGTATAGGTTTTGAACCTGAAAACTCTGTCTGTCTGTCTCTTAGTCCACAGAAAGAGCCACTAGCCCAGCCAGATCTCACGCTCAGATGGGGTGTTTTTGCCAGTCAAAGGTCTGCACAGCGCACTAGGGATTGGGCGGCCTGAGACCCAAATGTTACATTGTAGATGGACTGTTTGCAGTTCTTGCTCCCCAGGACATTGGACTGTCTCAACTCCCTCCCCTACAGCATGAAAAAAAGACTCTTGACAACCTTGGAGCAACTGGAGTGGGGGCGAGGGGAGCTGTTTGCATGTCTGCACTGCTCATGCCCAGGTGTCTGTGGGGGTCCGTGGCAGAGGCTGTAAGGGGGCTAGGGGGCAGAAGGAGACTGTTTGAGAGGCAGGCTGCAGGCAGGGGAGCCCAGGAGTGTGTGCAGGGCTGTGTGTGTGGGTGTGGTGGCAGGGGGTTAGGGCAGGTCCCCCTGCTGGATGGTGAGATGGCAGCTGGGCTGGCCCTGGGCCCTCAGGGCTGAAGGGCAGAAGCAGGGTGGCAGTAAAGTAGCGCAGGGAGGAACACAGTAGATGTTAGTTGGGAGCTGGGGGACAGAGGGTAAGGGGAAAGGGGGCATCCTTGAGGAGGGGTCAGGACTAGAGAGTGGGGGCAGCTGGAGGCATGGAAGGTCCCAGGAATCAGGGACTGACAGGAACAGATTCCTACACCCCCCCACTGGATAGAAGCTGCAGAAGCCAGAGCAGCAGCCCTGGCTTGCCTAGGCCAAGGGCCCTGAGTGAGTCCATCTGAGGATGAGGAAGAGGAGGAGGGGGTGGAGGAGGAGGAGGAGAAAGAGGAGGAGGAAGAGTAGGAAGAGGAGGAGGAGGAGGCGTAGGAGGAGGAGGAGGGGCAGGAGGGCAGCTGTCAGTAGGCAACGGGATTAATAGAGGCCTCCATTACGGAGGCATGTGTCCAGGCAGGCACCCACCAACCGTCAGGGGCAGCTCAGGGCACCCAGGGACTTGGTGTGGGTATCTCTGGGGCGGGGACTGTCAGTCAGTCAGCAAGACTGTGTGTCAGTGCACATGGTGGGACAGGGGCCTGGCGGACCTTGGTCCCCCGCCCTGGACTGTCAGATGCCAGCCCCATGCCCAGACACACACCAATCTGCACATAGCCCCTTGGCCCGGCCGACCAGCACCTGCTTTGGCCTGGGGCTCTGGCTCTGGTGGCTGGCCACCACCCCTCAGGTCAAGTTCAGCGTGGGGGTCATGGCTGCTGGTCAACTGGATGGGCGGGGTCCCCATGGCCTAGCAACCACATGAGCCCTCTGTGATGTCCTAGCCCCTGGCAATCTGTGCTGGCCACACTGGCACTGGGCAGCCCAACTGCCCTGCCACTAGGTCAGGCAACAGCGCCCAGACGCCTGGGCCCTGGCACAGAGGGACGGAAGGATGGGAAGACAGTGCTGACCGACGAGGGACCTCAGGGCTGGCAGCCAAGAGAAGACAGGTGGAGGTGCGCCCGGGATCCTGGGAGCTCAGGCCAGAGCTGCCTGCATGCCTGCCTGCCTTCCTGGATGTCCGTATGCTGCCTTTGTCCAGGTAGGTTTCTCAGGTCCCCTCCAATCCTGTCCTCTCCTGTCCTCTCCTGTCCTCACCATCCTCTCCCCTCTCCTCTCCTCCGCACTTTGCTTCTCTCCTTTGTCTGTCCTCTCTTCCAGGTGCCCTGCTCACCAGCTCCAGCACTTGTGATGCTTCTCCAGTGACAGCTGTTCGCAACCCCTTCCACCCCCTGCCTGCCCCTAATGTGACCCAGCTCACAGGGTCTCCGGCTCATCCCACCCAAACCCACACGCCCCAACACATTCCCAGGTTCAGCCCCTCTGCCCTATTCAGCCAAACTGGGCCTTTGCAACCTACCTATGCATCGTTGTTTCTCCTCACCATTCAGGGAGAGATCTCCTTTTGTACTTAGCTTGGTTGACTGGTGGATGGATGGATGGATGGAAGGATGGATGGATGGATGGATGAATGGATGGATAGATGTATGGGTGGATGGATGGATGGATGGACAGGTCAATGGATGGGTTTTGTAGAGGCAGAGTACCATATAGGGGTACTGGAGTCCGCTGGTGTCAGATCCTTAGTCAATGTCAAATGTAAAACATTAATTCATCAATAACAAAAATTAATAAGCACCTAAATAAATAAATAAATAAATAAATATAAAAACTGGGTTAAAAAATACATGGCGTCTTTGCCTTTCTGCATATGGAATGCTGTGAGGATCTTAACAAGGAAAGCATTGTCCTGAGTAGCCCATTTGAAGTCGTGGAATATTTCCTTTTCCTTTTTCTTTTTTTACTTTCTATTTTCTTGATTATTCACTGGAATAAATAGACAGGAATTGAGAGGGAAGGGAGGTAGAGAGAGTTTGAGACACAGAGAGAGACAACTGCAGCACTTCCGCACCACCTGTAAAGATTTCCCCTGGCATGTGGGAACCAGGGTGTTGAAGCCCAGTCCTCCTGCATTGTAACATGAGTGCTTAACTGGGTGTGGCACCACCTGCTACCCTTGATGGGACACTTTTTTTTAGCAATGAAAAGAAATTCTCCTGGCAAGGTAATAAATAAATGAAGAAGTCAATAAAAGTGCATTTACATTAACTCAGTGGAAACACACAGGGACATATACGTCTCTGTTACCTGTATTACATCTTCATGTATGGATTGATTGCCTCAAGGGGTTATTGCCACAGCTGAGTGCCTACGCCACGAATAATCCACAGCTCCTGCACTCCATTTGTTCCCCTTTCGCTGCCCTTGTTGCTTGGTCACTGTGGTGGTTATTGTTTTTGTTGTTGTTGTTGTTGTTACTGACCTTGCATCTGACAGACACAAAAGGAGAGAGCAGAGGAAATACAGGGTGGGAGAGAAAGATAGAGCTCCTAAAGACCTGCTTCACCCCCTGTAAAGCGACTCCCCTGCAGGTGGCGGTCTGGGGGCCAGACCCCAAATCCTTCCACCTGTCCCCTCTATTCGTGAGCGCCACAAGCCCTCAACCCTCTGACATACCGCCAAACCTCCCTGGATTTACTTTTGAAGGCAGTATCACCTGCCTCGTTTTGAATCCTCATTATCCTGAGGGTCAGTCCTGGAGACAGTGTCATGACACGACACACGGAGATCTCTGTTATCAGAGAGCACCTGGAACAGCAGCTGGGGCTCTAGTGCCAGGGCAGGAGCAACTCCCCATCCACCTTCCACGGAGTCCACCTGCCTGCATTTTGGTCCTTTTCGCTCCAAAAAAGATTTTTCCCTTTTTTCACTTTGAAACAGGCAGGAGACAGGTTACCCAGGCAGGAGGAAAAAAAATAAAAAGCCTTTTTTTTTTTTTTTTTTTTTTTTTACCGAATTGAATGACCATCTTCTGGGAAGTATAGGTTTTGAACCTGAAAACTCTGTCTGTCTGTCTCTTAGTCCACAGAAAGAGCCACTAGCCCAGCCAGATCTCACGCTCAGATGGGGTGTTTTTGCCAGTCAAAGGTCTGCACAGCGCACTAGGGATTGGGCGGCCTGAGACCCAAATGTTACATTGTAGATGGACTGTTTGCAGTTCTTGCTCCCCAGGACATTGGACTGTCTCAACTCCCTCCCCTACAGCATGAAAAAAAGACTCTTGACAACCTTGGAGCAACTGGAGTGGGGGCGAGGGGAGCTGTTTGCATGTCTGCACTGCTCATGCCCAGGTGTCTGTGGGGGTCCGTGGCAGAGGCTGTAAGGGGGCTAGGGGGCAGAAGGAGACTGTTTGAGAGGCAGGCTGCAGGCAGGGGAGCCCAGGAGTGTGTGCAGGGCTGTGTGTGTGGGTGTGGTGGCAGGGGGTTAGGGCAGGTCCCCCTGCTGGATGGTGAGATGGCAGCTGGGCTGGCCCTGGGCCCTCAGGGCTGAAGGGCAGAAGCAGGGTGGCAGTAAAGTAGCGCAGGGAGGAACACAGTAGATGTTAGTTGGGAGCTGGGGGACAGAGGGTAAGGGGAAAGGGGGCATCCTTGAGGAGGGGTCAGGACTAGAGAGTGGGGGCAGCTGGAGGCATGGAAGGTCCCAGGAATCAGGGACTGACAGGAACAGATTCCTACACCCCCCCACTGGATAGAAGCTGCAGAAGCCAGAGCAGCAGCCCTGGCTTGCCTAGGCCAAGGGCCCTGAGTGAGTCCATCTGAGGATGAGGAAGAGGAGGAGGGGGTGGAGGAGGAGGAGGAGAAAGAGGAGGAGGAAGAGTAGGAAGAGGAGGAGGAGGAGGCGTAGGAGGAGGAGGAGGGGCAGGAGGGCAGCTGTCAGTAGGCAACGGGATTAATAGAGGCCTCCATTACGGAGGCATGTGTCCAGGCAGGCACCCACCAACCGTCAGGGGCAGCTCAGGGCACCCAGGGACTTGGTGTGGGTATCTCTGGGGCGGGGACTGTCAGTCAGTCAGCAAGACTGTGTGTCAGTGCACATGGTGGGACAGGGGCCTGGCGGACCTTGGTCCCCCGCCCTGGACTGTCAGATGCCAGCCCCATGCCCAGACACACACCAATCTGCACATAGCCCCTTGGCCCGGCCGACCAGCACCTGCTTTGGCCTGGGGCTCTGGCTCTGGTGGCTGGCCACCACCCCTCAGGTCAAGTTCAGCGTGGGGGTCATGGCTGCTGGTCAACTGGATGGGCGGGGTCCCCATGGCCTAGCAACCACATGAGCCCTCTGTGATGTCCTAGCCCCTGGCAATCTGTGCTGGCCACACTGGCACTGGGCAGCCCAACTGCCCTGCCACTAGGTCAGGCAACAGCGCCCAGACGCCTGGGCCCTGGCACAGAGGGACGGAAGGATGGGAAGACAGTGCTGACCGACGAGGGACCTCAGGGCTGGCAGCCAAGAGAAGACAGGTGGAGGTGCGCCCGGGATCCTGGGAGCTCAGGCCAGAGCTGCCTGCATGCCTGCCTGCCTTCCTGGATGTCCGTATGCTGCCTTTGTCCAGGTAGGTTTCTCAGGTCCCCTCCAATCCTGTCCTCTCCTGTCCTCTCCTGTCCTCACCATCCTCTCCCCTCTCCTCTCCTCCGCACTTTGCTTCTCTCCTTTGTCTGTCCTCTCTTCCAGGTGCCCTGCTCACCAGCTCCAGCACTTGTGATGCTTCTCCAGTGACAGCTGTTCGCAACCCCTTCCACCCCCTGCCTGCCCCTAATGTGACCCAGCTCACAGGGTCTCCGGCTCATCCCACCCAAACCCACACGCCCCAACACATTCCCAGGTTCAGCCCCTCTGCCCTATTCAGCCAAACTGGGCCTTTGCAACCTACCTATGCATCGTTGTTTCTCCTCACCATTCAGGGAGAGATCTCCTTTTGTACTTAGCTTGGTTGACTGGTGGATGGATGGATGGATGGAAGGATGGATGGATGGATGGATGAATGGATGGATAGATGTATGGGTGGATGGATGGATGGATGGACAGGTCAATGGATGGGTTTTGTAGAGGCAGAGTACCATATAGGGGTACTGGAGTCCGCTGGTGTCAGATCCTTAGTCAATGTCAAATGTAAAACATTAATTCATCAATAACAAAAATGAATAAGCACCTAAATAAATAAATAAATAAATAAATATAAAAACTGGGTTAAAAAATACATGGCGTCTTTGCCTTTCTGCATATGGAATGCTGTGAGGATCTTAACAAGGAAAGCATTGTCCTGAGTAGCCCATTTGAAGTCGTGGAATATTTCCTTTTCCTTTTTCTTTTTTTACTTTCTATTTTCTTGATTATTCACTGGAATAAATAGACAGGAATTGAGAGGGAAGGGAGGTAGAGAGAGTTTGAGACACAGAGAGAGACAACTGCAGCACTTCCGCACCACCTGTAAAGATTTCCCCTGGCATGTGGGAACCAGGGTGTTGAAGCCCAGTCCTCCTGCATTGTAACATGAGTGCTTAACTGGGTGTGGCACCACCTGCTACCCTTGATGGGACACTTTTTTTTAGCAATGAAAAGAAATTCTCGTGGCAAGGTAATAAATAAATGAAGAAGTCAATAAAAGTGCATTTACATTAACTCAGTGGAAACACACAGGGACATATACGTCTCTGTTACCTGTATTACATCTTCATGTATGGATTGATTGCCTCAAGGGGTTATTGCCACAGCTGAGTGCCTACGCCACGAATAATCCACAGCTCCTGCACTCCATTTGTTCCCCTTTCGCTGCCCTTGTTGCTTGGTCACTGTGGTGGTTATTGTTTTTGTTGTTGTTGTTGTTGTTACTGACCTTGCATCTGACAGACACAAAAGGAGAGAGCAGAGGAAATACAGGGTGGGAGAGAAAGATAGAGCTCCTAAAGACCTGCTTCACCCCCTGTAAAGCGACTCCCCTGCAGGTGGCGGTCTGGGGGCCAGACCCCAAATCCTTCCACCTGTCCCCTCTATTCGTGAGCGCCACAAGCCCTCAACCCTCTGACATACCGCCAAACCTCCCTGGATTTACTTTTGAAGGCAGTATCACCTGCCTCGTTTTGAATCCTCATTATCCTGAGGGTCAGTCCTGGAGACAGTGTCATGACACGACACACGGAGATCTCTGTTATCAGAGAGCACCTGGAACAGCAGCTGGGGCTCTAGTGCCAGGGCAGGAGCAACTCCCCATCCACCTTCCACGGAGTCCACCTGCCTGCATTTTGGTCCTTTTCGCTCCAAAAAAGATTTTTCCCTTTTTTCACTTTGAAACAGGCAGGAGACAGGTTACCCAGGCAGGAGGAAAAAAAATAAAAAGCCTTTTTTTTTTTTTTTTACCGAATTGAATGACCATCTTCTGGGAAGTATAGGTTTTGAACCTGAAAACTCTGTCTGTCTGTCTCTTAGTCCACAGAAAGAGCCACTAGCCCAGCCAGATCTCACGCTCAGATGGGGTGTTTTTGCCAGTCAAAGGTCTGCACAGCGCACTAGGGATTGGGCGGCCTGAGACCCAAATGTTACATTGTAGATGGACTGTTTGCAGTTCTTGCTCCCCAGGACATTGGACTGTCTCAACTCCCTCCCCTACAGCATGAAAAAAAGACTCTTGACAACCTTGGAGCAACTGGAGTGGGGGCGAGGGGAGCTGTTTGCATGTCTGCACTGCTCATGCCCAGGTGTCTGTGGGGGTCCGTGGCAGAGGCTGTAAGGGGGCTAGGGGGCAGAAGGAGACTGTTTGAGAGGCAGGCTGCAGGCAGGGGAGCCCAGGAGTGTGTGCAGGGCTGTGTGTGTGGGTGTGGTGGCAGGGGGTTAGGGCAGGTCCCCCTGCTGGATGGTGAGATGGCAGCTGGGCTGGCCCTGGGCCCTCAGGGCTGAAGGGCAGAAGCAGGGTGGCAGTAAAGTAGCGCAGGGAGGAACACAGTAGATGTTAGTTGGGAGCTGGGGGACAGAGGGTAAGGGGAAAGGGGGCATCCTTGAGGAGGGGTCAGGACTAGAGAGTGGGGGCAGCTGGAGGCATGGAAGGTCCCAGGAATCAGGGACTGACAGGAACAGATTCCTACACCCCCCCACTGGATAGAAGCTGCAGAAGCCAGAGCAGCAGCCCTGGCTTGCCTAGGCCAAGGGCCCTGAGTGAGTCCATCTGAGGATGAGGAAGAGGAGGAGGGGGTGGAGGAGGAGGAGGAGAAAGAGGAGGAGGAAGAGTAGGAAGAGGAGGAGGAGGAGGCGTAGGAGGAGGAGGAGGGGCAGGAGGGCAGCTGTCAGTAGGCAACGGGATTAATAGAGGCCTCCATTACGGAGGCATGTGTCCAGGCAGGCACCCACCAACCGTCAGGGGCAGCTCAGGGCACCCAGGGACTTGGTGTGGGTATCTCTGGGGCGGGGACTGTCAGTCAGTCAGCAAGACTGTGTGTCAGTGCACATGGTGGGACAGGGGCCTGGCGGACCTTGGTCCCCCGCCCTGGACTGTCAGATGCCAGCCCCATGCCCAGACACACACCAATCTGCACATAGCCCCTTGGCCCGGCCGACCAGCACCTGCTTTGGCCTGGGGCTCTGGCTCTGGTGGCTGGCCACCACCCCTCAGGTCAAGTTCAGCGTGGGGGTCATGGCTGCTGGTCAACTGGATGGGCGGGGTCCCCATGGCCTAGCAACCACATGAGCCCTCTGTGATGTCCTAGCCCCTGGCAATCTGTGCTGGCCACACTGGCACTGGGCAGCCCAACTGCCCTGCCACTAGGTCAGGCAACAGCGCCCAGACGCCTGGGCCCTGGCACAGAGGGACGGAAGGATGGGAAGACAGTGCTGACCGACGAGGGACCTCAGGGCTGGCAGCCAAGAGAAGACAGGTGGAGGTGCGCCCGGGATCCTGGGAGCTCAGGCCAGAGCTGCCTGCATGCCTGCCTGCCTTCCTGGATGTCCGTATGCTGCCTTTGTCCAGGTAGGTTTCTCAGGTCCCCTCCAATCCTGTCCTCTCCTGTCCTCTCCTGTCCTCACCATCCTCTCCCCTCTCCTCTCCTCCGCACTTTGCTTCTCTCCTTTGTCTGTCCTCTCTTCCAGGTGCCCTGCTCACCAGCTCCAGCACTTGTGATGCTTCTCCAGTGACAGCTGTTCGCAACCCCTTCCACCCCCTGCCTGCCCCTAATGTGACCCAGCTCACAGGGTCTCCGGCTCATCCCACCCAAACCCACACGCCCCAACACATTCCCAGGTTCAGCCCCTCTGCCCTATTCAGCCAAACTGGGCCTTTGCAACCTACCTATGCATCGTTGTTTCTCCTCACCATTCAGGGAGAGATCTCCTTTTGTACTTAGCTTGGTTGACTGGTGGATGGATGGATGGATGGAAGGATGGATGGATGGATGGATGAATGGATGGATAGATGTATGGGTGGATGGATGGATGGATGGACAGGTCAATGGATGGGTTTTGTAGAGGCAGAGTACCATATAGGGGTACTGGAGTCCGCTGGTGTCAGATCCTTAGTCAATGTCAAATGTAAAACATTAATTCATCAATAACAAAAATTAATAAGCACCTAAATAAATAAATAAATAAATAAATATAAAAACTGGGTTAAAAAATACATGGCGTCTTTGCCTTTCTGCATATGGAATGCTGTGAGGATCTTAACAAGGAAAGCATTGTCCTGAGTAGCCCATTTGAAGTCGTGGAATATTTCCTTTTCCTTTTTCTTTTTTTACTTTCTATTTTCTTGATTATTCACTGGAATAAATAGACAGGAATTGAGAGGGAAGGGAGGTAGAGAGAGTTTGAGACACAGAGAGAGACAACTGCAGCACTTCCGCACCACCTGTAAAGATTTCCCCTGGCATGTGGGAACCAGGGTGTTGAAGCCCAGTCCTCCTGCATTGTAACATGAGTGCTTAACTGGGTGTGGCACCACCTGCTACCCTTGATGGGACACTTTTTTTTAGCAATGAAAAGAAATTCTCCTGGCAAGGTAATAAATAAATGAAGAAGTCAATAAAAGTGCATTTACATTAACTCAGTGGAAACACACAGGGACATATACGTCTCTGTTACCTGTATTACATCTTCATGTATGGATTGATTGCCTCAAGGGGTTATTGCCACAGCTGAGTGCCTACGCCACGAATAATGCACAGCTCCTGCACTCCATTTGTTCCCCTTTCGCTGCCCTTGTTGCTTGGTCACTGTGGTGGTTATTGTTTTTGTTGTTGTTGTTGTTGTTACTGACCTTGCATCTGACAGACACAAAAGGAGAGAGCAGAGGAAATACAGGGTGGGAGAGAAAGATAGAGCTCCTAAAGACCTGCTTCACCCCCTGTAAAGCGACTCCCCTGCAGGTGGCGGTCTGGGGGCCAGACCCCAAATCCTTCCACCTGTCCCCTCTATTCGTGAGCGCCACAAGCCCTCAACCCTCTGACATACCGCCAAACCTCCCTGGATTTACTTTTGAAGGCAGTATCACCTGCCTCGTTTTGAATCCTCATTATCCTGAGGGTCAGTCCTGGAGACAGTGTCATGACACGACACACGGAGATCTCTGTTATCAGAGAGCACCTGGAACAGCAGCTGGGGCTCTAGTGCCAGGGCAGGAGCAACTCCCCATCCACCTTCCACGGAGTCCACCTGCCTGCATTTTGGTCCTTTTCGCTCCAAAAAAGATTTTTCCCTTTTTTCACTTTGAAACAGGCAGGAGACAGGTTACCCAGGCAGGAGGAAAAAAAATAAAAAGCCTTTTTTTTTTTTTTTTTTTTTTTTTTTTTTTTTTTTTACCGAATTGAATGACCATCTTCTGGGAAGTATAGGTTTTGAACCTGAAAACTCTGTCTGTCTGTCTCTTAGTCCACAGAAAGAGCCACTAGCCCAGCCAGATCTCACGCTCAGATGGGGTGTTTTTGCCAGTCAAAGGTCTGCACAGCGCACTAGGGATTGGGCGGCCTGAGACCCAAATGTTACATTGTAGATGGACTGTTTGCAGTTCTTGCTCCCCAGGACATTGGACTGTCTCAACTCCCTCCCCTACAGCATGAAAAAAAGACTCTTGACAACCTTGGAGCAACTGGAGTGGGGGCGAGGGGAGCTGTTTGCATGTCTGCACTGCTCATGCCCAGGTGTCTGTGGGGGTCCGTGGCAGAGGCTGTAAGGGGGCTAGGGGGCAGAAGGAGACTGTTTGAGAGGCAGGCTGCAGGCAGGGGAGCCCAGGAGTGTGTGCAGGGCTGTGTGTGTGGGTGTGGTGGCAGGGGGTTAGGGCAGGTCCCCCTGCTGGATGGTGAGATGGCAGCTGGGCTGGCCCTGGGCCCTCAGGGCTGAAGGGCAGAAGCAGGGTGGCAGTAAAGTAGCGCAGGGAGGAACACAGTAGATGTTAGTTGGGAGCTGGGGGACAGAGGGTAAGGGGAAAGGGGGCATCCTTGAGGAGGGGTCAGGACTAGAGAGTGGGGGCAGCTGGAGGCATGGAAGGTCCCAGGAATCAGGGACTGACAGGAACAGATTCCTACACCCCCCCACTGGATAGAAGCTGCAGAAGCCAGAGCAGCAGCCCTGGCTTGCCTAGGCCAAGGGCCCTGAGTGAGTCCATCTGAGGATGAGGAAGAGGAGGAGGGGGTGGAGGAGGAGGAGGAGAAAGAGGAGGAGGAAGAGTAGGAAGAGGAGGAGGAGGAGGCGTAGGAGGAGGAGGAGGGGCAGGAGGGCAGCTGTCAGTAGGCAACGGGATTAATAGAGGCCTCCATTACGGAGGCATGTGTCCAGGCAGGCACCCACCAACCCTCAGGGGCAGCTCAGGGCACCCAGGGACTTGGTGTGGGTATCTCTGGGGCGGGGACTGTCAGTCAGTCAGCAAGACTGTGTGTCAGTGCACATGGTGGGACAGGGGCCTGGCGGACCTTGGTCCCCCGCCCTGGACTGTCAGATGCCAGCCCCATGCCCAGACACACACCAATCTGCACATAGCCCCTTGGCCCGGCCGACCAGCACCTGCTTTGGCCTGGGGCTCTGGCTCTGGTGGCTGGCCACCACCCCTCAGGTCAAGTTCAGCGTGGGGGTCATGGCTGCTGGTCAACTGGATGGGCGGGGTCCCCATGGCCTAGCAACCACATGAGCCCTCTGTGATGTCCTAGCCCCTGGCAATCTGTGCTGGCCACACTGGCACTGGGCAGCCCAACTGCCCTGCCACTAGGTCAGGCAACAGCGTCCAGACGCCTGGGCCCTGGCACAGAGGGACGGAAGGATGGGAAGACAGTGCTGACCGACGAGGGACCTCAGGGCTGGCAGCCAAGAGAAGACAGGTGGAGGTGCGCCCGGGATCCTGGGAGCTCAGGCCAGAGCTGCCTGCATGCCTGCCTGCCTTCCTGGATGTCCGTATGCTGCCTTTGTCCAGGTAGGTTTCTCAGGTCCCCTCCAATCCTGTCCTCTCCTGTCCTCTCCTGTCCTCACCATCCTCTCCCCTCTCCTCTCCTCCGCACTTTGCTTCTCTCCTTTGTCTGTCCTCTCTTCCAGGTGCCCTGCTCACCAGCTCCAGCACTTGTGATGCTTCTCCAGTGACAGCTGTTCGCAACCCCTTCCACCCCCTGCCTGCCCCTAATGTGACCCAGCTCACAGGGTCTCCGGCTCATCCCACCCAAACCCACACGCCCCAACACATTCCCAGGTTCAGCCCCTCTGCCCTATTCAGCCAAACTGGGCCTTTGCAACCTACCTA
Organism: Erinaceus europaeus; assembly: GCF_950295315.1. Lineage (NCBI taxonomy): Eukaryota > Metazoa > Chordata > Mammalia > Eulipotyphla > Erinaceidae > Erinaceus > Erinaceus europaeus. The sequence continues at coordinate 219,225 of NW_026647150.1, read as the reverse complement.
TGCATCGTTGTTTCTCCTCACCATTCAGGGAGAGATCTCCTTTTGTACTTAGCTTGGTTGACTGGTGGATGGATGGATGGATGGAAGGATGGATGGATGGATGGATGAATGGATGGATAGATGTATGGGTGGATGGATGGATGGATGGACAGGTCAATGGATGGGTTTTGTAGAGGCAGAGTACCATATAGGGGTACTGGAGTCCGCTGGTGTCAGATCCTTAGTCAATGTCAAATGTAAAACATTAATTCATCAATAACAAAAATGAATAAGCACCTAAATAAATAAATAAATAAATAAATATAAAAACTGGGTTAAAAAATACATGGCGTCTTTGCCTTTCTGCATATGGAATGCTGTGAGGATCTTAACAAGGAAAGCATTGTCCTGAGTAGCCCATTTGAAGTCGTGGAATATTTCCTTTTCCTTTTTCTTTTTTTACTTTCTATTTTCTTGATTATTCACTGGAATAAATAGACAGGAATTGAGAGGGAAGGGAGGTAGAGAGAGTTTGAGACACAGAGAGAGACAACTGCAGCACTTCCGCACCACCTGTAAAGATTTCCCCTGGCATGTGGGAACCAGGGTGTTGAAGCCCAGTCCTCCTGCATTGTAACATGAGTGCTTAACTGGGTGTGGCACCACCTGCTACCCTTGATGGGACACTTTTTTTTAGCAATGAAAAGAAATTCTCCTGGCAAGGTAATAAATAAATGAAGAAGTCAATAAAAGTGCATTTACATTAACTCAGTGGAAACACACAGGGACATATACGTCTCTGTTACCTGTATTACATCTTCATGTATGGATTGATTGCCTCAAGGGGTTATTGCCACAGCTGAGTGCCTACGCCACGAATAATCCACAGCTCCTGCACTCCATTTGTTCCCCTTTCGCTGCCCTTGTTGCTTGGTCACTGTGGTGGTTATTGTTTTTGTTGTTGTTGTTGTTGTTACTGACCTTGCATCTGACAGACACAAAAGGAGAGAGCAGAGGAAATACAGGGTGGGAGAGAAAGATAGAGCTCCTAAAGACCTGCTTCACCCCCTGTAAAGCGACTCCCCTGCAGGTGGCGGTCTGGGGGCCAGACCCCAAATCCTTCCACCTGTCCCCTCTATTCGTGAGCGCCACAAGCCCTCAACCCTCTGACATACCGCCAAACCTCCCTGGATTTACTTTTGAAGGCAGTATCACCTGCCTCGTTTTGAATCCTCATTATCCTGAGGGTCAGTCCTGGAGACAGTGTCATGACACGACACACGGAGATCTCTGTTATCAGAGAGCACTTGGAACAGCAGCTGGGGCTCTAGTGCCAGGGCAGGAGCAACTCCCCATCCACCTTCCACGGAGTCCACCTGCCTGCATTTTGGTCCTTTTCGCTCCAAAAAAGATTTTTCCCTTTTTTCACTTTGAAACAGGCAGGAGACAGGTTACCCAGGCAGGAGGAAAAAAAATAAAAAGCCTTTTTTTTTTTTTTTTTTTTTTTTTACCGAATTGAATGACCATCTTCTGGGAAGTATAGGTTTTGAACCTGAAAACTCTGTCTGTCTGTCTCTTAGTCCACAGAAAGAGCCACTAGCCCAGCCAGATCTCACGCTCAGATGGGGTGTTTTTGCCAGTCAAAGGTCTGCACAGCGCACTAGGGATTGGGCGGCCTGAGACCCAAATGTTACATTGTAGATGGACTGTTTGCAGTTCTTGCTCCCCAGGACATTGGACTGTCTCAACTCCCTCCCCTACAGCATGAAAAAAAGACTCTTGACAACCTTGGAGCAACTGGAGTGGGGGCGAGGGGAGCTGTTTGCATGTCTGCACTGCTCATGCCCAGGTGTCTGTGGGGGTCCGTGGCAGAGGCTGTAAGGGGGCTAGGGGGCAGAAGGAGACTGTTTGAGAGGCAGGCTGCAGGCAGGGGAGCCCAGGAGTGTGTGCAGGGCTGTGTGTGTGGGTGTGGTGGCAGGGGGTTAGGGCAGGTCCCCCTGCTGGATGGTGAGATGGCAGCTGGGCTGGCCCTGGGCCCTCAGGGCTGAAGGGCAGAAGCAGGGTGGCAGTAAAGTAGCGCAGGGAGGAACACAGTAGATGTTAGTTGGGAGCTGGGGGACAGAGGGTAAGGGGAAAGGGGGCATCCTTGAGGAGGGGTCAGGACTAGAGAGTGGGGGCAGCTGGAGGCATGGAAGGTCCCAGGAATCAGGGACTGACAGGAACAGATTCCTACACCCCCCCACTGGATAGAAGCTGCAGAAGCCAGAGCAGCAGCCCTGGCTTGCCTAGGCCAAGGGCCCTGAGTGAGTCCATCTGAGGATGAGGAAGAGGAGGAGGGGGTGGAGGAGGAGGAGGAGAAAGAGGAGGAGGAAGAGTAGGAAGAGGAGGAGGAGGAGGCGTAGGAGGAGGAGGAGGGGCAGGAGGGCAGCTGTCAGTAGGCAACGGGATTAATAGAGGCCTCCATTACGGAGGCATGTGTCCAGGCAGGCACCCACCAACCCTCAGGGGCAGCTCAGGGCACCCAGGGACTTGGTGTGGGTATCTCTGGGGCGGGGACTGTCAGTCAGTCAGCAAGACTGTGTGTCAGTGCACATGGTGGGACAGGGGCCTGGCGGACCTTGGTCCCCCGCCCTGGACTGTCAGATGCCAGCCCCATGCCCAGACACACACCAATCTGCACATAGCCCCTTGGCCCGGCCGACCAGCACCTGCTTTGGCCTGGGGCTCTGGCTCTGGTGGCTGGCCACCACCCCTCAGGTCAAGTTCAGCGTGGGGGTCATGGCTGCTGGTCAACTGGATGGGCGGGGTCCCCATGGCCTAGCAACCACATGAGCCCTCTGTGATGTCCTAGCCCCTGGCAATCTGTGCTGGCCACACTGGCACTGGGCAGCCCAACTGCCCTGCCACTAGGTCAGGCAACAGCGTCCAGACGCCTGGGCCCTGGCACAGAGGGACGGAAGGATGGGAAGACAGTGCTGACCGACGAGGGACCTCAGGGCTGGCAGCCAAGAGAAGACAGGTGGAGGTGCGCCCGGGATCCTGGGAGCTCAGGCCAGAGCTGCCTGCATGCCTGCCTGCCTTCCTGGATGTCCGTATGCTGCCTTTGTCCAGGTAGGTTTCTCAGGTCCCCTCCAATCCTGTCCTCTCCTGTCCTCTCCTGTCCTCACCATCCTCTCCCCTCTCCTCTCCTCCGCACTTTGCTTCTCTCCTTTGTCTGTCCTCTCTTCCAGGTGCCCTGCTCACCAGCTCCAGCACTTGTGATGCTTCTCCAGTGACAGCTGTTCGCAACCCCTTCCACCCCCTGCCTGCCCCTAATGTGACCCAGCTCACAGGGTCTCCGGCTCATCCCACCCAAACCCACACGCCCCAACACATTCCCAGGTTCAGCCCCTCTGCCCTATTCAGCCAAACTGGGCCTTTGCAACCTACCTATGCATCGTTGTTTCTCCTCACCATTCAGGGAGAGATCTCCTTTTGTACTTAGCTTGGTTGACTGGTGGATGGATGGATGGATGGAAGGATGGATGGATGGATGGATGAATGGATGGATAGATGTATGGGTGGATGGATGGATGGATGGACAGGTCAATGGATGGGTTTTGTAGAGGCAGAGTACCATATAGGGGTACTGGAGTCCGCTGGTGTCAGATCCTTAGTCAATGTCAAATGTAAAACATTAATTCATCAATAACAAAAATGAATAAGCACCTAAATAAATAAATAAATAAATAAATATAAAAACTGGGTTAAAAAATACATGGCGTCTTTGCCTTTCTGCATATGGAATGCTGTGAGGATCTTAACAAGGAAAGCATTGTCCTGAGTAGCCCATTTGAAGTCGTGGAATATTTCCTTTTCCTTTTTCTTTTTTTACTTTCTATTTTCTTGATTATTCACTGGAATAAATAGACAGGAATTGAGAGGGAAGGGAGGTAGAGAGAGTTTGAGACACAGAGAGAGACAACTGCAGCACTTCCGCACCACCTGTAAAGATTTCCCCTGGCATGTGGGAACCAGGGTGTTGAAGCCCAGTCCTCCTGCATTGTAACATGAGTGCTTAACTGGGTGTGGCACCACCTGCTACCCTTGATGGGACACTTTTTTTTAGCAATGAAAAGAAATTCTCCTGGCAAGGTAATAAATAAATGAAGAAGTCAATAAAAGTGCATTTACATTAACTCAGTGGAAACACACAGGGACATATACGTCTCTGTTACCTGTATTACATCTTCATGTATGGATTGATTGCCTCAAGGGGTTATTGCCACAGCTGAGTGCCTACGCCACGAATAATCCACAGCTCCTGCACTCCATTTGTTCCCCTTTCGCTGCCCTTGTTGCTTGGTCACTGTGGTGGTTATTGTTTTTGTTGTTGTTGTTGTTGTTACTGACCTTGCATCTGACAGACACAAAAGGAGAGAGCAGAGGAAATACAGGGTGGGAGAGAAAGATAGAGCTCCTAAAGACCTGCTTCACCCCCTGTAAAGCGACTCCCCTGCAGGTGGCGGTCTGGGGGCCAGACCCCAAATCCTTCCACCTGTCCCCTCTATTCGTGAGCGCCACAAGCCCTCAACCCTCTGACATACCGCCAAACCTCCCTGGATTTACTTTTGAAGGCAGTATCACCTGCCTCGTTTTGAATCCTCATTATCCTGAGGGTCAGTCCTGGAGACAGTGTCATGACACGACACACGGAGATCTCTGTTATCAGAGAGCACTTGGAACAGCAGCTGGGGCTCTAGTGCCAGGGCAGGAGCAACTCCCCATCCACCTTCCACGGAGTCCACCTGCCTGCATTTTGGTCCTTTTCGCTCCAAAAAAGATTTTTCCCTTTTTTCACTTTGAAACAGGCAGGAGACAGGTTACCCAGGCAGGAGGAAAAAAAATAAAAAGCCTTTTTTTTTTTTTTTTTTTTTTTTTACCGAATTGAATGACCATCTTCTGGGAAGTATAGGTTTTGAACCTGAAAACTCTGTCTGTCTGTCTCTTAGTCCACAGAAAGAGCCACTAGCCCAGCCAGATCTCACGCTCAGATGGGGTGTTTTTGCCAGTCAAAGGTCTGCACAGCGCACTAGGGATTGGGCGGCCTGAGACCCAAATGTTACATTGTAGATGGACTGTTTGCAGTTCTTGCTCCCCAGGACATTGGACTGTCTCAACTCCCTCCCCTACAGCATGAAAAAAAGACTCTTGACAACCTTGGAGCAACTGGAGTGGGGGCGAGGGGAGCTGTTTGCATGTCTGCACTGCTCATGCCCAGGTGTCTGTGGGGGTCCGTGGCAGAGGCTGTAAGGGGGCTAGGGGGCAGAAGGAGACTGTTTGAGAGGCAGGCTGCAGGCAGGGGAGCCCAGGAGTGTGTGCAGGGCTGTGTGTGTGGGTGTGGTGGCAGGGGGTTAGGGCAGGTCCCCCTGCTGGATGGTGAGATGGCAGCTGGGCTGGCCCTGGGCCCTCAGGGCTGAAGGGCAGAAGCAGGGTGGCAGTAAAGTAGCGCAGGGAGGAACACAGTAGATGTTAGTTGGGAGCTGGGGGACAGAGGGTAAGGGGAAAGGGGGCATCCTTGAGGAGGGGTCAGGACTAGAGAGTGGGGGCAGCTGGAGGCATGGAAGGTCCCAGGAATCAGGGACTGACAGGAACAGATTCCTACACCCCCCCACTGGATAGAAGCTGCAGAAGCCAGAGCAGCAGCCCTGGCTTGCCTAGGCCAAGGGCCCTGAGTGAGTCCATCTGAGGATGAGGAAGAGGAGGAGGGGGTGGAGGAGGAGGAGGAGAAAGAGGAGGAGGAAGAGTAGGAAGAGGAGGAGGAGGAGGCGTAGGAGGAGGAGGAGGGGCAGGAGGGCAGCTGTCAGTAGGCAACGGGATTAATAGAGGCCTCCATTACGGAGGCATGTGTCCAGGCAGGCACCCACCAACCCTCAGGGGCAGCTCAGGGCACCCAGGGACTTGGTGTGGGTATCTCTGGGGCGGGGACTGTCAGTCAGTCAGCAAGACTGTGTGTCAGTGCACATGGTGGGACAGGGGCCTGGCGGACCTTGGTCCCCCGCCCTGGACTGTCAGATGCCAGCCCCATGCCCAGACACACACCAATCTGCACATAGCCCCTTGGCCCGGCCGACCAGCACCTGCTTTGGCCTGGGGCTCTGGCTCTGGTGGCTGGCCACCACCCCTCAGGTCAAGTTCAGCGTGGGGGTCATGGCTGCTGGTCAACTGGATGGGCGGGGTCCCCATGGCCTAGCAACCACATGAGCCCTCTGTGATGTCCTAGCCCCTGGCAATCTGTGCTGGCCACACTGGCACTGGGCAGCCCAACTGCCCTGCCACTAGGTCAGGCAACAGCGCCCAGACGCCTGGGCCCTGGCACAGAGGGACGGAAGGATGGGAAGACAGTGCTGACCGACGAGGGACCTCAGGGCTGGCAGCCAAGAGAAGACAGGTGGAGGTGCGCCCGGGATCCTGGGAGCTCAGGCCAGAGCTGCCTGCATGCCTGCCTGCCTTCCTGGATGTCCGTATGCTGCCTTTGTCCAGGTAGGTTTCTCAGGTCCCCTCCAATCCTGTCCTCTCCTGTCCTCTCCTGTCCTCACCATCCTCTCCCCTCTCCTCTCCTCCGCACTTTGCTTCTCTCCTTTGTCTGTCCTCTCTTCCAGGTGCCCTGCTCACCAGCTCCAGCACTTGTGATGCTTCTCCAGTGACAGCTGTTCGCAACCCCTTCCACCCCCTGCCTGCCCCTAATGTGACCCAGCTCACAGGGTCTCCGGCTCATCCCACCCAAACCCACACGCCCCAACACATTCCCAGGTTCAGCCCCTCTGCCCTATTCAGCCAAACTGGGCCTTTGCAACCTACCTATGCATCGTTGTTTCTCCTCACCATTCAGGGAGAGATCTCCTTTTGTACTTAGCTTGGTTGACTGGTGGATGGATGGATGGATGGATGGAAGGATGGATGGATGGATGGATGAATGGATGGATAGATGTATGGGTGGATGGATGGATGGATGGACAGGTCAATGGATGGGTTTTGTAGAGGCAGAGTACCATATAGGGGTACTGGAGTCCGCTGGTGTCAGATCCTTAGTCAATGTCAAATGTAAAACATTAATTCATCAATAACAAAAATGAATAAGCACCTAAATAAATAAATAAATAAATAAATATAAAAACTGGGTTAAAAAATACATGGCGTCTTTGCCTTTCTGCATATGGAATGCTGTGAGGATCTTAACAAGGAAAGCATTGTCCTGAGTAGCCCATTTGAAGTCGTGGAATATTTCCTTTTCCTTTTTCTTTTTTTACTTTCTATTTTCTTGATTATTCACTGGAATAAATAGACAGGAATTGAGAGGGAAGGGAGGTAGAGAGAGTTTGAGACACAGAGAGAGACAACTGCAGCACTTCCGCACCACCTGTAAAGATTTCCCCTGGCATGTGGGAACCAGGGTGTTGAAGCCCAGTCCTCCTGCATTGTAACATGAGTGCTTAACTGGGTGTGGCACCACCTGCTACCCTTGATGGGACACTTTTTTTTAGCAATGAAAAGAAATTCTCCTGGCAAGGTAATAAATAAATGAAGAAGTCAATAAAAGTGCATTTACATTAACTCAGTGGAAACACACAGGGACATATACGTCTCTGTTACCTGTATTACATCTTCATGTATGGATTGATTGCCTCAAGGGGTTATTGCCACAGCTGAGTGCCTACGCCACGAATAATGCACAGCTCCTGCACTCCATTTGTTCCCCTTTCGCTGCCCTTGTTGCTTGGTCACTGTGGTGGTTATTGTTTTTGTTGTTGTTGTTGTTGTTACTGACCTTGCATCTGACAGACACAAAAGGAGAGAGCAGAGGAAATACAGGGTGGGAGAGAAAGATAGAGCTCCTAAAGACCTGCTTCACCCCCTGTAAAGCGACTCCCCTGCAGGTGGCGGTCTGGGGGCCAGACCCCAAATCCTTCCACCTGTCCCCTCTATTCGTGAGCGCCACAAGCCCTCAACCCTCTGACATACCGCCAAACCTCCCTGGATTTACTTTTGAAGGCAGTATCACCTGCCTCGTTTTGAATCCTCATTATCCTGAGGGTCAGTCCTGGAGACAGTGTCATGACACGACACACGGAGATCTCTGTTATCAGAGAGCACCTGGAACAGCAGCTGGGGCTCTAGTGCCAGGGCAGGAGCAACTCCCCATCCACCTTCCACGGAGTCCACCTGCCTGCATTTTGGTCCTTTTCGCTCCAAAAAAGATTTTTCCCTTTTTTCACTTTGAAACAGGCAGGAGACAGGTTACCCAGGCAGGAGGAAAAAAAATAAAAAGCCTTTTTTTTTTTTTTTTTTTTTTACCGAATTGAATGACCATCTTCTGGGAAGTATAGGTTTTGAACCTGAAAACTCTGTCTGTCTGTCTCTTAGTCCACAGAAAGAGCCACTAGCCCAGCCAGATCTCACGCTCAGATGGGGTGTTTTTGCCAGTCAAAGGTCTGCACAGCGCACTAGGGATTGGGCGGCCTGAGACCCAAATGTTACATTGTAGATGGACTGTTTGCAGTTCTTGCTCCCCAGGACATTGGACTGTCTCAACTCCCTCCCCTACAGCATGAAAAAAAGACTCTTGACAACCTTGGAGCAACTGGAGTGGGGGCGAGGGGAGCTGTTTGCATGTCTGCACTGCTCATGCCCAGGTGTCTGTGGGGGTCCGTGGCAGAGGCTGTAAGGGGGCTAGGGGGCAGAAGGAGACTGTTTGAGAGGCAGGCTGCAGGCAGGGGAGCCCAGGAGTGTGTGCAGGGCTGTGTGTGTGGGTGTGGTGGCAGGGGGTTAGGGCAGGTCCCCCTGCTGGATGGTGAGATGGCAGCTGGGCTGGCCCTGGGCCCTCAGGGCTGAAGGGCAGAAGCAGGGTGGCAGTAAAGTAGCGCAGGGAGGAACACAGTAGATGTTAGTTGGGAGCTGGGGGACAGAGGGTAAGGGGAAAGGGGGCATCCTTGAGGAGGGGTCAGGACTAGAGAGTGGGGGCAGCTGGAGGCATGGAAGGTCCCAGGAATCAGGGACTGACAGGAACAGATTCCTACACCCCCCCACTGGATAGAAGCTGCAGAAGCCAGAGCAGCAGCCCTGGCCTGCCTAGGCCAAGGGCCCTGAGTGAGTCCATCTGAGGATGAGGAAGAGGAGGAGGGGGTGGAGGAGGAGGAGGAGAAAGAGGAGGAGGAAGAGTAGGAAGAGGAGGAGGAGGAGGCGTAGGAGGAGGAGGAGGGGCAGGAGGGCAGCTGTCAGTAGGCAACGGGATTAATAGAGGCCTCCATTACGGAGGCATGTGTCCAGGCAGGCACCCACCAACCGTCAGGGGCAGCTCAGGGCACCCAGGGACTTGGTGTGGGTATCTCTGGGGCGGGGACTGTCAGTCAGTCAGCAAGACTGTGTGTCAGTGCACATGGTGGGACAGGGGCCTGGCGGACCTTGGTCCCCCGCCCTGGACTGTCAGATGCCAGCCCCATGCCCAGACACACACCAATCTGCACATAGCCCCTTGGCCCGGCCGACCAGCACCTGCTTTGGCCTGGGGCTCTGGCTCTGGTGGCTGGCCACCACCCCTCAGGTCAAGTTCAGCGTGGGGGTCATGGCTGCTGGTCAACTGGATGGGCGGGGTCCCCATGGCCTAGCAACCACATGAGCCCTCTGTGATGTCCTAGCCCCTGGCAATCTGTGCTGGCCACACTGGCACTGGGCAGCCCAACTGCCCTGCCACTAGGTCAGGCAACAGCGCCCAGACGCCTGGGCCCTGGCACAGAGGGACGGAAGGATGGGAAGACAGTGCTGACCGACGAGGGACCTCAGGGCTGGCAGCCAAGAGAAGACAGGTGGAGGTGCGCCCGGGATCCTGGGAGCTCAGGCCAGAGCTGCCTGCATGCCTGCCTGCCTTCCTGGATGTCCGTATGCTGCCTTTGTCCAGGTAGGTTTCTCAGGTCCCCTCCAATCCTGTCCTCTCCTGTCCTCTCCTGTCCTCACCATCCTCTCCCCTCTCCTCTCCTCCGCACTTTGCTTCTCTCCTTTGTCTGTCCTCTCTTCCAGGTGCCCTGCTCACCAGCTCCAGCACTTGTGATGCTTCTCCAGTGACAGCTGTTCGCAACCCCTTCCACCCCCTGCCTGCCCCTAATGTGACCCAGCTCACAGGGTCTCCGGCTCATCCCACCCAAACCCACACGCCCCAACACATTCCCAGGTTCAGCCCCTCTGCCCTATTCAGCCAAACTGGGCCTTTGCAACCTACCTATGCATCGTTGTTTCTCCTCACCATTCAGGGAGAGATCTCCTTTTGTACTTAGCTTGGTTGACTGGTGGATGGATGGATGGATGGAAGGATGGATGGATGGATGGATGAATGGATGGATAGATGTATGGGTGGATGGATGGATGGATGGACAGGTCAATGGATGGGTTTTGTAGAGGCAGAGTACCATATAGGGGTACTGGAGTCCGCTGGTGTCAGATCCTTAGTCAATGTCAAATGTAAAACATTAATTCATCAATAACAAAAATTAATAAGCACCTAAATAAATAAATAAATAAATAAATATAAAAACTGGGTTAAAAAATACATGGCGTCTTTGCCTTTCTGCATATGGAATGCTGTGAGGATCTTAACAAGGAAAGCATTGTCCTGAGTAGCCCATTTGAAGTCGTGGAATATTTCCTTTTCCTTTTTCTTTTTTTACTTTCTATTTTCTTGATTATTCACTGGAATAAATAGACAGGAATTGAGAGGGAAGGGAGGTAGAGAGAGTTTGAGACACAGAGAGAGACAACTGCAGCACTTCCGCACCACCTGTAAAGATTTCCCCTGGCATGTGGGAACCAGGGTGTTGAAGCCCAGTCCTCCTGCATTGTAACATGAGTGCTTAACTGGGTGTGGCACCACCTGCTACCCTTGATGGGACACTTTTTTTTAGCAATGAAAAGAAATTCTCCTGGCAAGGTAATAAATAAATGAAGAAGTCAATAAAAGTGCATTTACATTAACTCAGTGGAAACACACAGGGACATATACGTCTCTGTTACCTGTATTACATCTTCATGTATGGATTGATTGCCTCAAGGGGTTATTGCCACAGCTGAGTGCCTACGCCACGAATAATCCACAGCTCCTGCACTCCATTTGTTGCCCTTTCGCTGCCCTTGTTGCTTGGTCACTGTGGTGGTTATTGTTTTTGTTGTTGTTGTTGTTGTTACTGACCTTGCATCTGACAGACACAAAAGGAGAGAGCAGAGGAAATACAGGGTGGGAGAGAAAGATAGAGCTCCTAAAGACCTGCTTCACCCCCTGTAAAGCGACTCCCCTGCAGGTGGCGGTCTGGGGGCCAGACCCCAAATCCTTCCACCTGTCCCCTCTATTCGTGAGCGCCACAAGCCCTCAACCCTCTGACATACCGCCAAACCTCCCTGGATTTACTTTTGAAGGCAGTATCACCTGCCTCGTTTTGAATCCTCATTATCCTGAGGGTCAGTCCTGGAGACAGTGTCATGACACGACACACGGAGATCTCTGTTATCAGAGAGCACCTGGAACAGCAGCTGGGGCTCTAGTGCCAGGGCAGGAGCAACTCCCCATCCACCTTCCACGGAGTCCACCTGCCTGCATTTTGGTCCTTTTCGCTCCAAAAAAGATTTTTCCCTTTTTTCACTTTGAAACAGGCAGGAGACAGGTTACCCAGGCAGGAGGAAAAAAAATAAAAAGCCTTTTTTTTTTTTTTTTTTTTTTTTTACCGAATTGAATGACCATCTTCTGGGAAGTATAGGTTTTGAACCTGAAAACTCTGTCTGTCTGTCTCTTAGTCCACAGAAAGAGCCACTAGCCCAGCCAGATCTCACGCTCAGATGGGGTGTTTTTGCCAGTCAAAGGTCTGCACAGCGCACTAGGGATTGGGCGGCCTGAGACCCAAATGTTACATTGTAGATGGACTGTTTGCAGTTCTTGCTCCCCAGGACATTGGACTGTCTCAACTCCCTCCCCTACAGCATGAAAAAAAGACTCTTGACAACCTTGGAGCAACTGGAGTGGGGGCGAGGGGAGCTGTTTGCATGTCTGCACTGCTCATGCCCAGGTGTCTGTGGGGGTCCGTGGCAGAGGCTGTAAGGGGGCTAGGGGGCAGAAGGAGACTGTTTGAGAGGCAGGCTGCAGGCAGGGGAGCCCAGGAGTGTGTGCAGGGCTGTGTGTGTGGGTGTGGTGGCAGGGGGTTAGGGCAGGTCCCCCTGCTGGATGGTGAGATGGCAGCTGGGCTGGCCCTGGGCCCTCAGGGCTGAAGGGCAGAAGCAGGGTGGCAGTAAAGTAGCGCAGGGAGGAATACAGTAGATGTTAGTTGGGAGCTGGGGGACAGAGGGTAAGGGGAAAGGGGGCATCCTTGAGGAGGGGTCAGGACTAGAGAGTGGGGGCAGCTGGAGGCATGGAAGGTCCCAGGAATCAGGGACTGACAGGAACAGATTCCTACACCCCCCCACTGGATAGAAGCTGCAGAAGCCAGAGCAGCAGCCCTGGCTTGCCTAGGCCAAGGGCCCTGAGTGAGTCCATCTGAGGATGAGGAAGAGGAGGAGGGGGTGGAGGAGGAGGAGGAGAAAGAGGAGGAGGAAGAGTAGGAAGAGGAGGAGGAGGAGGCGTAGGAGGAGGAGGAGGGGCAGGAGGGCAGCTGTCAGTAGGCAACGGGATTAATAGAGGCCTCCATTACGGAGGCATGTGTCCAGGCAGGCACCCACCAACCGTCAGGGGCAGCTCAGGGCACCCAGGGACTTGGTGTGGGTATCTCTGGGGCGGGGACTGTCAGTCAGTCAGCAAGACTGTGTGTCAGTGCACATGGTGGGACAGGGGCCTGGCGGACCTTGGTCCCCCGCCCTGGACTGTCAGATGCCAGCCCCATGCCCAGACACACACCAATCTGCACATAGCCCCTTGGCCCGGCCGACCAGCACCTGCTTTGGCCTGGGGCTCTGGCTCTGGTGGCTGGCCACCACCCCTCAGGTCAAGTTCAGCGTGGGGGTCATGGCTGCTGGTCAACTGGATGGGCGGGGTCCCCATGGCCTAGCAACCACATGAGCCCTCTGTGATGTCCTAGCCCCTGGCAATCTGTGCTGGCCACACTGGCACTGGGCAGCCCAACTGCCCTGCCACTAGGTCAGGCAACAGCGCCCAGACGCCTGGGCCCTGGCACAGAGGGACGGAAGGATGGGAAGACAGTGCTGACCGACGAGGGACCTCAGGGCTGGCAGCCAAGAGAAGACAGGTGGAGGTGCGCCCGGGATCCTGGGAGCTCAGGCCAGAGCTGCCTGCATGCCTGCCTGCCTTCCTGGATGTCCGTATGCTGCCTTTGTCCAGGTAGGTTTCTCAGGTCCCCTCCAATCCTGTCCTCTCCTGTCCTCTCCTGTCCTCACCATCCTCTCCCCTCTCCTCTCCTCCGCACTTTGCTTCTCTCCTTTGTCTGTCCTCTCTTCCAGGTGCCCTGCTCACCAGCTCCAGCACTTGTGATGCTTCTCCAGTGACAGCTGTTCGCAACCCCTTCCACCCCCTGCCTGCCCCTAATGTGACCCAGCTCACAGGGTCTCCGGCTCATCCCACCCAAACCCACACGCCCCAACACATTCCCAGGTTCAGCCCCTCTGCCCTATTCAGCCAAACTGGGCCTTTGCAACCTACCTATGCATCGTTGTTTCTCCTCACCATTCAGGGAGAGATCTCCTTTTGTACTTAGCTTGGTTGACTGGTGGATGGATGGATGGATGGAAGGATGGATGGATGGATGGATGAATGGATGGATAGATGTATGGGTGGATGGATGGATGGATGGACAGGTCAATGGATGGGTTTTGTAGAGGCAGAGTACCATATAGGGGTACTGGAGTCCGCTGGTGTCAGATCCTTAGTCAATGTCAAATGTAAAACATTAATTCATCAATAACAAAAATGAATAAGCACCTAAATAAATAAATAAATAAATAAATATAAAAACTGGGTTAAAAAATACATGGCGTCTTTGCCTTTCTGCATATGGAATGCTGTGAGGATCTTAACAAGGAAAGCATTGTCCTGAGTAGCCCATTTGAAGTCGTGGAATATTTCCTTTTCCTTTTTCTTTTTTTACTTTCTATTTTCTTGATTATTCACTGGAATAAATAGACAGGAATTGAGAGGGAAGGGAGGTAGAGAGAGTTTGAGACACAGAGAGAGACAACTGCAGCACTTCCGCACCACCTGTAAAGATTTCCCCTGGCATGTGGGAACCAGGGTGTTGAAGCCCAGTCCTCCTGCATTGTAACATGAGTGCTTAACTGGGTGTGGCACCACCTGCTACCCTTGATGGGACACTTTTTTTTAGCAATGAAAAGAAATTCTCCTGGCAAGGTAATAAATAAATGAAGAAGTCAATAAAAGTGCATTTACATTAACTCAGTGGAAACACACAGGGACATATACGTCTCTGTTACCTGTATTACATCTTCATGTATGGATTGATTGCCTCAAGGGGTTATTGCCACAGCTGAGTGCCTACGCCACGAATAATCCACAGCTCCTGCACTCCATTTGTTCCCCTTTCGCTGCCCTTGTTGCTTGGTCACTGTGGTGGTTATTGTTTTTGTTGTTGTTGTTGTTGTTACTGACCTTGCATCTGACAGACACAAAAGGAGAGAGCAGAGGAAATACAGGGTGGGAGAGAAAGATAGAGCTCCTAAAGACCTGCTTCACCCCCTGTAAAGCGACTCCCCTGCAGGTGGCGGTCTGGGGGCCAGACCCCAAATCCTTCCACCTGTCCCCTCTATTCGTGAGCGCCACAAGCCCTCAACCCTCTGACATACCGCCAAACCTCCCTGGATTTACTTTTGAAGGCAGTATCACCTGCCTCGTTTTGAATCCTCATTATCCTGAGGGTCAGTCCTGGAGACAGTGTCATGACACGACACACGGAGATCTCTGTTATCAGAGAGCACTTGGAACAGCAGCTGGGGCTCTAGTGCCAGGGCAGGAGCAACTCCCCATCCACCTTCCACGGAGTCCACCTGCCTGCATTTTGGTCCTTTTCGCTCCAAAAAAGATTTTTCCCTTTTTTCACTTTGAAACAGGCAGGAGACAGGTTACCCAGGCAGGAGGAAAAAAAATAAAAAGCCTTTTTTTTTTTTTTTTTTTTTTTTTACCGAATTGAATGACCATCTTCTGGGAAGTATAGGTTTTGAACCTGAAAACTCTGTCTGTCTGTCTCTTAGTCCACAGAAAGAGCCACTAGCCCAGCCAGATCTCACGCTCAGATGGGGTGTTTTTGCCAGTCAAAGGTCTGCACAGCGCACTAGGGATTGGGCGGCCTGAGACCCAAATGTTACATTGTAGATGGACTGTTTGCAGTTCTTGCTCCCCAGGACATTGGACTGTCTCAACTCCCTCCCCTACAGCATGAAAAAAAGACTCTTGACAACCTTGGAGCAACTGGAGTGGGGGCGAGGGGAGCTGTTTGCATGTCTGCACTGCTCATGCCCAGGTGTCTGTGGGGGTCCGTGGCAGAGGCTGTAAGGGGGCTAGGGGGCAGAAGGAGACTGTTTGAGAGGCAGGCTGCAGGCAGGGGAGCCCAGGAGTGTGTGCAGGGCTGTGTGTGTGGGTGTGGTGGCAGGGGGTTAGGGCAGGTCCCCCTGCTGGATGGTGAGATGGCAGCTGGGCTGGCCCTGGGCCCTCAGGGCTGAAGGGCAGAAGCAGGGTGGCAGTAAAGTAGCGCAGGGAGGAACACAGTAGATGTTAGTTGGGAGCTGGGGGACAGAGGGTAAGGGGAAAGGGGGCATCCTTGAGGAGGGGTCAGGACTAGAGAGTGGGGGCAGCTGGAGGCATGGAAGGTCCCAGGAATCAGGGACTGACAGGAACAGATTCCTACACCCCCCCACTGGATAGAAGCTGCAGAAGCCAGAGCAGCAGCCCTGGCTTGCCTAGGCCAAGGGCCCTGAGTGAGTCCATCTGAGGATGAGGAAGAGGAGGAGGGGGTGGAGGAGGAGGAGGAGAAAGAGGAGGAGGAAGAGTAGGAAGAGGAGGAGGAGGAGGCGTAGGAGGAGGAGGAGGGGCAGGAGGGCAGCTGTCAGTAGGCAACGGGATTAATAGAGGCCTCCATTACGGAGGCATGTGTCCAGGCAGGCACCCACCAACCGTCAGGGGCAGCTCAGGGCACCCAGGGACTTGGTGTGGGTATCTCTGGGGCGGGGACTGTCAGTCAGTCAGCAAGACTGTGTGTCAGTGCACATGGTGGGACAGGGGCCTGGCGGACCTTGGTCCCCCGCCCTGGACTGTCAGATGCCAGCCCCATGCCCAGACACACACCAATCTGCACATAGCCCCTTGGCCCGGCCGACCAGCACCTGCTTTGGCCTGGGGCTCTGGCTCTGGTGGCTGGCCACCACCCCTCAGGTCAAGTTCAGCGTGGGGGTCATGGCTGCTGGTCAACTGGATGGGCGGGGTCCCCATGGCCTAGCAACCACATGAGCCCTCTGTGATGTCCTAGCCCCTGGCAATCTGTGCTGGCCACACTGGCACTGGGCAGCCCAACTGCCCTGCCACTAGGTCAGGCAACAGCGCCCAGACGCCTGGGCCCTGGCACAGAGGGACGGAAGGATGGGAAGACAGTGCTGACCGACGAGGGACCTCAGGGCTGGCAGCCAAGAGAAGACAGGTGGAGGTGCGCCCGGGATCCTGGGAGCTCAGGCCAGAGCTGCCTGCATGCCTGCCTGCCTTCCTGGATGTCCGTATGCTGCCTTTGTCCAGGTAGGTTTCTCAGGTCCCCTCCAATCCTGTCCTCTCCTGTCCTCTCCTGTCCTCACCATCCTCTCCCCTCTCCTCTCCTCCGCACTTTGCTTCTCTCCTTTGTCTGTCCTCTCTTCCAGGTGCCCTGCTCACCAGCTCCAGCACTTGTGATGCTTCTCCAGTGACAGCTGTTCGCAACCCCTTCCACCCCCTGCCTGCCCCTAATGTGACCCAGCTCACAGGGTCTCCGGCTCATCCCACCCAAACCCACACGCCCCAACACATTCCCAGGTTCAGCCCCTCTGCCCTATTCAGCCAAACTGGGCCTTTGCAACCTACCTATGCATCGTTGTTTCTCCTCACCATTCAGGGAGAGATCTCCTTTTGTACTTAGCTTGGTTGACTGGTGGATGGATGGATGGATGGAAGGATGGATGGATGGATGGATGAATGGATGGATAGATGTATGGGTGGATGGATGGATGGATGGACAGGTCAATGGATGGGTTTTGTAGAGGCAGAGTACCATATAGGGGTACTGGAGTCCGCTGGTGTCAGATCCTTAGTCAATGTCAAATGTAAAACATTAATTCATCAATAACAAAAATGAATAAGCACCTAAATAAATAAATAAATAAATAAATATAAAAACTGGGTTAAAAAATACATGGCGTCTTTGCCTTTCTGCATATGGAATGCTGTGAGGATCTTAACAAGGAAAGCATTGTCCTGAGTAGCCCATTTGAAGTCGTGGAATATTTCCTTTTCCTTTTTCTTTTTTTACTTTCTATTTTCTTGATTATTCACTGGAATAAATAGACAGGAATTGAGAGGGAAGGGAGGTAGAGAGAGTTTGAGACACAGAGAGAGACAACTGCAGCACTTCCGCACCACCTGTAAAGATTTCCCCTGGCATGTGGGAACCAGGGTGTTGAAGCCCAGTCCTCCTGCATTGTAACATGAGTGCTTAACTGGGTGTGGCACCACCTGCTACCCTTGATGGGACACTTTTTTTTAGCAATGAAAAGAAATTCTCCTGGCAAGGTAATAAATAAATGAAGAAGTCAATAAAAGTGCATTTACATTAACTCAGTGGAAACACACAGGGACATATACGTCTCTGTTACCTGTATTACATCTTCATGTATGGATTGATTGCCTCAAGGGGTTATTGCCACAGCTGAGTGCCTACGCCACGAATAATCCACAGCTCCTGCACTCCATTTGTTCCCCTTTCGCTGCCCTTGTTGCTTGGTCACTGTGGTGGTTATTGTTTTTGTTGTTGTTGTTGTTGTTACTGACCTTGCATCTGACAGACACAAAAGGAGAGAGCAGAGGAAATACAGGGTGGGAGAGAAAGATAGAGCTCCTAAAGACCTGCTTCACCCCCTGTAAAGCGACTCCCCTGCAGGTGGCGGTCTGGGGGCCAGACCCCAAATCCTTCCACCTGTCCCCTCTATTCGTGAGCGCCACAAGCCCTCAACCCTCTGACATACCGCCAAACCTCCCTGGATTTACTTTTGAAGGCAGTATCACCTGCCTCGTTTTGAATCCTCATTATCCTGAGGGTCAGTCCTGGAGACAGTGTCATGACACGACACACGGAGATCTCTGTTATCAGAGAGCACTTGGAACAGCAGCTGGGGCTCTAGTGCCAGGGCAGGAGCAACTCCCCATCCACCTTCCACGGAGTCCACCTGCCTGCATTTTGGTCCTTTTCGCTCCAAAAAAGATTTTTCCCTTTTTTCACTTTGAAACAGGCAGGAGACAGGTTACCCAGGCAGGAGGAAAAAAAATAAAAAGCCTTTTTTTTTTTTTTTTTTTTTTTTTACCGAATTGAATGACCATCTTCTGGGAAGTATAGGTTTTGAACCTGAAAACTCTGTCTGTCTGTCTCTTAGTCCACAGAAAGAGCCACTAGCCCAGCCAGATCTCACGCTCAGATGGGGTGTTTTTGCCAGTCAAAGGTCTGCACAGCGCACTAGGGATTGGGCGGCCTGAGACCCAAATGTTACATTGTAGATGGACTGTTTGCAGTTCTTGCTCCCCAGGACATTGGACTGTCTCAACTCCCTCCCCTACAGCATGAAAAAAAGACTCTTGACAACCTTGGAGCAACTGGAGTGGGGGCGAGGGGAGCTGTTTGCATGTCTGCACTGCTCATGCCCAGGTGTCTGTGGGGGTCCGTGGCAGAGGCTGTAAGGGGGCTAGGGGGCAGAAGGAGACTGTTTGAGAGGCAGGCTGCAGGCAGGGGAGCCCAGGAGTGTGTGCAGGGCTGTGTGTGTGGGTGTGGTGGCAGGGGGTTAGGGCAGGTCCCCCTGCTGGATGGTGAGATGGCAGCTGGGCTGGCCCTGGGCCCTCAGGGCTGAAGGGCAGAAGCAGGGTGGCAGTAAAGTAGCGCAGGGAGGAACACAGTAGATGTTAGTTGGGAGCTGGGGGACAGAGGGTAAGGGGAAAGGGGGCATCCTTGAGGAGGGGTCAGGACTAGAGAGTGGGGGCAGCTGGAGGCATGGAAGGTCCCAGGAATCAGGGACTGACAGGAACAGATTCCTACACCCCCCCACTGGATAGAAGCTGCAGAAGCCAGAGCAGCAGCCCTGGCTTGCCTAGGCCAAGGGCCCTGAGTGAGTCCATCTGAGGATGAGGAAGAGGAGGAGGGGGTGGAGGAGGAGGAGGAGAAAGAGGAGGAGGAAGAGTAGGAAGAGGAGGAGGAGGAGGCGTAGGAGGAGGAGGAGGGGCAGGAGGGCAGCTGTCAGTAGGCAACGGGATTAATAGAGGCCTCCATTACGGAGGCATGTGTCCAGGCAGGCACCCACCAACCCTCAGGGGCAGCTCAGGGCACCCAGGGACTTGGTGTGGGTATCTCTGGGGCGGGGACTGTCAGTCAGTCAGCAAGACTGTGTGTCAGTGCACATGGTGGGACAGGGGCCTGGCGGACCTTGGTCCCCCGCCCTGGACTGTCAGATGCCAGCCCCATGCCCAGACACACACCAATCTGCACATAGCCCCTTGGCCCGGCCGACCAGCACCTGCTTTGGCCTGGGGCTCTGGCTCTGGTGGCTGGCCACCACCCCTCAGGTCAAGTTCAGCGTGGGGGTCATGGCTGCTGGTCAACTGGATGGGCGGGGTCCCCATGGCCTAGCAACCACATGAGCCCTCTGTGATGTCCTAGCCCCTGGCAATCTGTGCTGGCCACACTGGCACTGGGCAGCCCAACTGCCCTGCCACTAGGTCAGGCAACAGCGCCCAGACGCCTGGGCCCTGGCACAGAGGGACGGAAGGATGGGAAGACAGTGCTGACCGACGAGGGACCTCAGGGCTGGCAGCCAAGAGAAGACAGGTGGAGGTGCGCCCGGGATCCTGGGAGCTCAGGCCAGAGCTGCCTGCATGCCTGCCTGCCTTCCTGGATGTCCGTATGCTGCCTTTGTCCAGGTAGGTTTCTCAGGTCCCCTCCAATCCTGTCCTCTCCTGTCCTCTCCTGTCCTCACCATCCTCTCCCCTCTCCTCTCCTCCGCACTTTGCTTCTCTCCTTTGTCTGTCCTCTCTTCCAGGTGCCCTGCTCACCAGCTCCAGCACTTGTGATGCTTCTCCAGTGACAGCTGTTCGCAACCCCTTCCACCCCCTGCCTGCCCCTAATGTGACCCAGCTCACAGGGTCTCCGGCTCATCCCACCCAAACCCACACGCCCCAACACATTCCCAGGTTCAGCCCCTCTGCCCTATTCAGCCAAACTGGGCCTTTGCAACCTACCTATGCATCGTTGTTTCTCCTCACCATTCAGGGAGAGATCTCCTTTTGTACTTAGCTTGGTTGACTGGTGGATGGATGGATGGATGGAAGGATGGATGGATGGATGGATGAATGGATGGATAGATGTATGGGTGGATGGATGGATGGATGGACAGGTCAATGGATGGGTTTTGTAGAGGCAGAGTACCATATAGGGGTACTGGAGTCCGCTGGTGTCAGATCCTTA
The DNA here is from genome assembly GCF_950295315.1 of Erinaceus europaeus. Lineage (NCBI taxonomy): Eukaryota > Metazoa > Chordata > Mammalia > Eulipotyphla > Erinaceidae > Erinaceus > Erinaceus europaeus. The sequence goes on along the minus strand of NW_026647150.1, from coordinate 198,535 downwards.
GTCAATGTCAAATGTAAAACATTAATTCATCAATAACAAAAATGAATAAGCACCTAAATAAATAAATAAATAAATAAATATAAAAACTGGGTTAAAAAATACATGGCGTCTTTGCCTTTCTGCATATGGAATGCTGTGAGGATCTTAACAAGGAAAGCATTGTCCTGAGTAGCCCATTTGAAGTCGTGGAATATTTCCTTTTCCTTTTCCTTTTTTTACTTTCTATTTTCTTGATTATTCACTGGAATAAATAGACAGGAATTGAGAGGGAAGGGAGGTAGAGAGAGTTTGAGACACAGAGAGAGACAACTGCAGCACTTCCGCACCACCTGTAAAGATTTCCCCTGGCATGTGGGAACCAGGGTGTTGAAGCCCAGTCCTCCTGCATTGTAACATGAGTGCTTAACTGGGTGTGGCACCACCTGCTACCCTTGATGGGACACTTTTTTTTAGCAATGAAAAGAAATTCTCCTGGCAAGGTAATAAATAAATGAAGAAGTCAATAAAAGTGCATTTACATTAACTCAGTGGAAACACACAGGGACATATACGTCTCTGTTACCTGTATTACATCTTCATGTATGGATTGATTGCCTCAAGGGGTTATTGCCACAGCTGAGTGCCTACGCCACGAATAATGCACAGCTCCTGCACTCCATTTGTTCCCCTTTCGCTGCCCTTGTTGCTTGGTCACTGTGGTGGTTATTGTTTTTGTTGTTGTTGTTGTTGTTACTGACCTTGCATCTGACAGACACAAAAGGAGAGAGCAGAGGAAATACAGGGTGGGAGAGAAAGATAGAGCTCCTAAAGACCTGCTTCACCCCCTGTAAAGCGACTCCCCTGCAGGTGGCGGTCTGGGGGCCAGACCCCAAATCCTTCCACCTGTCCCCTCTATTCGTGAGCGCCACAAGCCCTCAACCCTCTGACATACCGCCAAACCTCCCTGGATTTACTTTTGAAGGCAGTATCACCTGCCTCGTTTTGAATCCTCATTATCCTGAGGGTCAGTCCTGGAGACAGTGTCATGACAGGACACACGGAGATCTCTGTTATCAGAGAGCACCTGGAACAGCAGCTGGGGCTCTAGTGCCAGGGCAGGAGCAACTCTCCATCCACCTTCCACGGAGTCCACCTGCCTGCATTTTGGTCCTTTTCGCTCCAAAAAAGATTTTTCCCTTTTTTCACTTTGAAACAGGCAGGAGACAGGTTACCCAGGCAGGAGGAAAAAAAATAAAAAGCCTTTTTTTTTTTTTTTTTTTACCGAATTGAATGACCATCTTCTGGGAAGTATAGGTTTTGAACCTGAAAACTCTGTCTGTCTGTCTCTTAGTCCACAGAAAGAGCCACTAGCCCAGCCAGATCTCACGCTCAGATGGGGTGTTTTTGCCAGTCAAAGGTCTGCACAGCGCACTAGGGATTGGGCGGCCTGAGACCCAAATGTTACATTGTAGATGGACTGTTTGCAGTTCTTGCTCCCCAGGACATTGGACTGTCTCAACTCCCTCCCCTACAGCATGAAAAAAAGACTCTTGACAACCTTGGAGCAACTGGAGTGGGGGCGAGGGGAGCTGTTTGCATGTCTGCACTGCTCATGCCCAGGTGTCTGTGGGGGTCCGTGGCAGAGGCTGTAAGGGGGCTAGGGGGCAGAAGGAGACTGTTTGAGAGGCAGGCTGCAGGCAGGGGAGCCCAGGAGTGTGTGCAGGGCTGTGTGTGTGGGTGTGGTGGCAGGGGGTTAGGGCAGGTCCCCCTGCTGGATGGTGAGATGGCAGCTGGGCTGGCCCTGGGCCCTCAGGGCTGAAGGGCAGAAGCAGGGTGGCAGTAAAGTAGCGCAGGGAGGAACACAGTAGATGTTAGTTGGGAGCTGGGGGACAGAGGGTAAGGGGAAAGGGGGCATCCTTGAGGAGGGGTCAGGACTAGAGAGTGGGGGCAGCTGGAGGCATGGAAGGTCCCAGGAATCAGGGACTGACAGGAACAGATTCCTACACCCCCCCACTGGATAGAAGCTGCAGAAGCCAGAGCAGCAGCCCTGGCTTGCCTAGGCCAAGGGCCCTGAGTGAGTCCATCTGAGGATGAGGAAGAGGAGGAGGGGGTGGAGGAGGAGGAGGAGAAAGAGGAGGAGGAAGAGTAGGAAGAGGAGGAGGAGGAGGCGTAGGAGGAGGAGGAGGGGCAGGAGGGCAGCTGTCAGTAGGCAACGGGATTAATAGAGGCCTCCATTACGGAGGCATGTGTCCAGGCAGGCACCCACCAACCCTCAGGGGCAGCTCAGGGCACCCAGGGACTTGGTGTGGGTATCTCTGGGGCGGGGACTGTCAGTCAGTCAGCAAGACTGTGTGTCAGTGCACATGGTGGGACAGGGGCCTGGCGGACCTTGGTCCCCCGCCCTGGACTGTCAGATGCCAGCCCCATGCCCAGACACACACCAATCTGCACATAGCCCCTTGGCCCGGCCGACCAGCACCTGCTTTGGCCTGGGGCTCTGGCTCTGGTGGCTGGCCACCACCCCTCAGGTCAAGTTCAGCGTGGGGGTCATGGCTGCTGGTCAACTGGATGGGCGGGGTCCCCATGGCCTAGCAACCACATGAGCCCTCTGTGATGTCCTAGCCCCTGGCAATCTGTGCTGGCCACACTGGCACTGGGCAGCCCAACTGCCCTGCCACTAGGTCAGGCAACAGCGCCCAGACGCCTGGGCCCTGGCACAGAGGGACGGAAGGATGGGAAGACAGTGCTGACCGACGAGGGACCTCAGGGCTGGCAGCCAAGAGAAGACAGGTGGAGGTGCGCCCGGGATCCTGGGAGCTCAGGCCAGAGCTGCCTGCATGCCTGCCTGCCTTCCTGGATGTCCGTATGCTGCCTTTGTCCAGGTAGGTTTCTCAGGTCCCCTCCAATCCTGTCCTCTCCTGTCCTCTCCTGTCCTCACCATCCTCTCCCCTCTCCTCTCCTCCGCACTTTGCTTCTCTCCTTTGTCTGTCCTCTCTTCCAGGTGCCCTGCTCACCAGCTCCAGCACTTGTGATGCTTCTCCAGTGACAGCTGTTCGCAACCCCTTCCACCCCCTGCCTGCCCCTAATGTGACCCAGCTCACAGGGTCTCCGGCTCATCCCACCCAAACCCACACGCCCCAACACATTCCCAGGTTCAGCCCCTCTGCCCTATTCAGCCAAACTGGGCCTTTGCAACCTACCTATGCATCGTTGTTTCTCCTCACCATTCAGGGAGAGATCTCCTTTTGTACTTAGCTTGGTTGACTGGTGGATGGATGGATGGATGGAAGGATGGATGGATGGATGGATGAATGGATGGATAGATGTATGGGTGGATGGATGGATGGATGGACAGGTCAATGGATGGGTTTTGTAGAGGCAGAGTACCATATAGGGGTACTGGAGTCCGCTGGTGTCAGATCCTTAGTCAATGTCAAATGTAAAACATTAATTCATCAATAACAAAAATGAATAAGCACCTAAATAAATAAATAAATAAATAAATATAAAAACTGGGTTAAAAAATACATGGCGTCTTTGCCTTTCTGCATATGGAATGCTGTGAGGATCTTAACAAGGAAAGCATTGTCCTGAGTAGCCCATTTGAAGTCGTGGAATATTTCCTTTTCCTTTTTCTTTTTTTACTTTCTATTTTCTTGATTATTCACTGGAATAAATAGACAGGAATTGAGAGGGAAGGGAGGTAGAGAGAGTTTGAGACACAGAGAGAGACAACTGCAGCACTTCCGCACCACCTGTAAAGATTTCCCCTGGCATGTGGGAACCAGGGTGTTGAAGCCCAGTCCTCCTGCATTGTAACATGAGTGCTTAACTGGGTGTGGCACCACCTGCTACCCTTGATGGGACACTTTTTTTTAGCAATGAAAAGAAATTCTCCTGGCAAGGTAATAAATAAATGAAGAAGTCAATAAAAGTGCATTTACATTAACTCAGTGGAAACACACAGGGACATATACGTCTCTGTTACCTGTATTACATCTTCATGTATGGATTGATTGCCTCAAGGGGTTATTGCCACAGCTGAGTGCCTACGCCACGAATAATCCACAGCTCCTGCACTCCATTTGTTCCCCTTTCGCTGCCCTTGTTGCTTGGTCACTGTGGTGGTTATTGTTTTTGTTGTTGTTGTTGTTGTTACTGACCTTGCATCTGACAGACACAAAAGGAGAGAGCAGAGGAAATACAGGGTGGGAGAGAAAGATAGAGCTCCTAAAGACCTGCTTCACCCCCTGTAAAGCGACTCCCCTGCAGGTGGCGGTCTGGGGGCCAGACCCCAAATCCTTCCACCTGTCCCCTCTATTCGTGAGCGCCACAAGCCCTCAACCCTCTGACATACCGCCAAACCTCCCTGGATTTACTTTTGAAGGCAGTATCACCTGCCTCGTTTTGAATCCTCATTATCCTGAGGGTCAGTCCTGGAGACAGTGTCATGACACGACACACGGAGATCTCTGTTATCAGAGAGCACCTGGAACAGCAGCTGGGGCTCTAGTGCCAGGGCAGGAGCAACTCCCCATCCACCTTCCACGGAGTCCACCTGCCTGCATTTTGGTCCTTTTCGCTCCAAAAAAGATTTTTCCCTTTTTTCACTTTGAAACAGGCAGGAGACAGGTTACCCAGGCAGGAGGAAAAAAAATAAAAAGCCTTTTTTTTTTTTTTTTTTTTTTACCGAATTGAATGACCATCTTCTGGGAAGTATAGGTTTTGAACCTGAAAACTCTGTCTGTCTGTCTCTTAGTCCACAGAAAGAGCCACTAGCCCAGCCAGATCTCACGCTCAGATGGGGTGTTTTTGCCAGTCAAAGGTCTGCACAGCGCACTAGGGATTGGGCGGCCTGAGACCCAAATGTTACATTGTAGATGGACTGTTTGCAGTTCTTGCTCCCCAGGACATTGGACTGTCTCAACTCCCTCCCCTACAGCATGAAAAAAAGACTCTTGACAACCTTGGAGCAACTGGAGTGGGGGCGAGGGGAGCTGTTTGCATGTCTGCACTGCTCATGCCCAGGTGTCTGTGGGGGTCCGTGGCAGAGGCTGTAAGGGGGCTAGGGGGCAGAAGGAGACTGTTTGAGAGGCAGGCTGCAGGCAGGGGAGCCCAGGAGTGTGTGCAGGGCTGTGTGTGTGGGTGTGGTGGCAGGGGGTTAGGGCAGGTCCCCCTGCTGGATGGTGAGATGGCAGCTGGGCTGGCCCTGGGCCCTCAGGGCTGAAGGGCAGAAGCAGGGTGGCAGTAAAGTAGCGCAGGGAGGAACACAGTAGATGTTAGTTGGGAGCTGGGGGACAGAGGGTAAGGGGAAAGGGGGCATCCTTGAGGAGGGGTCAGGACTAGAGAGTGGGGGCAGCTGGAGGCATGGAAGGTCCCAGGAATCAGGGACTGACAGGAACAGATTCCTACACCCCCCCACTGGATAGAAGCTGCAGAAGCCAGAGCAGCAGCCCTGGCTTGCCTAGGCCAAGGGCCCTGAGTGAGTCCATCTGAGGATGAGGAAGAGGAGGAGGGGGTGGAGGAGGAGGAGGAGAAAGAGGAGGAGGAAGAGTAGGAAGAGGAGGAGGAGGAGGCGTAGGAGGAGGAGGAGGGGCAGGAGGGCAGCTGTCAGTAGGCAACGGGATTAATAGAGGCCTCCATTACGGAGGCATGTGTCCAGGCAGGCACCCACCAACCCTCAGGGGCAGCTCAGGGCACCCAGGGACTTGGTGTGGGTATCTCTGGGGCGGGGACTGTCAGTCAGTCAGCAAGACTGTGTGTCAGTGCACATGGTGGGACAGGGGCCTGGCGGACCTTGGTCCCCCGCCCTGGACTGTCAGATGCCAGCCCCATGCCCAGACACACACCAATCTGCACATAGCCCCTTGGCCCGGCCGACCAGCACCTGCTTTGGCCTGGGGCTCTGGCTCTGGTGGCTGGCCACCACCCCTCAGGTCAAGTTCAGCGTGGGGGTCATGGCTGCTGGTCAACTGGATGGGCGGGGTCCCCATGGCCTAGCAACCACATGAGCCCTCTGTGATGTCCTAGCCCCTGGCAATCTGTGCTGGCCACACTGGCACTGGGCAGCCCAACTGCCCTGCCACTAGGTCAGGCAACAGCGCCCAGACGCCTGGGCCCTGGCAGTGAGGGACGGAAGGATGGGAAGACAGTGCTGACTGACGAGGGACCTCAGGGCTGGCAGCCAAGAGAAGACAGGTGGAGGTGCGCCCGGGATCCTGGGAGCCCAGGCCAGAGCTGCCTGCATGCCTGCCTGCCTTCCTGGATGTCCGTATGCTGCCTTTGTCCAGGTAGGTTTCTCAGGTCCCCTCCAATCCTGTCCTCTCCTGTCCTCTCCTGTCCTCACCATCCTCTCCCCTCTCCTCTCCTCCGCACTTTGCTTCTCTCCTTTGTCTGTCCTCTCTTCCAGGTGCCCTGCTCACCAGCTCCAGCACTTGTGATGCTTCTCCAGTGACAGCTGTTCGCAACCCCTTCCACCCCCTGCCTGCCCCTAATGTGACCCAGCTCACAGGGTCTCCGGCTCATCCCACCCAAACCCACACGCCCCAACACATTCCCAGGTTCAGCCCCTCTGCCCTATTCAGCCAAACTGGGCCTTTGCAACCTACCTATGCATCGTTGTTTCTCCTCACCATTCAGGGAGAGATCTCCTTTTGTACTTAGCTTGGTTGACTGGTGGATGGATGGATGGATGGATGGAAGGATGGATGGATGGATGGATGAATGGATGGATAGATGTATGGGTGGATGGATGGATGGATGGACAGGTCAATGGATGGGTTTTGTAGAGGCAGAGTACCATATAGGGGTACTGGAGTCCGCTGGTGTCAGATCCTTAGTCAATGTCAAATGTAAAACATTAATTCATCAATAACAAAAATGAATAAGCACCTAAATAAATAAATAAATAAATATAAAAACTGGGTTAAAAAATACATGCCGTCTTTGCCTTTCTGCATATGGAATGCTGTGAGGATTTTAACAAGGAAAGCATTGTCCTGAGTAGCCCATTTGAAGTCGTGGAATATTTCCTTTTCCTTTTTCTTTTTTTACTTTCTATTTTCTTGATTATTCACTGGAATAAATAGACAGGAATTGAGAGGGAAGGGAGGTAGAGAGAGTTTGAGACACAGAGAGAGACAACTGCAGCACTTCCGCACCACCTGTAAAGATTTCCCCTGGCATGTGGGAACCAGGGTGTTGAAGCCCAGTCCTCCTGCATTGTAACATGAGTGCTTAACTGGGTGTGGCACCACCTGCTACCCTTGATGGGACACTTTTTTTTAGCAATGAAAAGAAATTCTCGTGGCAAGGTAATAAATAAATGAAGAAGTCAATAAAAGTGCATTTACATTAACTCAGTGGAAACACACAGGGACATATACGTCTCTGTTACCTGTATTACATCTTCATGTATGGATTGATTGCCTCAAGGGGTTATTGCCACAGCTGAGTGCCTACGCCACGAATAATGCACAGCTCCTGCACTCCATTTGTTGCCCTTTCGCTGCCCTTGTTGCTTGGTCACTGTGGTGGTTATTGTTTTTGTTGTTGTTGTTGTTGTTACTGACCTTGCATCTGACAGACACAAAAGGAGAGAGCAGAGGAAATACAGGGTGGGAGAGAAAGATAGAGCTCCTAAAGACCTGCTTCACCCCCTGTAAAGCGACTCCCCTGCAGGTGGCGGTCTGGGGGCCAGACCCCAAATCCTTCCACCTGTCCCCTCTATTCGTGAGCGCCACAAGCCCTCAACCCTCTGACATACCGCCAAACCTCCCTGGATTTACTTTTGAAGGCAGTATCACCTGCCTCGTTTTGAATCCTCATTATCCTGAGGGTCAGTCCTGGAGACAGTGTCATGACACGACACACGGAGATCTCTGTTATCAGAGAGCACCTGGAACAGCAGCTGGGGCTCTAGTGCCAGGGCAGGAGCAACTCCCCATCCACCTTCCACGGAGTCCACCTGCCTGCATTTTGGTCCTTTTCGCTCCAAAAAAGATTTTTCCCTTTTTTCACTTTGAAACAGGCAGGAGACAGGTTACCCAGGCAGGAGGAAAAAAAATAAAAAGCCTTTTTTTTTTTTTTTTTACCGAATTGAATGACCATCTTCTGGGAAGTATAGGTTTTGAACCTGAAAACTCTGTCTGTCTGTCTCTTAGTCCACAGAAAGAGCCACTAGCCCAGCCAGATCTCACGCTCAGATGGGGTGTTTTTGCCAGTCAAAGGTCTGCACAGCGCACTAGGGATTGGGCGGCCTGAGACCCAAATGTTACATTGTAGATGGACTGTTTGCAGTTCTTGCTCCCCAGGACATTGGACTGTCTCAACTCCCTCCCCTACAGCATGAAAAAAAGACTCTTGACAACCTTGGAGCAACTGGAGTGGGGGCGAGGGGAGCTGTTTGCATGTCTGCACTGCTCATGCCCAGGTGTCTGTGGGGGTCCGTGGCAGAGGCTGTAAGGGGGCTAGGGGGCAGAAGGAGACTGTTTGAGAGGCAGGCTGCAGGCAGGGGAGCCCAGGAGTGTGTGCAGGGCTGTGTGTGTGGGTGTGGTGGCAGGGGGTTAGGGCAGGTCCCCCTGCTGGATGGTGAGATGGCAGCTGGGCTGGCCCTGGGCCCTCAGGGCTGAAGGGCAGAAGCAGGGTGGCAGTAAAGTAGCGCAGGGAGGAACACAGTAGATGTTAGTTGGGAGCTGGGGGACAGAGGGTAAGGGGAAAGGGGGCATCCTTGAGGAGGGGTCAGGACTAGAGAGTGGGGGCAGCTGGAGGCATGGAAGGTCCCAGGAATCAGGGACTGACAGGAACAGATTCCTACACCCCCCCACTGGATAGAAGCTGCAGAAGCCAGAGCAGCAGCCCTGGCTTGCCTAGGCCAAGGGCCCTGAGTGAGTCCATCTGAGGATGAGGAAGAAGAGGAGGGGGTGGAGGAGGAGGAGGAGAAAGAGGAGGAGGAAGAGTAGGAAGAGGAGGAGGAGGAGGCGTAGGAGGAGGAGGAGGGGCAGGAGGGCAGCTGTCAGTAGGCAACGGGATTAATAGAGGCCTCCATTACGGAGGCATGTGTCCAGGCAGGCACCCACCAACCCTCAGGGGCAGCTCAGGGCACCCAGGGACTTGGTGTGGGTATCTCTGGGGCGGGGACTGTCAGTCAGTCAGCAAGACTGTGTGTCAGTGCACATGGTGGGACAGGGGCCTGGCGGACCTTGGTCCCCCGCCCTGGACTGTCAGATGCCAGCCCCATGCCCAGACACACACCAATCTGCACATAGCCCCTTGGCCCGGCCGACCAGCACCTGCTTTGGCCTGGGGCTCTGGCTCTGGTGGCTGGCCACCACCCCTCAGGTCAAGTTCAGCGTGGGGGTCATGGCTGCTGGTCAACTGGATGGGCGGGGTCCCCATGGCCTAGCAACCACATGAGCCCTCTGTGATGTCCTAGCCCCTGGCAATCTGTGCTGGCCACACTGGCACTGGGCAGCCCAACTGCCCTGCCACTAGGTCAGGCAACAGCGCCCAGACGCCTGGGCCCTGGCAGTGAGGGACGGAAGGATGGGAAGACAGTGCTGACTGACGAGGGACCTCAGGGCTGGCAGCCAAGAGAAGACAGGTGGAGGTGCGCCCGGGATCCTGGGAGCCCAGGCCAGAGCTGCCTGCATGCCTGCCTGCCTTCCTGGATGTCCGTATGCTGCCTTTGTCCAGGTAGGTTTCTCAGGTCCCCTCCAATCCTGTCCTCTCCTGTCCTCTCCTGTCCTCACCATCCTCTCCCCTCTCCTCTCCTCCGCACTTTGCTTCTCTCCTTTGTCTGTCCTCTCTTCCAGGTGCCCTGCTCACCAGCTCCAGCACTTGTGATGCTTCTCCAGTGACAGCTGTTCGCAACCCCTTCCACCCCCTGCCTGCCCCTAATGTGACCCAGCTCACAGGGTCTCCGGCTCATCCCACCCAAACCCACACGCCCCAACACATTCCCAGGTTCAGCCCCTCTGCCCTATTCAGCCAAACTGGGCCTTTGCAACCTACCTATGCATCGTTGTTTCTCCTCACCATTCAGGGAGAGATCTCCTTTTGTACTTAGCTTGGTTGACTGGTGGATGGATGGATGGATGGAAGGATGGATGGATGGATGGATGAATGGATGGATAGATGTATGGGTGGATGGATGGATGGATGGACAGGTCAATGGATGGGTTTTGTAGAGGCAGAGTACCATATAGGGGTACTGGAGTCCGCTGGTGTCAGATCCTTAGTCAATGTCAAATGTAAAACATTAATTCATCAATAACAAAAATTAATAAGCACCTAAATAAATAAATAAATAAATAAATATAAAAACTGGGTTAAAAAATACATGGCGTCTTTGCCTTTCTGCATATGGAATGCTGTGAGGATCTTAACAAGGAAAGCATTGTCCTGAGTAGCCCATTTGAAGTCGTGGAATATTTCCTTTTCCTTTTTCTTTTTTTACTTTCTATTTTCTTGATTATTCACTGGAATAAATAGACAGGAATTGAGAGGGAAGGGAGGTAGAGAGAGTTTGAGACACAGAGAGAGACAACTGCAGCACTTCCGCACCACCTGTAAAGATTTCCCCTGGCATGTGGGAACCAGGGTGTTGAAGCCCAGTCCTCCTGCATTGTAACATGAGTGCTTAACTGGGTGTGGCACCACCTGCTACCCTTGATGGGACACTTTTTTTTAGCAATGAAAAGAAATTCTCGTGGCAAGGTAATAAATAAATGAAGAAGTCAATAAAAGTGCATTTACATTAACTCAGTGGAAACACACAGGGACATATACGTCTCTGTTACCTGTATTACATCTTCATGTATGGATTGATTGCCTCAAGGGGTTATTGCCACAGCTGAGTGCCTACGCCACGAATAATCCACAGCTCCTGCACTCCATTTGTTCCCCTTTCGCTGCCCTTGTTGCTTGGTCACTGTGGTGGTTATTGTTTTTGTTGTTGTTGTTGTTGTTACTGACCTTGCATCTGACAGACACAAAAGGAGAGAGCAGAGGAAATACAGGGTGGGAGAGAAAGATAGAGCTCCTAAAGACCTGCTTCACCCCCTGTAAAGCGACTCCCCTGCAGGTGGCGGTCTGGGGGCCAGACCCCAAATCCTTCCACCTGTCCCCTCTATTCGTGAGCGCCACAAGCCCTCAACCCTCTGACATACCGCCAAACCTCCCTGGATTTACTTTTGAAGGCAGTATCACCTGCCTCGTTTTGAATCCTCATTATCCTGAGGGTCAGTCCTGGAGACAGTGTCATGACACGACACACGGAGATCTCTGTTATCAGAGAGCACCTGGAACAGCAGCTGGGGCTCTAGTGCCAGGGCAGGAGCAACTCCCCATCCACCTTCCACGGAGTCCACCTGCCTGCATTTTGGTCCTTTTCGCTCCAAAAAAGATTTTTCCCTTTTTTCACTTTGAAACAGGCAGGAGACAGGTTACCCAGGCAGGAGGAAAAAAAATAAAAAGCCTTTTTTTTTTTTTTTTTTTTTACCGAATTGAATGACCATCTTCTGGGAAGTATAGGTTTTGAACCTGAAAACTCTGTCTGTCTGTCTCTTAGTCCACAGAAAGAGCCACTAGCCCAGCCAGATCTCACGCTCAGATGGGGTGTTTTTGCCAGTCAAAGGTCTGCACAGCGCACTAGGGATTGGGCGGCCTGAGACCCAAATGTTACATTGTAGATGGACTGTTTGCAGTTCTTGCTCCCCAGGACATTGGACTGTCTCAACTCCCTCCCCTACAGCATGAAAAAAAGACTCTTGACAACCTTGGAGCAACTGGAGTGGGGGCGAGGGGAGCTGTTTGCATGTCTGCACTGCTCATGCCCAGGTGTCTGTGGGGGTCCGTGGCAGAGGCTGTAAGGGGGCTAGGGGGCAGAAGGAGACTGTTTGAGAGGCAGGCTGCAGGCAGGGGAGCCCAGGAGTGTGTGCAGGGCTGTGTGTGTGGGTGTGGTGGCAGGGGGTTAGGGCAGGTCCCCCTGCTGGATGGTGAGATGGCAGCTGGGCTGGCCCTGGGCCCTCAGGGCTGAAGGGCAGAAGCAGGGTGGCAGTAAAGTAGCGCAGGGAGGAACACAGTAGATGTTAGTTGGGAGCTGGGGGACAGAGGGTAAGGGGAAAGGGGGCATCCTTGAGGAGGGGTCAGGACTAGAGAGTGGGGGCAGCTGGAGGCATGGAAGGTCCCAGGAATCAGGGACTGACAGGAACAGATTCCTACACCCCCCCACTGGATAGAAGCTGCAGAAGCCAGAGCAGCAGCCCTGGCTTGCCTAGGCCAAGGGCCCTGAGTGAGTCCATCTGAGGATGAGGAAGAGGAGGAGGGGGTGGAGGAGGAGGAGGAGAAAGAGGAGGAGGAAGAGTAGGAAGAGGAGGAGGAGGAGGCGTAGGAGGAGGAGGAGGGGCAGGAGGGCAGCTGTCAGTAGGCAACGGGATTAATAGAGGCCTCCATTACGGAGGCATGTGTCCAGGCAGGCACCCACCAACCCTCAGGGGCAGCTCAGGGCACCCAGGGACTTGGTGTGGGTATCTCTGGGGCGGGGACTGTCAGTCAGTCAGCAAGACTGTGTGTCAGTGCACATGGTGGGACAGGGGCCTGGCGGACCTTGGTCCCCCGCCCTGGACTGTCAGATGCCAGCCCCATGCCCAGACACACACCAATCTGCACATAGCCCCTTGGCCCGGCCGACCAGCACCTGCTTTGGCCTGGGGCTCTGGCTCTGGTGGCTGGCCACCACCCCTCAGGTCAAGTTCAGCGTGGGGGTCATGGCTGCTGGTCAACTGGATGGGCGGGGTCCCCATGGCCTAGCAACCACATGAGCCCTCTGTGATGTCCTAGCCCCTGGCAATCTGTGCTGGCCACACTGGCACTGGGCAGCCCAACTGCCCTGCCACTAGGTCAGGCAACAGCGCCCAGACGCCTGGGCCCTGGCACAGAGGGACGGAAGGATGGGAAGACAGTGCTGACCGACGAGGGACCTCAGGGCTGGCAGCCAAGAGAAGACAGGTGGAGGTGCGCCCGGGATCCTGGGAGCCCAGGCCAGAGCTGCCTGCATGCCTGCCTGCCTTCCTGGATGTCCGTATGCTGCCTTTGTCCAGGTAGGTTTCTCAGGTCCCCTCCAATCCTGTCCTCTCCTGTCCTCTCCTGTCCTCACCATCCTCTCCCCTCTCCTCTCCTCCGCACTTTGCTTCTCTCCTTTGTCTGTCCTCTCTTCCAGGTGCCCTGCTCACCAGCTCCAGCACTTGTGATGCTTCTCCAGTGACAGCTGTTCGCAACCCCTTCCACCCCCTGCCTGCCCCTAATGTGACCCAGCTCACAGGGTCTCCGGCTCATCCCACCCAAACCCACACGCCCCAACACATTCCCAGGTTCAGCCCCTCTGCCCTATTCAGCCAAACTGGGCCTTTGCAACCTACCTATGCATCGTTGTTTCTCCTCACCATTCAGGGAGAGATCTCCTTTTGTACTTAGCTTGGTTGACTGGTGGATGGATGGATGGATGGAAGGATGGATGGATGGATGGATGAATGGATGGATAGATGTATGGGTGGATGGATGGATGGATGGACAGGTCAATGGATGGGTTTTGTAGAGGCAGAGTACCATATAGGGGTACTGGAGTCCGCTGGTGTCAGATCCTTAGTCAATGTCAAATGTAAAACATTAATTCATCAATAACAAAAATGAATAAGCACCTAAATAAATAAATAAATAAATATAAAAACTGGGTTAAAAAATACATGGCGTCTTTGCCTTTCTGCATATGGAATGCTGTGAGGATCTTAACAAGGAAAGCATTGTCCTGAGTAGCCCATTTGAAGTCGTGGAATATTTCCTTTTCCTTTTCCTTTTTTTACTTTCTATTTTCTTGATTATTCACTGGAATAAATAGACAGGAATTGAGAGGGAAGGGAGGTAGAGAGAGTTTGAGACACAGAGAGAGACAACTGCAGCACTTCCGCACCACCTGTAAAGATTTCCCCTGGCATGTGGGAACCCGGGTGTTGAAGCCCAGTCCTCCTGCATTGTAACATGAGTGCTTAACTGGGTGTGGCACCACCTGCTACCCTTGATGGGACACTTTTTTTTAGGAATGAAAAGAAATTCTCCTGGCAAGGTAATAAATAAATGAAGAAGTCAATAAAAGTGCATTTACATTAACTCAGTGGAAACACACAGGGACATATACGTCTCTGTTACCTGTATTACATCTTCCTGTATGGATTGATTGCCTCAAGGGGTTATTGCCACAGCTGAGTGCCTACGCCACGAATAATCCACAGCTCCTGCACTCCATTTGTTCCCCTTTCGCTGCCCTTGTTGCTTGGTCACTGTGGTGGTTATTGTTTTTGTTGTTGTTGTTGTTGTTACTGACCTTGCATCTGACAGACACAAAAGGAGAGAGCAGAGGAAATACAGGGTGGGAGAGAAAGATAGAGCTCCTAAAGACCTGCTTCACCCCCTGTAAAGCGACTCCCCTGCAGGTGGCGGTCTGGGGGCCAGACCCCAAATCCTTCCACCTGTCCCCTCTATTCGTGAGCGCCACAAGCCCTCAACCCTCTGACATACCGCCAAACCTCCCTGGATTTACTTTTGAAGGCAGTATCACCTGCCTCGTTTTGAATCCTCATTATCCTGAGGGTCAGTCCTGGAGACAGTGTCATGACACGACACACGGAGATCTCTGTTATCAGAGAGCACCTGGAACAGCAGCTGGGGCTCTAGTGCCAGGGCAGGAGCAACTCCCCATCCACCTTCCACGGAGTCCACCTGCCTGCATTTTGGTCCTTTTCGCTCCAAAAAAGATTTTTCCCTTTTTTCACTTTGAAACAGGCAGGAGACAGGTTACCCAGGCAGGAGGAAAAAAAATAAAAAGCCTTTTTTTTTTTTTTTTTTTTTTTTTTTTTTTTTTTTTACCGAATTGAATGACCATCTTCTGGGAAGTATAGGTTTTGAACCTGAAAACTCTGTCTGTCTGTCTCTTAGTCCACAGAAAGAGCCACTAGCCCAGCCAGATCTCACGCTCAGATGGGGTGTTTTTGCCAGTCAAAGGTCTGCACAGCGCACTAGGGATTGGGCGGCCTGAGACCCAAATGTTACATTGTAGATGGACTGTTTGCAGTTCTTGCTCCCCAGGACATTGGACTGTCTCAACTCCCTCCCCTACAGCATGAAAAAAAGACTCTTGACAACCTTGGAGCAACTGGAGTGGGGGCGAGGGGAGCTGTTTGCATGTCTGCACTGCTCATGCCCAGGTGTCTGTGGGGGTCCGTGGCAGAGGCTGTAAGGGGGCTAGGGGGCAGAAGGAGACTGTTTGAGAGGCAGGCTGCAGGCAGGGGAGCCCAGGAGTGTGTGCAGGGCTGTGTGTGTGGGTGTGGTGGCAGGGGGTTAGGTCAGGTCCCCCTGCTGGGTGGTGAGATGGCAGCTGGGCTGGCCCTGGGCCCTCAGGGCTGAAGGGCAGAAGCAGGGTGGCAGTAAAGTAGCGCAGGGAGGAACACAGTAGATGTTAGTTGGGAGCTGGGGGACAGAGGGTAAGGGGAAAGGGGGCATCCTTGAGGAGGGGTCAGGACTAGAGAGTGGGGGCAGCTGGAGGCATGGAAGGTCCCAGGAATCAGGGACTGACAGGAACAGATTCCTACACCCCCCCACTGGATAGAAGCTGCAGAAGCCAGAGCAGCAGCCCTGGCTTGCCTAGGCCAAGGGCCCTGAGTGAGTCCATCTGAGGATGAGGAAGAGGAGGAGGGGGTGGAGGAGGAGGAGGAGAAAGAGGAGGAGGAAGAGTAGGAAGAGGAGGAGGAGGAGGAGTAGGAGGAGGAGGAGGGGCAGGAGGGCAGCTGTCAGTAGGCAACGGGATTAATAGAGGCCTCCATTACGGAGGCATGTGTCCAGGCAGGCACCCACCAACCCTCAGGGGCAGCTCAGGGCACCCAGGGACTTGGTGTGGGTATCTCTGGGGCGGGGACTGTCAGTCAGTCAGCAAGACTGTGTGTCAGTGCACATGGTGGGACAGGGGCCTGGCGGACCTTGGTCCCCCGCCCTGGACTGTCAGATGCCAGCCCCATGCCCAGACACACACCAATCTGCACATAGCCCCTTGGCCCGGCCGACCAGCACCTGCTTTGGCCTGGGGCTCTGGCTCTGGTGGCTGGCCACCACCCCTCAGGTCAAGTTCAGCGTGGGGGTCATGGCTGCTGGTCAACTGGATGGGCGGGGTCCCCATGGCCTAGCAACCACATGAGCCCTCTGTGATGTCCTAGCCCCTGGCAATCTGTGCTGGCCACACTGGCACTGGGCAGCCCAACTGCCCTGCCACTAGGTCAGGCAACAGCGCCCAGACGCCTGGGCCCTGGCACAGAGGGACGGAAGGATGGGAAGACAGTGCTGACCGACGAGGGACCTCAGGGCTGGCAGCCAAGAGAAGACAGGTGGAGGTGCGCCCGGGATCCTGGGAGCTCAGGCCAGAGCTGCCTGCATGCCTGCCTGCCTTCCTGGATGTCCATATGCTGCCTTTGTCCAGGTAGGTTTCTCAGGTCCCCTCCAATCCTGTCCTCTCCTGTCCTCTCCTGTCCTCACCATCCTCTCCCCTCTCCTCTCCTCCGCACTTTGCTTCTCTCCTTTGTCTGTCCTCTCTTCCAGGTGCCCTGCTCACCAGCTCCAGCACTTGTGATGCTTCTCCAGTGACAGCTGTTCGCAACCCCTTCCACCCCCTGCCTGCCCCTAATGTGACCCAGCTCACAGGGTCTCCGGCTCATCCCACCCAAACCCACACGCCCCAACACATTCCCAGGTTCAGCCCCTCTGCCCTATTCAGCCAAACTGGGCCTTTGCAACCTACCTATGCATCGTTGTTTCTCCTCACCATTCAGGGAGAGATCTCCTTTTGTACTTAGCTTGGTTGACTGGTGGATGGATGGATGGATGGAAGGATGGATGGATGGATGGATGAATGGATGGATAGATGTATGGGTGGATGGATGGATGGATGGACAGGTCAATGGATGGGTTTTGTAGAGGCAGAGTACCATATAGGGGTACTGGAGTCCGCTGGTGTCAGATCCTTAGTCAATGTCAAATGTAAAACATTAATTCATCAATAACAAAAATGAATAAGCACCTAAATAAATAAATAAATAAATATAAAAACTGGGTTAAAAAATACATGGCGTCTTTGCCTTTCTGCATATGGAATGCTGTGAGGATCTTAACAAGGAAAGCATTGTCCTGAGTAGCCCATTTGAAGTCGTGGAATATTTCCTTTTCCTTTTTCTTTTTTTACTTTCTATTTTCTTGATTATTCACTGGAATAAATAGACAGGAATTGAGAGGGAAGGGAGGTAGAGAGAGTTTGAGACACAGAGAGAGACAACTGCAGCACTTCCGCACCACCTGTAAAGATTTCCCCTGGCATGTGGGAACCAGGGTGTTGAAGCCCAGTCCTCCTGCATTGTAACATGAGTGCTTAACTGGGTGTGGCACCACCTGCTACCCTTGATGGGACACTTTTTTTTAGCAATGAAAAGAAATTCTCCTGGCAAGGTAATAAATAAATGAAGAAGTCAATAAAAGTGCATTTACATTAACTCAGTGGAAACACACAGGGACATATACGTCTCTGTTACCTGTATTACATCTTCATGTATGGATTGATTGCCTCAAGGGGTTATTGCCACAGCTGAGTGCCTACGCCACGAATAATGCACAGCTCCTGCACTCCATTTGTTCCCCTTTCGCTGCCCTTGTTGCTTGGTCACTGTGGTGGTTATTGTTTTTGTTGTTGTTGTTGTTGTTACTGACCTTGCATCTGACAGACACAAAAGGAGAGAGCAGAGGAAATACAGGGTGGGAGAGAAAGATAGAGCTCCTAAAGACCTGCTTCACCCCCTGTAAAGCGACTCCCCTGCAGGTGGCGGTCTGGGGGCCAGACCCCAAATCCTTCCACCTGTCCCCTCTATTCGTGAGCGCCACAAGCCCTCAACCCTCTGACATACCGCCAAACCTCCCTGGATTTACTTTTGAAGGCAGTATCACCTGCCTCGTTTTGAATCCTCATTATCCTGAGGGTCAGTCCTGGAGACAGTGTCATGACACGACACACGGAGATCTCTGTTATCAGAGAGCACCTGGAACAGCAGCTGGGGCTCTAGTGCCAGGGCAGGAGCAACTCCCCATCCACCTTCCACGGAGTCCACCTGCCTGCATTTTGGTCCTTTTCGCTCCAAAAAAGATTTTTCCCTTTTTTCACTTTGAAACAGGCAGGAGACAGGTTACCCAGGCAGGAGGAAAAAAAATAAAAAGCCTTTTTTTTTTTTTTTTTACCGAATTGAATGACCATCTTCTGGGAAGTATAGGTTTTGAACCTGAAAACTCTGTCTGTCTGTCTCTTAGTCCACAGAAAGAGCCACTAGCCCAGCCAGATCTCACGCTCAGATGGGGTGTTTTTGCCAGTCAAAGGTCTGCACAGCGCACTAGGGATTGGGCGGCCTGAGACCCAAATGTTACATTGTAGATGGACTGTTTGCAGTTCTTGCTCCCCAGGACATTGGACTGTCTCAACTCCCTCCCCTACAGCATGAAAAAAAGACTCTTGACAACCTTGGAGCAACTGGAGTGGGGGCGAGGGGAGCTGTTTGCATGTCTGCACTGCTCATGCCCAGGTGTCTGTGGGGGTCCGTGGCAGAGGCTGTAAGGGGGCTAGGGGGCAGAAGGAGACTGTTTGAGAGGCAGGCTGCAGGCAGGGGAGCCCAGGAGTGTGTGCAGGGCTGTGTGTGTGGGTGTGGTGGCAGGGGGTTAGGGCAGGTCCCCCTGCTGGATGGTGAGATGGCAGCTGGGCTGGCCCTGGGCCCTCAGGGCTGAAGGGCAGAAGCAGGGTGGCAGTAAAGTAGCGCAGGGAGGAACACAGTAGATGTTAGTTGGGAGCTGGGGGACAGAGGGTAAGGGGAAAGGGGGCATCCTTGAGGAGGGGTCAGGACTAGAGAGTGGGGGCAGCTGGAGGCATGGAAGGTCCCAGGAATCAGGGACTGACAGGAACAGATTCCTACACCCCCCCACTGGATAGAAGCTGCAGAAGCCAGAGCAGCAGCCCTGGCTTGCCTAGGCCAAGGGCCCTGAGTGAGTCCATCTGAGGATGAGGAAGAGGAGGAGGGGTTGGAGGAGGAGGAGGAGAAAGAGGAGGAGGAAGAGTAGGAAGAGGAGGAGGAGGAGGCGTAGGAGGAGGAGGAGGGGCAGGAGGGCAGCTGTCAGTAGGCAACGGGATTAATAGAGGCCTCCATTACGGAGGCATGTGTCCAGGCAGGCACCCACCAACCCTCAGGGGCAGCTCAGGGCACCCAGGGACTTGGTGTGGGTATCTCTGGGGCGGGGACTGTCAGTCAGTCAGCAAGACTGTGTGTCAGTGCACATGGTGGGACAGGGGCCTGGCGGACCTTGGTCCCCCGCCCTGGACTGTCAGATGCCAGCCCCATGCCCAGACACACACCAATCTGCACATAGCCCCTTGGCCCGGCCGACCAGCACCTGCTTTGGCCTGGGGCTCTGGCTCTGGTGGCTGGCCACCACCCCTCAGGTCAAGTTCAGCGTGGGGGTCATGGCTGCTGGTCAACTGGATGGGCGGGGTCCCCATGGCCTAGCAACCACATGAGCCCTCTGTGATGTCCTAGCCCCTGGCAATCTGTGCTGGCCACACTGGCACTGGGCAGCCCAACTGCCCTGCCACTAGGTCAGGCAACAGCGCCCAGACGCCTGGGCCCTGGCACAGAGGGACGGAAGGATGGGAAGACAGTGCTGACCGACGAGGGACCTCAGGGCTGGCAGCCAAGAGAAGACAGGTGGAGGTGCGCCCGGGATCCTGGGAGCCCAGGCCAGAGCTGCCTGCATGCCTGCCTGCCTTCCTGGATGTCCGTATGCTGCCTTTGTCCAGGTAGGTTTCTCAGGTCCCCTCCAATCCTGTCCTCTCCTGTCCTCTCCTGTCCTCACCATCCTCTCCCCTCTCCTCTCCTCCGCACTTTGCTTCTCTCCTTTGTCTGTCCTCTCTTCCAGGTGCCCTGCTCACCAGCTCCAGCACTTGTGATGCTTCTCCAGTGACAGCTGTTCGCAACCCCTTCCACCCCCTGCCTGCCCCTAATGTGACCCAGCTCACAGGGTCTCCGGCTCATCCCACCCAAACCCACACGCCCCAACACATTCCCAGGTTCAGCCCCTCTGCCCTATTCAGCCAAACTGGGCCTTTGCAACCTACCTATGCATCGTTGTTTCTCCTCACCATTCAGGGAGAGATCTCCTTTTGTACTTAGCTTGGTTGACTGGTGGATGGATGGATGGATGGAAGGATGGATGGATGGATGGATGAATGGATGGATAGATGTATGGGTGGATGGATGGATGGATGGACAGGTCAATGGATGGGTTTTGTAGAGGCAGAGTACCATATAGGGGTACTGGAGTCCGCTGGTGTCAGATCCTTAGTCAATGTCAAATGTAAAACATTAATTCATCAATAACAAAAATGAATAAGCACCTAAATAAATAAATAAATAAATATAAAAACTGGGTTAAAAAATACATGGCGTCTTTGCCTTTCTGCATATGGAATGCTGTGAGGATCTTAACAAGGAAAGCATTGTCCTGAGTAGCCCATTTGAAGTCGTGGAATATTTCCTTTTCCTTTTCCTTTTTTTACTTTCTATTTTCTTGATTATTCACTGGAATAAATAGACAGGAATTGAGAGGGAAGGGAGGTAGAGAGAGTTTGAGACACAGAGAGAGACAACTGCAGCACTTCCGCACCACCTGTAAAGATTTCCCCTGGCATGTGGGAACCCGGGTGTTGAAGCCCAGTCCTCCTGCATTGTAACATGAGTGCTTAACTGGGTGTGGCACCACCTGCTACCCTTGATGGGACACTTTTTTTTAGCAATGAAAAGAAATTCTCCTGGCAAGGTAATAAATAAATGAAGAAGTCAATAAAAGTGCATTTACATTAACTCAGTGGAAACACACAGGGACATATACGTCTCTGTTACCTGTATTACATCTTCCTGTATGGATTGATTGCCTCAAGGGGTTATTGCCACAGCTGAGTGCCTACGCCACGAATAATCCACAGCTCCTGCACTCCATTTGTTCCCCTTTCGCTGCCCTTGTTGCTTGGTCACTGTGGTGGTTATTGTTTTTGTTGTTGTTGTTGTTGTTACTGACCTTGCATCTGACAGACACAAAAGGAGAGAGCAGAGGAAATACAGGGTGGGAGAGAAAGATAGAGCTCCTAAAGACCTGCTTCACCCCCTGTAAAGCGACTCCCCTGCAGGTGGCGGTCTGGGGGCCAGACCCCAAATCCTTCCACCTGTCCCCTCTATTCGTGAGCGCCACAAGCCCTCAA
Source organism: Erinaceus europaeus (assembly GCF_950295315.1). Taxonomy (NCBI): domain Eukaryota; kingdom Metazoa; phylum Chordata; class Mammalia; order Eulipotyphla; family Erinaceidae; genus Erinaceus; species Erinaceus europaeus. The sequence goes on along the minus strand of NW_026647150.1, from coordinate 177,180 downwards.
CCCTCTGACATACCGCCAAACCTCCCTGGATTTACTTTTGAAGGCAGTATCACCTGCCTCGTTTTGAATCCTCATTATCCTGAGGGTCAGTCCTGGAAACAGTGTCATGACACGACACACGGAGATCTCTGTTATCAGAGAGCACCTGGAACAGCAGCTGGGGCTCTAGTGCCAGGGCAGGAGCAACTCCCCATCCACCTTCCACGGAGTCCACCTGCCTGCATTTTGGTCCTTTTCGCTCCAAAAAAGATTTTTCCCTTTTTTCACTTTGAAACAGGCAGGAGACAGGTTACCCAGGCAGGAGGAAAAAAAATAAAAAGCCTTTTTTTTTTTTTTTTTTTTTTTTTTTTTACCGAATTGAATGACCATCTTCTGGGAAGTATAGGTTTTGAACCTGAAAACTCTGTCTGTCTGTCTCTTAGTCCACAGAAAGAGCCACTAGCCCAGCCAGATCTCACGCTCAGATGGGGTGTTTTTGCCAGTCAAAGGTCTGCACAGCGCACTAGGGATTGGGCGGCCTGAGACCCAAATGTTACATTGTAGATGGACTGTTTGCAGTTCTTGCTCCCCAGGACATTGGACTGTCTCAACTCCCTCCCCTACAGCATGAAAAAAAGACTCTTGACAACCTTGGAGCAACTGGAGTGGGGGCGAGGGGAGCTGTTTGCATGTCTGCACTGCTCATGCCCAGGTGTCTGTGGGGGTCCGTGGCAGAGGCTGTAAGGGGGCTAGGGGGCAGAAGGAGACTGTTTGAGAGGCAGGCTGCAGGCAGGGGAGCCCAGGAGTGTGTGCAGGGCTGTGTGTGTGGGTGTGGTGGCAGGGGGTTAGGTCAGGTCCCCCTGCTGGGTGGTGAGATGGCAGCTGGGCTGGCCCTGGGCCCTCAGGGCTGAAGGGCAGAAGCAGGGTGGCAGTAAAGTAGCGCAGGGAGGAACACAGTAGATGTTAGTTGGGAGCTGGGGGACAGAGGGTAAGGGGAAAGGGGGCATCCTTGAGGAGGGGTCAGGACTAGAGAGTGGGGGCAGCTGGAGGCATGGAAGGTCCCAGGAATCAGGGACTGACAGGAACAGATTCCTACACCCCCCCACTGGATAGAAGCTGCAGAAGCCAGAGCAGCAGCCCTGGCTTGCCTAGGCCAAGGGCCCTGAGTGAGTCCATCTGAGGATGAGGAAGAGGAGGAGGGGGTGGAGGAGGAGGAGGAGAAAGAGGAGGAGGAAGAGTAGGAAGAGGAGGAGGAGGAGGAGTAGGAGGAGGAGGAGGGGCAGGAGAGCAGCTGTCAGTAGGCAACGGGATTAATAGAGGCCTCCATTACGGAGGCATGTGTCCAGGCAGGCACCCACCAACCCTCAGGGGCAGCTCAGGGCACCCAGGGACTTGGTGTGGGTATCTCTGGGGCGGGGACTGTCAGTCAGTCAGCAAGACTGTGTGTCAGTGCACATGGTGGGACAGGGGCCTGGCGGACCTTGGTCCCCCGCCCTGGACTGTCAGATGCCAGCCCCATGCCCAGACACACACCAATCTGCACATAGCCCCTTGGCCCGGCCGACCAGCACCTGCTTTGGCCTGGGGCTCTGGCTCTGGTGGCTGGCCACCACCCCTCAGGTCAAGTTCAGCGTGGGGGTCATGGCTGCTGGTCAACTGGATGGGCGGGGTCCCCATGGCCTAGCAACCACATGAGCCCTCTGTGATGTCCTAGCCCCTGGCAATCTGTGCTGGCCACACTGGCACTGGGCAGCCCAACTGCCCTGCCACTAGGTCAGGCAACAGCGCCCAGACGCCTGGGCCCTGGCACAGAGGGACGGAAGGATGGGAAGACAGTGCTGACCGACGAGGGACCTCAGGGCTGGCAGCCAAGAGAAGACAGGTGGAGGTGCGCCCGGGATCCTGGGAGCCCAGGCCAGAGCTGCCTGCATGCCTGCCTGCCTTCCTGGATGTCCGTATGCTGCCTTTGTCCAGGTAGGTTTCTCAGGTCCCCTCCAATCCTGTCCTCTCCTGTCCTCTCCTGTCCTCACCATCCTCTCCCCTCTCCTCTCCTCCGCACTTTGCTTCTCTCCTTTGTCTGTCCTCTCTTCCAGGTGCCCTGCTCACCAGCTCCAGCACTTGTGATGCTTCTCCAGTGACAGCTGTTCGCAACCCCTTCCACCCCCTGCCTGCCCCTAATGTGACCCAGCTCACAGGGTCTCCGGCTCATCCCACCCAAACCCACACGCCCCAACACATTCCCAGGTTCAGCCCCTCTGCCCTATTCAGCCAAACTGGGCCTTTGCAACCTACCTATGCATCGTTGTTTCTCCTCACCATTCAGGGAGAGATCTCCTTTTGTACTTAGCTTGGTTGACTGGTGGATGGATGGATGGATGGAAGGATGGATGGATGGATGGATGAATGGATGGATAGATGTATGGGTGGATGGATGGATGGATGGACAGGTCAATGGATGGGTTTTGTAGAGGCAGAGTACCATATAGGGGTACTGGAGTCCGCTGGTGTCAGATCCTTAGTCAATGTCAAATGTAAAACATTAATTCATCAATAACAAAAATGAATAAGCACCTAAATAAATAAATAAATAAATATAAAAACTGGGTTAAAAAATACATGGCGTCTTTGCCTTTCTGCATATGGAATGCTGTGAGGATCTTAACAAGGAAAGCATTGTCCTGAGTAGCCCATTTGAAGTCGTGGAATATTTCCTTTTCCTTTTCCTTTTTTTACTTTCTATTTTCTTGATTATTCACTGGAATAAATAGACAGGAATTGAGAGGGAAGGGAGGTAGAGAGAGTTTGAGACACAGAGAGAGACAACTGCAGCACTTCCGCACCACCTGTAAAGATTTCCCCTGGCATGTGGGAACCCGGGTGTTGAAGCCCAGTCCTCCTGCATTGTAACATGAGTGCTTAACTGGGTGTGGCACCACCTGCTACCCTTGATGGGACACTTTTTTTTAGGAATGAAAAGAAATTCTCCTGGCAAGGTAATAAATAAATGAAGAAGTCAATAAAAGTGCATTTACATTAACTCAGTGGAAACACACAGGGACATATACGTCTCTGTTACCTGTATTACATCTTCCTGTATGGATTGATTGCCTCAAGGGGTTATTGCCACAGCTGAGTGCCTACGCCACGAATAATCCACAGCTCCTGCACTCCATTTGTTCCCCTTTCGCTGCCCTTGTTGCTTGGTCACTGTGGTGGTTATTGTTTTTGTTGTTGTTGTTGTTGTTACTGACCTTGCATCTGACAGACACAAAAGGAGAGAGCAGAGGAAATACAGGGTGGGAGAGAAAGATAGAGCTCCTAAAGACCTGCTTCACCCCCTGTAAAGCGACTCCCCTGCAGGTGGCGGTCTGGGGGCCAGACCCCAAATCCTTCCACCTGTCCCCTCTATTCGTGAGCGCCACAAGCCCTCAACCCTCTGACATACCGCCAAACCTCCCTGGATTTACTTTTGAAGGCAGTATCACCTGCCTCGTTTTGAATCCTCATTATCCTGAGGGTCAGTCCTGGAGACAGTGTCATGACACGACACACGGAGATCTCTGTTATCAGAGAGCACCTGGAACAGCAGCTGGGGCTCTAGTGCCAGGGCAGGAGCAACTCCCCATCCACCTTCCACGGAGTCCACCTGCCTGCATTTTGGTCCTTTTCGCTCCAAAAAAGATTTTTCCCTTTTTTCACTTTGAAACAGGCAGGAGACAGGTTACCCAGGCAGGAGGAAAAAAAATAAAAAGCCTTTTTTTTTTTTTTTTTTGTTTTTTTTTTTACCGAATTGAATGACCATCTTCTGGGAAGTATAGGTTTTGAACCTGAAAACTCTGTCTGTCTGTCTCTTAGTCCACAGAAAGAGCCACTAGCCCAGCCAGATCTCACGCTCAGATGGGGTGTTTTTGCCAGTCAAAGGTCTGCACAGCGCACTAGGGATTGGGCGGCCTGAGACCCAAATGTTACATTGTAGATGGACTGTTTGCAGTTCTTGCTCCCCAGGACATTGGACTGTCTCAACTCCCTCCCCTACAGCATGAAAAAAAGACTCTTGACAACCTTGGAGCAACTGGAGTGGGGGCGAGGGGAGCTGTTTGCATGTCTGCACTGCTCATGCCCAGGTGTCTGTGGGGGTCCGTGGCAGAGGCTGTAAGGGGGCTAGGGGGCAGAAGGAGACTGTTTGAGAGGCAGGCTGCAGGCAGGGGAGCCCAGGAGTGTGTGCAGGGCTGTGTGTGTGGGTGTGGTGGCAGGGGGTTAGGTCAGGTCCCCCTGCTGGGTGGTGAGATGGCAGCTGGGCTGGCCCTGGGCCCTCAGGGCTGAAGGGCAGAAGCAGGGTGGCAGTAAAGTAGCGCAGGGAGGAACACAGTAGATGTTAGTTGGGAGCTGGGGGACAGAGGGTAAGGGGAAAGGGGGCATCCTTGAGGAGGGGTCAGGACTAGAGAGTGGGGGCAGCTGGAGGCATGGAAGGTCCCAGGAATCAGGGACTGACAGGAACAGATTCCTACACCCCCCCACTGGATAGAAGCTGCAGAAGCCAGAGCAGCAGCCCTGGCTTGCCTAGGCCAAGGGCCCTGAGTGAGTCCATCTGAGGATGAGGAAGAGGAGGAGGGGGTGGAGGAGGAGGAGGAGAAAGAGGAGGAGGAAGAGTAGGAAGAGGAGGAGGAGGAGGAGTAGGAGGAGGAGGAGGGGCAGGAGGGCAGCTGTCAGTAGGCAACGGGATTAATAGAGGCCTCCATTACGGAGGCATGTGTCCAGGCAGGCACCCACCAACCCTCAGGGGCAGCTCAGGGCACCCAGGGACTTGGTGTGGGTATCTCTGGGGCGGGGACTGTCAGTCAGTCAGCAAGACTGTGTGTCAGTGCACATGGTGGGACAGGGGCCTGGCGGACCTTGGTCCCCCGCCCTGGACTGTCAGATGCCAGCCCCATGCCCAGACACACACCAATCTGCACATAGCCCCTTGGCCCGGCCGACCAGCACCTGCTTTGGCCTGGGGCTCTGGCTCTGGTGGCTGGCCACCACCCCTCAGGTCAAGTTCAGCGTGGGGGTCATGGCTGTTGGTCAACTGGATGGGCGGGGTCCCCATGGCCTAGCAACCACATGAGCCCTCTGTGATGTCCTAGCCCCTGGCAATCTGTGCTGGCCACACTGGCACTGGGCAGCCCAACTGCCCTGCCACTAGGTCAGGCAACAGCGCCCAGACGCCTGGGCCCTGGCACAGAGGGACGGAAGGATGGGAAGACAGTGCTGACCGACGAGGGACCTCAGGGCTGGCAGCCAAGAGAAGACAGGTGGAGGTGCGCCCGGGATCCTGGGAGCCCAGGCCAGAGCTGCCTGCATGCCTGCCTGCCTTCCTGGATGTCCGTATGCTGCCTTTGTCCAGGTAGGTTTCTCAGGTCCCCTCCAATCCTGTCCTCTCCTGTCCTCTCCTGTCCTCACCATCCTCTCCCCTCTCCTCTCCTCCGCACTTTGCTTCTCTCCTTTGTCTGTCCTCTCTTCCAGGTGCCCTGCTCACCAGCTCCAGCACTTGTGATGCTTCTCCAGTGACAGCTGTTCGCAACCCCTTCCACCCCCTGCCTGCCCCTAATGTGACCCAGCTCACAGGGTCTCCGGCTCATCCCACCCAAACCCACACGCCCCAACACATTCCCAGGTTCAGCCCCTCTGCCCTATTCAGCCAAACTGGGCCTTTGCAACCTACCTATGCATCGTTGTTTCTCCTCACCATTCAGGGAGAGATCTCCTTTTGTACTTAGCTTGGTTGACTGGTGGATGGATGGATGGATGGAAGGATGGATGGATGGATGGATGAATGGATGGATAGATGTATGGGTGGATGGATGGATGGATGGACAGGTCAATGGATGGGTTTTGTAGAGGCAGAGTACCATATAGGGGTACTGGAGTCCGCTGGTGTCAGATCCTTAGTCAATGTCAAATGTAAAACATTAATTCATCAATAACAAAAATGAATAAGCACCTAAATAAATAAATAAATAAATATAAAAACTGGGTTAAAAAATACATGGCGTCTTTGCCTTTCTGCATATGGAATGCTGTGAGGATCTTAACAAGGAAAGCATTGTCCTGAGTAGCCCATTTGAAGTCGTGGAATATTTCCTTTTCCTTTTCCTTTTTTTACTTTCTATTTTCTTGATTATTCACTGGAATAAATAGACAGGAATTGAGAGGGAAGGGAGGTAGAGAGAGTTTGAGACACAGAGAGAGACAACTGCAGCACTTCCGCACCACCTGTAAAGATTTCCCCTGGCATGTGGGAACCCGGGTGTTGAAGCCCAGTCCTCCTGCATTGTAACATGAGTGCTTAACTGGGTGTGGCACCACCTGCTACCCTTGATGGGACACTTTTTTTTAGGAATGAAAAGAAATTCTCCTGGCAAGGTAATAAATAAATGAAGAAGTCAATAAAAGTGCATTTACATTAACTCAGTGGAAACACACAGGGACATATACGTCTCTGTTACCTGTATTACATCTTCCTGTATGGATTGATTGCCTCAAGGGGTTATTGCCACAGCTGAGTGCCTACGCCACGAATAATCCACAGCTCCTGCACTCCATTTGTTCCCCTTTCGCTGCCCTTGTTGCTTGGTCACTGTGGTGGTTATTGTTTTTGTTGTTGTTGTTGTTGTTACTGACCTTGCATCTGACAGACACAAAAGGAGAGAGCAGAGGAAATACAGGGTGGGAGAGAAAGATAGAGCTCCTAAAGACCTGCTTCACCCCCTGTAAAGCGACTCCCCTGCAGGTGGCGGTCTGGGGGCCAGACCCCAAATCCTTCCACCTGTCCCCTCTATTCGTGAGCGCCACAAGCCCTCAACCCTCTGACATACCGCCAAACCTCCCTGGATTTACTTTTGAAGGCAGTATCACCTGCCTCGTTTTGAATCCTCATTATCCTGAGGGTCAGTCCTGGAGACAGTGTCATGACACGACACACGGAGATCTCTGTTATCAGAGAGCACCTGGAACAGCAGCTGGGGCTCTAGTGCCAGGGCAGGAGCAACTCCCCATCCACCTTCCACGGAGTCCACCTGCCTGCATTTTGGTCCTTTTCGCTCCAAAAAAGATTTTTCCCTTTTTTCACTTTGAAACAGGCAGGAGACAGGTTACCCAGGCAGGAGGAAAAAAAATAAAAAGCCTTTTTTTTTTTTTTTTTTTTTTTTTTTTTTTTTTTTTACCGAATTGAATGACCATCTTCTGGGAAGTATAGGTTTTGAACCTGAAAACTCTGTCTGTCTGTCTCTTAGTCCACAGAAAGAGCCACTAGCCCAGCCAGATCTCACGCTCAGATGGGGTGTTTTTGCCAGTCAAAGGTCTGCACAGCGCACTAGGGATTGGGCGGCCTGAGACCCAAATGTTACATTGTAGATGGACTGTTTGCAGTTCTTGCTCCCCAGGACATTGGACTGTCTCAACTCCCTCCCCTACAGCATGAAAAAAAGACTCTTGACAACCTTGGAGCAACTGGAGTGGGGGCGAGGGGAGCTGTTTGCATGTCTGCACTGCTCATGCCCAGGTGTCTGTGGGGGTCCGTGGCAGAGGCTGTAAGGGGGCTAGGGGGCAGAAGGAGACTGTTTGAGAGGCAGGCTGCAGGCAGGGGAGCCCAGGAGTGTGTGCAGGGCTGTGTGTGTGGGTGTGGTGGCAGGGGGTTAGGTCAGGTCCCCCTGCTGGGTGGTGAGATGGCAGCTGGGCTGGCCCTGGGCCCTCAGGGCTGAAGGGCAGAAGCAGGGTGGCAGTAAAGTAGCGCAGGGAGGAACACAGTAGATGTTAGTTGGGAGCTGGGGGACAGAGGGTAAGGGGAAAGGGGGCATCCTTGAGGAGGGGTCAGGACTAGAGAGTGGGGGCAGCTGGAGGCATGGAAGGTCCCAGGAATCAGGGACTGACAGGAACAGATTCCTACACCCCCCCACTGGATAGAAGCTGCAGAAGCCAGAGCAGCAGCCCTGGCTTGCCTAGGCCAAGGGCCCTGAGTGAGTCCATCTGAGGATGAGGAAGAGGAGGAGGGGGTGGAGGAGGAGGAGGAGAAAGAGGAGGAGGAAGAGTAGGAAGAGGAGGAGGAGGAGGAGTAGGAGGAGGAGGAGGGGCAGGAGGGCAGCTGTCAGTAGGCAACGGGATTAATAGAGGCCTCCATTACGGAGGCATGTGTCCAGGCAGGCACCCACCAACCCTCAGGGGCAGCTCAGGGCACCCAGGGACTTGGTGTGGGTATCTCTGGGGCGGGGACTGTCAGTCAGTCAGCAAGACTGTGTGTCAGTGCACATGGTGGGACAGGGGCCTGGCGGACCTTGGTCCCCCGCCCTGGACTGTCAGATGCCAGCCCCATGCCCAGACACACACCAATCTGCACATAGCCCCTTGGCCCGGCCGACCAGCACCTGCTTTGGCCTGGGGCTCTGGCTCTGGTGGCTGGCCACCACCCCTCAGGTCAAGTTCAGCGTGGGGGTCATGGCTGTTGGTCAACTGGATGGGCGGGGTCCCCATGGCCTAGCAACCACATGAGCCCTCTGTGATGTCCTAGCCCCTGGCAATCTGTGCTGGCCACACTGGCACTGGGCAGCCCAACTGCCCTGCCACTAGGTCAGGCAACAGCGCCCAGACGCCTGGGCCCTGGCACAGAGGGACGGAAGGATGGGAAGACAGTGCTGACCGACGAGGGACCTCAGGGCTGGCAGCCAAGAGAAGACAGGTGGAGGTGCGCCCGGGATCCTGGGAGCCCAGGCCAGAGCTGCCTGCATGCCTGCCTGCCTTCCTGGATGTCCGTATGCTGCCTTTGTCCAGGTAGGTTTCTCAGGTCCCCTCCAATCCTGTCCTCTCCTGTCCTCTCCTGTCCTCACCATCCTCTCCCCTCTCCTCTCCTCCGCACTTTGCTTCTCTCCTTTGTCTGTCCTCTCTTCCAGGTGCCCTGCTCACCAGCTCCAGCACTTGTGATGCTTCTCCAGTGACAGCTGTTCGCAACCCCTTCCACCCCCTGCCTGCCCCTAATGTGACCCAGCTCACAGGGTCTCCGGCTCATCCCACCCAAACCCACACGCCCCAACACATTCCCAGGTTCAGCCCCTCTGCCCTATTCAGCCAAACTGGGCCTTTGCAACCTACCTATGCATCGTTGTTTCTCCTCACCATTCAGGGAGAGATCTCCTTTTGTACTTAGCTTGGTTGACTGGTGGATGGATGGATGGATGGAAGGATGGATGGATGGATGGATGAATGGATGGATAGATGTATGGGTGGATGGATGGATGGATGGACAGGTCAATGGATGGGTTTTGTAGAGGCAGAGTACCATATAGGGGTACTGGAGTCCGCTGGTGTCAGATCCTTAGTCAATGTCAAATGTAAAACATTTATTCATCAATAACAAAAATGAATAAGCACCTAAATAAATAAATAAATAAATATAAAAACTGGGTTAAAAAATACATGGCGTCTTTGCCTTTCTGCATATGGAATGCTGTGAGGATCTTAACAAGGAAAGCATTGTCCTGAGTAGCCCATTTGAAGTCGTGGAATATTTCCTTTTCCTTTTCCTTTTTTTACTTTCTATTTTCTTGATTATTCACTGGAATAAATAGACAGGAATTGAGAGGGAAGGGAGGTAGAGAGAGTTTGAGACACAGAGAGAGACAACTGCAGCACTTCCGCACCACCTGTAAAGATTTCCCCTGGCATGTGGGAACCCGGGTGTTGAAGCCCAGTCCTCCTGCATTGTAACATGAGTGCTTAACTGGGTGTGGCACCACCTGCTACCCTTGATGGGACACTTTTTTTTAGGAATGAAAAGAAATTCTCCTGGCAAGGTAATAAATAAATGAAGAAGTCAATAAAAGTGCATTTACATTAACTCAGTGGAAACACACAGGGACATATACGTCTCTGTTACCTGTATTACATCTTCCTGTATGGATTGATTGCCTCAAGGGGTTATTGCCACAGCTGAGTGCCTACGCCACGAATAATCCACAGCTCCTGCACTCCATTTGTTCCCCTTTCGCTGCCCTTGTTGCTTGGTCACTGTGGTGGTTATTGTTTTTGTTGTTGTTGTTGTTGTTACTGACCTTGCATCTGACAGACACAAAAGGAGAGAGCAGAGGAAATACAGGGTGGGAGAGAAAGATAGAGCTCCTAAAGACCTGCTTCACCCCCTGTAAAGCGACTCCCCTGCAGGTGGCGGTCTGGGGGCCAGACCCCAAATCCTTCCACCTGTCCCCTCTATTCGTGAGCGCCACAAGCCCTCAACCCTCTGACATACCGCCAAACCTCCCTGGATTTACTTTTGAAGGCAGTATCACCTGCCTCGTTTTGAATCCTCATTATCCTGAGGGTCAGTCCTGGAGACAGTGTCATGACACGACACACGGAGATCTCTGTTATCAGAGAGCACCTGGAACAGCAGCTGGGGCTCTAGTGCCAGGGCAGGAGCAACTCCCCATCCACCTTCCACGGAGTCCACCTGCCTGCATTTTGGTCCTTTTCGCTCCAAAAAAGATTTTTCCCTTTTTTCACTTTGAAACAGGCAGGAGACAGGTTACCCAGGCAGGAGGAAAAAAAATAAAAAGCCTTTTTTTTTTTTTTTTTTTTTTTTTTTTTTTTTTTTTTTTACCGAATTGAATGACCATCTTCTGGGAAGTATAGGTTTTGAACCTGAAAACTCTGTCTGTCTGTCTCTTAGTCCACAGAAAGAGCCACTAGCCCAGCCAGATCTCACGCTCAGATGGGGTGTTTTTGCCAGTCAAAGGTCTGCACAGCGCACTAGGGATTGGGCGGCCTGAGACCCAAATGTTACATTGTAGATGGACTGTTTGCAGTTCTTGCTCCCCAGGACATTGGACTGTCTCAACTCCCTCCCCTACAGCATGAAAAAAAGACTCTTGACAACCTTGGAGCAACTGGAGTGGGGGCGAGGGGAGCTGTTTGCATGTCTGCACTGCTCATGCCCAGGTGTCTGTGGGGGTCCGTGGCAGAGGCTGTAAGGGGGCTAGGGGGCAGAAGGAGACTGTTTGAGAGGCAGGCTGCAGGCAGGGGAGCCCAGGAGTGTGTGCAGGGCTGTGTGTGTGAGTGTGGTGGCAGGGGGTTAGGTCAGGTCCCCCTGCTGGGTGGTGAGATGGCAGCTGGGCTGGCCCTGGGCCCTCAGGGCTGAAGGGCAGAAGCAGGGTGGCAGTAAAGTAGCGCAGGGAGGAACACAGTAGATGTTAGTTGGGAGCTGGGGGACAGAGGGTAAGGGGAAAGGGGGCATCCTTGAGGAGGGGTCAGGACTAGAGAGTGGGGGCAGCTGGAGGCATGGAAGGTCCCAGGAATCAGGGACTGACAGGAACAGATTCCTACACCCCCCCACTGGATAGAAGCTGCAGAAGCCAGAGCAGCAGCCCTGGCTTGCCTAGGCCAAGGGCCCTGAGTGAGTCCATCTGAGGATGAGGAAGAGGAGGAGGGGGTGGAGGAGGAGGAGGAGAAAGAGGAGGAGGAAGAGTAGGAAGAGGAGGAGGAGGAGGAGTAGGAGGAGGAGGAGGGGCAGGAGGGCAGCTGTCAGTAGGCAACGGGATTAATAGAGGCCTCCATTACGGAGGCATGTGTCCAGGCAGGCACCCACCAACCCTCAGGGGCAGCTCAGGGCACCCAGGGACTTGGTGTGGGTATCTCTGGGGCGGGGACTGTCAGTCAGTCAGCAAGACTGTGTGTCAGTGCACATGGTGGGACAGGGGCCTGGCGGACCTTGGTCCCCCGCCCTGGACTGTCAGATGCCAGCCCCATGCCCAGACACACACCAATCTGCACATAGCCCCTTGGCCCGGCCGACCAGCACCTGCTTTGGCCTGGGGCTCTGGCTCTGGTGGCTGGCCACCACCCCTCAGGTCAAGTTCAGCGTGGGGGTCATGGCTGCTGGTCAACTGGATGGGCGGGGTCCCCATGGCCTAGCAACCACATGAGCCCTCTGTGATGTCCTAGCCCCTGGCAATCTGTGCTGGCCACACTGGCACTGGGCAGCCCAACTGCCCTGCCACTAGGTCAGGCAACAGCGCCCAGACGCCTGGGCCCTGGCACAGAGGGACGGAAGGATGGGAAGACAGTGCTGACCGACGAGGGACCTCAGGGCTGGCAGCCAAGAGAAGACAGGTGGAGGTGCGCCCGGGATCCTGGGAGCTCAGGCCAGAGCTGCCTGCATGCCTGCCTGCCTTCCTGGATGTCCATATGCTGCCTTTGTCCAGGTAGGTTTCTCAGGTCCCCTCCAATCCTGTCCTCTCCTGTCCTCTCCTGTCCTCACCATCCTCTCCCCTCTCCTCTCCTCCGCACTTTGCTTCTCTCCTTTGTCTGTCCTCTCTTCCAGGTGCCCTGCTCACCAGCTCCAGCACTTGTGATGCTTCTCCAGTGACAGCTGTTCGCAACCCCTTCCACCCCCTGCCTGCCCCTAATGTGACCCAGCTCACAGGGTCTCCGGCTCATCCCACCCAAACCCACACGCCCCAACACATTCCCAGGTTCAGCCCCTCTGCCCTATTCAGCCAAACTGGGCCTTTGCAACCTACCTATGCATCGTTGTTTCTCCTCACCATTCAGGGAGAGATCTCCTTTTGTACTTAGCTTGGTTGACTGGTGGATGGATGGATGGATGGAAGGATGGATGGATGGATGGATGAATGGATGGATAGATGTATGGGTGGATGGATGGATGGATGGACAGGTCAATGGATGGGTTTTGTAGAGGCAGAGTACCATATAGGGGTACTGGAGTCCGCTGGTGTCAGATCCTTAGTCAATGTCAAATGTAAAACATTAATTCATCAATAACAAAAATGAATAAGCACCTAAATAAATAAATAAATAAATATAAAAACTGGGTTAAAAAATACATGGCGTCTTTGCCTTTCTGCATATGGAATGCTGTGAGGATCTTAACAAGGAAAGCATTGTCCTGAGTAGCCCATTTGAAGTCGTGGAATATTTCCTTTTCCTTTTCCTTTTTTTACTTTCTATTTTCTTGATTATTCACTGGAATAAATAGACAGGAATTGAGAGGGAAGGGAGGTAGAGAGAGTTTGAGACACAGAGAGAGACAACTGCAGCACTTCCGCACCACCTGTAAAGATTTCCCCTGGCATGTGGGAACCCGGGTGTTGAAGCCCAGTCCTCCTGCATTGTAACATGAGTGCTTAACTGGGTGTGGCACCACCTGCTACCCTTGATGGGACACTTTTTTTTAGCAATGAAAAGAAATTCTCCTGGCAAGGTAATAAATAAATGAAGAAGTCAATAAAAGTGCATTTACATTAACTCAGTGGAAACACACAGGGACATATACGTCTCTGTTACCTGTATTACATCTTCATGTATGGATTGATTGCCTCAAGGGGTTATTGCCACAGCTGAGTGCCTACGCCACGAATAATGCACAGCTCCTGCACTCCATTTGTTCCCCTTTCGCTGCCCTTGTTGCTTGGTCACTGTGGTGGTTATTGTTTTTGTTGTTGTTGTTGTTGTTACTGACCTTGCATCTGACAGACACAAAAGGAGAGAGCAGAGGAAATACAGGGTGGGAGAGAAAGATAGAGCTCCTAAAGACCTGCTTCACCCCCTGTAAAGCGACTCCCCTGCAGGTGGCGGTCTGGGGGCCAGACCCCAAATCCTTCCACCTGTCCCCTCTATTCGTGAGCGCCACAAGCCCTCAACCCTCTGACATACCGCCAAACCTCCCTGGATTTACTTTTGAAGGCAGTATCACCTGCCTCGTTTTGAATCCTCATTATCCTGAGGGTCAGTCCTGGAGACAGTGTCATGACAGGACACACGGAGATCTCTGTTATCAGAGAGCACCTGGAACAGCAGCTGGGGCTCTAGTGCCAGGGCAGGAGCAACTCCCCATCCACCTTCCACGGAGTCCACCTGCCTGCATTTTGGTCCTTTTCGCTCCAAAAAAGATTTTTCCCTTTTTTCACTTTGAAACAGGCAGGAGACAGGTTACCCAGGCAGGAGGAAAAAAAATAAAAAGCCTTTTTTTTTTTTTTTTTACCGAATTGAATGACCATCTTCTGGGAAGTATAGGTTTTGAACCTGAAAACTCTGTCTGTCTGTCTCTTAGTCCACAGAAAGAGCCACTAGCCCAGCCAGATCTCACGCTCAGATGGGGTGTTTTTGCCAGTCAAAGGTCTGCACAGCGCACTAGGGATTGGGCGGCCTGAGACCCAAATGTTACATTGTAGATGGACTGTTTGCAGTTCTTGCTCCCCAGGACATTGGACTGTCTCAACTCCCTCCCCTACAGCATGAAAAAAAGACTCTTGACAACCTTGGAGCAACTGGAGTGGGGGCGAGGGGAGCTGTTTGCATGTCTGCACTGCTCATGCCCAGGTGTCTGTGGGGGTCCGTGGCAGAGGCTGTAAGGGGGCTAGGGGGCAGAAGGAGACTGTTTGAGAGGCAGGCTGCAGGCAGGGGAGCCCAGGAGTGTGTGCAGGGCTGTGTGTGTGGGTGTGGTGGCAGGGGGTTAGGGCAGGTCCCCCTGCTGGATGGTGAGATGGCAGCTGGGCTGGCCCTGGGCCCTCAGGGCTGAAGGGCAGAAGCAGGGTGGCAGTAAAGTAGCGCAGGGAGGAACACAGTAGATGTTAGTTGGGAGCTGGGGGACAGAGGGTAAGGGGAAAGGGGGCATCCTTGAGGAGGGGTCAGGACTAGAGAGTGGGGGCAGCTGGAGGCATGGAAGGTCCCAGGAATCAGGGACTGACAGGAACAGATTCCTACACCCCCCCACTGGATAGAAGCTGCAGAAGCCAGAGCAGCAGCCCTGGCTTGCCTAGGCCAAGGGCCCTGAGTGAGTCCATCTGAGGATGAGGAAGAGGAGGAGGGGTTGGAGGAGGAGGAGGAGAAAGAGGAGGAGGAAGAGTAGGAAGAGGAGGAGGAGGAGGCGTAGGAGGAGGAGGAGGGGCAGGAGGGCAGCTGTCAGTAGGCAACGGGATTAATAGAGGCCTCCATTACGGAGGCATGTGTCCAGGCAGGCACCCACCAACCCTCAGGGGCAGCTCAGGGCACCCAGGGACTTGGTGTGGGTATCTCTGGGGCGGGGACTGTCAGTCAGTCAGCAAGACTGTGTGTCAGTGCACATGGTGGGACAGGGGCCTGGCGGACCTTGGTCCCCCGCCCTGGACTGTCAGATGCCAGCCCCATGCCCAGACACACACCAATCTGCACATAGCCCCTTGGCCCGGCCGACCAGCACCTGCTTTGGCCTGGGGCTCTGGCTCTGGTGGCTGGCCACCACCCCTCAGGTCAAGTTCAGCGTGGGGGTCATGGCTGCTGGTCAACTGGATGGGCGGGGTCCCCATGGCCTAGCAACCACATGAGCCCTCTGTGATGTCCTAGCCCCTGGCAATCTGTGCTGGCCACACTGGCACTGGGCAGCCCAACTGCCCTGCCACTAGGTCAGGCAACAGCGCCCAGACGCCTGGGCCCTGGCACAGAGGGACGGAAGGATGGGAAGACAGTGCTGACCGACGAGGGACCTCAGGGCTGGCAGCCAAGAGAAGACAGGTGGAGGTGCGCCCGGGATCCTGGGAGCCCAGGCCAGAGCTGCCTGCATGCCTGCCTGCCTTCCTGGATGTCCGTATGCTGCCTTTGTCCAGGTAGGTTTCTCAGGTCCCCTCCAATCCTGTCCTCTCCTGTCCTCTCCTGTCCTCACCATCCTCTCCCCTCTCCTCTCCTCCGCACTTTGCTTCTCTCCTTTGTCTGTCCTCTCTTCCAGGTGCCCTGCTCACCAGCTCCAGCACTTGTGATGCTTCTCCAGTGACAGCTGTTCGCAACCCCTTCCACCCCCTGCCTGCCCCTAATGTGACCCAGCTCACAGGGTCTCCGGCTCATCCCACCCAAACCCACACGCCCCAACACATTCCCAGGTTCAGCCCCTCTGCCCTATTCAGCCAAACTGGGCCTTTGCAACCTACCTATGCATCGTTGTTTCTCCTCACCATTCAGGGAGAGATCTCCTTTTGTACTTAGCTTGGTTGACTGGTGGATGGATGGATGGATGGAAGGATGGATGGATGGATGGATGAATGGATGGATAGATGTATGGGTGGATGGATGGATGGATGGACAGGTCAATGGATGGGTTTTGTAGAGGCAGAGTACCATATAGGGGTACTGGAGTCCGCTGGTGTCAGATCCTTAGTCAATGTCAAATGTAAAACATTAATTCATCAATAACAAAAATGAATAAGCACCTAAATAAATAAATAAATAAATATAAAAACTGGGTTAAAAAATACATGGCGTCTTTGCCTTTCTGCATATGGAATGCTGTGAGGATCTTAACAAGGAAAGCATTGTCCTGAGTAGCCCATTTGAAGTCGTGGAATATTTCCTTTTCCTTTTCCTTTTTTTACTTTCTATTTTCTTGATTATTCACTGGAATAAATAGACAGGAATTGAGAGGGAAGGGAGGTAGAGAGAGTTTGAGACACAGAGAGAGACAACTGCAGCACTTCCGCACCACCTGTAAAGATTTCCCCTGGCATGTGGGAACCCGGGTGTTGAAGCCCAGTCCTCCTGCATTGTAACATGAGTGCTTAACTGGGTGTGGCACCACCTGCTACCCTTGATGGGACACTTTTTTTTAGGAATGAAAAGAAATTCTCCTGGCAAGGTAATAAATAAATGAAGAAGTCAATAAAAGTGCATTTACATTAACTCAGTGGAAACACACAGGGACATATACGTCTCTGTTACCTGTATTACATCTTCCTGTATGGATTGATTGCCTCAAGGGGTTATTGCCACAGCTGAGTGCCTACGCCACGAATAATCCACAGCTCCTGCACTCCATTTGTTCCCCTTTCGCTGCCCTTGTTGCTTGGTCACTGTGGTGGTTATTGTTTTTGTTGTTGTTGTTGTTGTTACTGACCTTGCATCTGACAGACACAAAAGGAGAGAGCAGAGGAAATACAGGGTGGGAGAGAAAGATAGAGCTCCTAAAGACCTGCTTCACCCCCTGTAAAGCGACTCCCCTGCAGGTGGCGGTCTGGGGGCCAGACCCCAAATCCTTCCACCTGTCCCCTCTATTCGTGAGCGCCACAAGCCCTCAACCCTCTGACATACCGCCAAACCTCCCTGGATTTACTTTTGAAGGCAGTATCACCTGCCTCGTTTTGAATCCTCATTATCCTGAGGGTCAGTCCTGGAGACAGTGTCATGACACGACACACGGAGATCTCTGTTATCAGAGAGCACCTGGAACAGCAGCTGGGGCTCTAGTGCCAGGGCAGGAGCAACTCCCCATCCACCTTCCACGGAGTCCACCTGCCTGCATTTTGGTCCTTTTCGCTCCAAAAAAGATTTTTCCCTTTTTTCACTTTGAAACAGGCAGGAGACAGGTTACCCAGGCAGGAGGAAAAAAAATAAAAAGCCTTTTTTTTTTTTTTTTTTTTTTTTTTTTTTTTTTTTTACCGAATTGAATGACCATCTTCTGGGAAGTATAGGTTTTGAACCTGAAAACTCTGTCTGTCTGTCTCTTAGTCCACAGAAAGAGCCACTAGCCCAGCCAGATCTCACGCTCAGATGGGGTGTTTTTGCCAGTCAAAGGTCTGCACAGCGCACTAGGGATTGGGCGGCCTGAGACCCAAATGTTACATTGTAGATGGACTGTTTGCAGTTCTTGCTCCCCAGGACATTGGACTGTCTCAACTCCCTCCCCTACAGCATGAAAAAAAGACTCTTGACAACCTTGGAGCAACTGGAGTGGGGGCGAGGGGAGCTGTTTGCATGTCTGCACTGCTCATGCCCAGGTGTCTGTGGGGGTCCGTGGCAGAGGCTGTAAGGGGGCTAGGGGGCAGAAGGAGACTGTTTGAGAGGCAGGCTGCAGGCAGGGGAGCCCAGGAGTGTGTGCAGGGCTGTGTGTGTGAGTGTGGTGGCAGGGGGTTAGGTCAGGTCCCCCTGCTGGGTGGTGAGATGGCAGCTGGGCTGGCCCTGGGCCCTCAGGGCTGAAGGGCAGAAGCAGGGTGGCAGTAAAGTAGCGCAGGGAGGAACACAGTAGATGTTAGTTGGGAGCTGGGGGACAGAGGGTAAGGGGAAAGGGGGCATCCTTGAGGAGGGGTCAGGACTAGAGAGTGGGGGCAGCTGGAGGCATGGAAGGTCCCAGGAATCAGGGACTGACAGGAACAGATTCCTACACCCCCCCACTGGATAGAAGCTGCAGAAGCCAGAGCAGCAGCCCTGGCTTGCCTAGGCCAAGGGCCCTGAGTGAGTCCATCTGAGGATGAGGAAGAGGAGGAGGGGGTGGAGGAGGAGGAGGAGAAAGAGGAGGAGGAAGAGTAGGAAGAGGAGGAGGAGGAGGAGTAGGAGGAGGAGGAGGGGCAGGAGGGCAGCTGTCAGTAGGCAACGGGATTAATAGAGGCCTCCATTACGGAGGCATGTGTCCAGGCAGGCACCCACCAACCCTCAGGGGCAGCTCAGGGCACCCAGGGACTTGGTGTGGGTATCTCTGGGGCGGGGACTGTCAGTCAGTCAGCAAGACTGTGTGTCAGTGCACATGGTGGGACAGGGGCCTGGCGGACCTTGGTCCCCCGCCCTGGACTGTCAGATGCCAGCCCCATGCCCAGACACACACCAATCTGCACATAGCCCCTTGGCCCGGCCGACCAGCACCTGCTTTGGCCTGGGGCTCTGGCTCTGGTGGCTGGCCACCACCCCTCAGGTCAAGTTCAGCGTGGGGGTCATGGCTGCTGGTCAACTGGATGGGCGGGGTCCCCATGGCCTAGCAACCACATGAGCCCTCTGTGATGTCCTAGCCCCTGGCAATCTGTGCTGGCCACACTGGCACTGGGCAGCCCAACTGCCCTGCCACTAGGTCAGGCAACAGCGCCCAGACGCCTGGGCCCTGGCACAGAGGGACGGAAGGATGGGAAGACAGTGCTGACCGACGAGGGACCTCAGGGCTGGCAGCCAAGAGAAGACAGGTGGAGGTGCGCCCGGGATCCTGGGAGCTCAGGCCAGAGCTGCCTGCATGCCTGCCTGCCTTCCTGGATGTCCATATGCTGCCTTTGTCCAGGTAGGTTTCTCAGGTCCCCTCCAATCCTGTCCTCTCCTGTCCTCTCCTGTCCTCACCATCCTCTCCCCTCTCCTCTCCTCCGCACTTTGCTTCTCTCCTTTGTCTGTCCTCTCTTCCAGGTGCCCTGCTCACCAGCTCCAGCACTTGTGATGCTTCTCCAGTGACAGCTGTTCGCAACCCCTTCCACCCCCTGCCTGCCCCTAATGTGACCCAGCTCACAGGGTCTCCGGCTCATCCCACCCAAACCCACACGCCCCAACACATTCCCAGGTTCAGCCCCTCTGCCCTATTCAGCCAAACTGGGCCTTTGCAACCTACCTATGCATCGTTGTTTCTCCTCACCATTCAGGGAGAGATCTCCTTTTGTACTTAGCTTGGTTGACTGGTGGATGGATGGATGGATGGAAGGATGGATGGATGGATGGATGAATGGATGGATAGATGTATGGGTGGATGGATGGATGGATGGACAGGTCAATGGATGGGTTTTGTAGAGGCAGAGTACCATATAGGGGTACTGGAGTCCGCTGGTGTCAGATCCTTAGTCAATGTCAAATGTAAAACATTAATTCATCAATAACAAAAATGAATAAGCACCTAAATAAATAAATAAATAAATATAAAAACTGGGTTAAAAAATACATGGCGTCTTTGCCTTTCTGCATATGGAATGCTGTGAGGATCTTAACAAGGAAAGCATTGTCCTGAGTAGCCCATTTGAAGTCGTGGAATATTTCCTTTTCCTTTTTCTTTTTTTACTTTCTATTTTCTTGATTATTCACTGGAATGAATAGACAGGAATTGAGAGGGAAGGGAGGTAGAGAGAGTTTGAGACACAGAGAGAGACAACTGCAGCACTTCCGCACCACCTGTAAAGATTTCCCCTGGCATGTGGGAACCAGGGTGTTGAAGCCCAGTCCTCCTGCATTGTAACATGAGTGCTTAACTGGGTGTGGCACCACCTGCTACCCTTGATGGGACACTTTTTTTTAGCAATGAAAAGAAATTCTCCTGGCAAGGTAATAAATAAATGAAGAAGTCAATAAAAGTGCATTTACATTAACTCAGTGGAAACACACAGGGACATATACGTCTCTGTTACCTGTATTACATCTTCATGTATGGATTGATTGCCTCAAGGGGTTATTGCCACAGCTGAGTGCCTACGCCACGAATAATGCACAGCTCCTGCACTCCATTTGTTCCCCTTTCGCTGCCCTTGTTGCTTGGTCACTGTGGTGGTTATTGTTTTTGTTGTTGTTGTTGTTGTTACTGACCTTGCATCTGACAGACACAAAAGGAGAGAGCAGAGGAAATACAGGGTGGGAGAGAAAGATAGAGCTCCTAAAGACCTGCTTCACCCCCTGTAAAGCGACTCCCCTGCAGGTGGCGGTCTGGGGGCCAGACCCCAAATCCTTCCACCTGTCCCCTCTATTCGTGAGCGCCACAAGCCCTCAACCCTCTGACATACCGCCAAACCTCCCTGGATTTACTTTTGAAGGCAGTATCACCTGCCTCGTTTTGAATCCTCATTATCCTGAGGGTCAGTCCTGGAGACAGTGTCATGACAGGACACACGGAGATCTCTGTTATCAGAGAGCACCTGGAACAGCAGCTGGGGCTCTAGTGCCAGGGCAGGAGCAACTCCCCATCCACCTTCCACGGAGTCCACCTGCCTGCATTTTGGTCCTTTTCGCTCCAAAAAAGATTTTTCCCTTTTTTCACTTTGAAACAGGCAGGAGACAGGTTACCCAGGCAGGAGGAAAAAAAATAAAAAGCCTTTTTTTTTTTTTTTTTACCGAATTGAATGACCATCTTCTGGGAAGTATAGGTTTTGAACCTGAAAACTCTGTCTGTCTGTCTCTTAGTCCACAGAAAGAGCCACTAGCCCAGCCAGATCTCACGCTCAGATGGGGTGTTTTTGCCAGTCAAAGGTCTGCACAGCGCACTAGGGATTGGGCGGCCTGAGACCCAAATGTTACATTGTAGATGGACTGTTTGCAGTTCTTGCTCCCCAGGACATTGGACTGTCTCAACTCCCTCCCCTACAGCATGAAAAAAAGACTCTTGACAACCTTGGAGCAACTGGAGTGGGGGCGAGGGGAGCTGTTTGCATGTCTGCACTGCTCATGCCCAGGTGTCTGTGGGGGTCCGTGGCAGAGGCTGTAAGGGGGCTAGGGGGCAGAAGGAGACTGTTTGAGAGGCAGGCTGCAGGCAGGGGAGCCCAGGAGTGTGTGCAGGGCTGTGTGTGTGGGTGTGGTGGCAGGGGGTTAGGGCAGGTCCCCCTGCTGGATGGTGAGATGGCAGCTGGGCTGGCCCTGGGCCCTCAGGGCTGAAGGGCAGAAGCAGGGTGGCAGTAAAGTAGCGCAGGGAGGAACACAGTAGATGTTAGTTGGGAGCTGGGGGACAGAGGGTAAGGGGAAAGGGGGCATCCTTGAGGAGGGGTCAGGACTAGAGAGTGGGGGCAGCTGGAGGCATGGAAGGTCCCAGGAATCAGGGACTGACAGGAACAGATTCCTACACCCCCCCACTGGATAGAAGCTGCAGAAGCCAGAGCAGCAGCCCTGGCTTGCCTAGGCCAAGGGCCCTGAGTGAGTCCATCTGAGGATGAGGAAGAGGAGGAGGGGTTGGAGGAGGAGGAGGAGAAAGAGGAGGAGGAAGAGTAGGAAGAGGAGGAGGAGGAGGCGTAGGAGGAGGAGGAGGGGCAGGAGGGCAGCTGTCAGTAGGCAACGGGATTAATAGAGGCCTCCATTACGGAGGCATGTGTCCAGGCAGGCACCCACCAACCCTCAGGGGCAGCTCAGGGCACCCAGGGACTTGGTGTGGGTATCTCTGGGGCGGGGACTGTCAGTCAGTCAGCAAGACTGTGTGTCAGTGCACATGGTGGGACAGGGGCCTGGCGGACCTTGGTCCCCCGCCCTGGACTGTCAGATGCCAGCCCCATGCCCAGACACACACCAATCTGCACATAGCCCCTTGGCCCGGCCGACCAGCACCTGCTTTGGCCTGGGGCTCTGGCTCTGGTGGCTGGCCACCACCCCTCAGGTCAAGTTCAGCGTGGGGGTCATGGCTGCTGGTCAACTGGATGGGCGGGGTCCCCATGGCCTAGCAACCACATGAGCCCTCTGTGATGTCCTAGCCCCTGGCAATCTGTGCTGGCCACACTGGCACTGGGCAGCCCAACTGCCCTGCCACTAGGTCAGGCAACAGCGCCCAGACGCCTGGGCCCTGGCACAGAGGGACGGAAGGATGGGAAGACAGTGCTGACCGACGAGGGACCTCAGGGCTGGCAGCCAAGAGAAGACAGGTGGAGGTGCGCCCGGGATCCTGGGAGCCCAGGCCAGAGCTGCCTGCATGCCTGCCTGCCTTCCTGGATGTCCGTATGCTGCCTTTGTCCAGGTAGGTTTCTCAGGTCCCCTCCAATCCTGTCCTCTCCTGTCCTCTCCTGTCCTCACCATCCTCTCCCCTCTCCTCTCCTCCGCACTTTGCTTCTCTCCTTTGTCTGTCCTCTCTTCCAGGTGCCCTGCTCACCAGCTCCAGCACTTGTGATGCTTCTCCAGTGACAGCTGTTCGCAACCCCTTCCACCCCCTGCCTGCCCCTAATGTGACCCAGCTCACAGGGTCTCCGGCTCATCCCACCCAAACCCACACGCCCCAACACATTCCCAGGTTCAGCCCCTCTGCCCTATTCAGCCAAACTGGGCCTTTGCAACCTACCTATGCATCGTTGTTTCTCCTCACCATTCAGGGAGAGATCTCCTTTTGTACTTAGCTTGGTTGACTGGTGGATGGATGGATGGATGGAAGGATGGATGGATGGATGGATGAATGGATGGATAGATGTATGGGTGGATGGATGGATGGATGGACAGGTCAATGGATGGGTTTTGTAGAGGCAGAGTACCATATAGGGGTACTGGAGTCCGCTGGTGTCAGATCCTTAGTCAATGTCAAATGTAAAACATTAATTCATCAATAACAAAAATGAATAAGCACCTAAATAAATAAATAAATAAATATAAAAACTGGGTTAAAAAATACATGGCGTCTTTGCCTTTCTGCATATGGAATGCTGTGAGGATCTTAACAAGGAAAGCATTGTCCTGAGTAGCCCATTTGAAGTCGTGGAATATTTCCTTTTCCTTTTCCTTTTTTTACTTTCTATTTTCTTGATTATTCACTGGAATAAATAGACAGGAATTGAGAGGGAAGGGAGGTAGAGAGAGTTTGAGACACAGAGAGAGACAACTGCAGCACTTCCGCACCACCTGTAAAGATTTCCCCTGGCATGTGGGAACCCGGGTGTTGAAGCCCAGTCCTCCTGCATTGTAACATGAGTGCTTAACTGGGTGTGGCACCACCTGCTACCCTTGATGGGACACTTTTTTTTAGGAATGAAAAGAAATTCTCCTGGCAAGGTAATAAATAAATGAAGAAGTCAATAAAAGTGCATTTACATTAACTCAGTGGAAACACACAGGGACATATACGTCTCTGTTACCTGTATTACATCTTCCTGTATGGATTGATTGCCTCAAGGGGTTATTGCCACAGCTGAGTGCCTACGCCACGAATAATCCACAGCTCCTGCACTCCATTTGTTCCCCTTTCGCTGCCCTTGTTGCTTGGTCACTGTGGTGGTTATTGTTTTTGTTGTTGTTGTTGTTGTTACTGACCTTGCATCTGACAGACACAAAAGGAGAGAGCAGAGGAAATACAGGGTGGGAGAGAAAGATAGAGCTCCTAAAGACCTGCTTCACCCCCTGTAAAGCGACTCCCCTGCAGGTGGCGGTCTGGGGGCCAGACCCCAAATCCTTCCACCTGTCCCCTCTATTCGTGAGCGCCACAAGCCCTCAACCCTCTGACATACCGCCAAACCTCCCTGGATTTACTTTTGAAGGCAGTATCACCTGCCTCGTTTTGAATCCTCATTATCCTGAGGGTCAGTCCTGGAAACAGTGTCATGACACGACACACGGAGATCTCTGTTATCAGAGAGCACCTGGAACAGCAGCTGGGGCTCTAGTGCCAGGGCAGGAGCAACTCCCCATCCACCTTCCACGGAGTCCACCTGCCTGCATTTTGGTCCTTTTCGCTCCAAAAAAGATTTTTCCCTTTTTTCACTTTGAAACAGGCAGGAGACAGGTTACCCAGGCAGGAGGAAAAAAAATAAAAAGCCTTTTTTTTTTTTTTTTTTTTTTTTTTTTTTACCGAATTGAATGACCATCTTCTGGGAAGTATAGGTTTTGAACCTGAAAACTCTGTCTGTCTGTCTCTTAGTCCACAGAAAGAGCCACTAGCCCAGCCAGATCTCACGCTCAGATGGGGTGTTTTTGCCAGTCAAAGGTCTGCACAGCGCACTAGGGATTGGGCGGCCTGAGACCCAAATGTTACATTGTAGATGGACTGTTTGCAGTTCTTGCTCCCCAGGACATTGGACTGTCTCAACTCCCTCCCCTACAGCATGAAAAAAAGACTCTTGACAACCTTGGAGCAACTGGAGTGGGGGCGAGGGGAGCTGTTTGCATGTCTGCACTGCTCATGCCCAGGTGTCTGTGGGGGTCCGTGGCAGAGGCTGTAAGGGGGCTAGGGGGCAGAAGGAGACTGTTTGAGAGGCAGGCTGCAGGCAGGGGAGCCCAGGAGTGTGTGCAGGGCTGTGTGTGTGGGTGTGGTGGCAGGGGGTTAGGTCAGGTCCCCCTGCTGGGTGGTGAGATGGCAGCTGGGCTGGCCCTGGGCCCTCAGGGCTGAAGGGCAGAAGCAGGGTGGCAGTAAAGTAGCGCAGGGAGGAACACAGTAGATGTTAGTTGGGAGCTGGGGGACAGAGGGTAAGGGGAAAGGGGGCATCCTTGAGGAGGGGTCAGGACTAGAGAGTGGGGGCAGCTGGAGGCATGGAAGGTCCCAGGAATCAGGGACTGACAGGAACAGATTCCTACACCCCCCCACTGGATAGAAGCTGCAGAAGCCAGAGCAGCAGCCCTGGCTTGCCTAGGCCAAGGGCCCTGAGTGAGTCCATCTGAGGATGAGGAAGAGGAGGAGGGGGTGGAGGAGGAGGAGGAGAAAGAGGAGGAGGAAGAGTAGGAAGAGGAGGAGGAGGAGGAGTAGGAGGAGGAGGAGGGGCAGGAGGGCAGCTGTCAGTAGGCAACGGGATTAATAGAGGCCTCCATTACGGAGGCATGTGTCCAGGCAGGCACCCACCAACCCTCAGGGGCAGCTCAGGGCACCCAGGGACTTGGTGTGGGTATCTCTGGGGCGGGGACTGTCAGTCAGTCAGCAAGACTGTGTGTCAGTGCACATGGTGGGACAGGGGCCTGGCGGACCTTGGTCCCCCGCCCTGGACTGTCAGATGCCAGCCCCATGCCCAGACACACACCAATCTGCACATAGCCCCTTGGCCCGGCCGACCAGCACCTGCTTTGGCCTGGGGCTCTGGCTCTGGTGGCTGGCCACCACCCCTCAGGTCAAGTTCAGCGTGGGGGTCATGGCTGCTGGTCAACTGGATGGGCGGGGTCCCCATGGCCTAGCAACCACATGAGCCCTCTGTGATGTCCTAGCCCCTGGCAATCTGTGCTGGCCACACTGGCACTGGGCAGCCCAACTGCCCTGCCACTAGGTCAGGCAACAGCGCCCAGACGCCTGGGCCCTGGCACAGAGGGACGGAAGGATGGGAAGACAGTGCTGACCGACGAGGGACCTCAGGGCTGGCAGCCAAGAGAAGACAGGTGGAGGTGCGCCCGGGATCCTGGGAGCCCAGGCCAGAGCTGCCTGCATGCCTGCCTGCCTTCCTGGATGTCCGTATGCTGCCTTTGTCCAGGTAGGTTTCTCAGGTCCCCTCCAATCCTGTCCTCTCCTGTCCTCTCCTGTCCTCACCATCCTCTCCCCTCTCCTCTCCTCTGCACTTTGCTTCTCTCCTTTGTCTGTCCTCTCTTCCAGGTGCCCTGCTCACCAGCTCCAGCACTTGTGATGCTTCTCCAGTGACAGCTGTTCGCAACCCCTTCCACCCCCTGCCTGCCCCTAATGTGACCCAGCTCACAGGGTCTCCGGCTCATCCCACCCAAACCCACACGCCCCAACACATTCCCAGGTTCAGCCCCTCTGCCCTATTCAGCCAAACTGGGCCTTTGCAACCTACCTATGCATCGTTGTTTCTCCTCACCATTCAGGGAGAGATCTCCTTTTGTACTTAGCTTGGTTGACTGGTGGATGGATGGATGGATGGAAGGATGGATGGATGGATGGATGAATGGATGGATAGATGTATGGGTGGATGGATGGATGGATGGACAGGTCAATGGATGGGTTTTGTAGAGGCAGAGTACCATATAGGGGTACTGGAGTCCGCTGGTGTCAGATCCTTAGTCAATGTCAAATGTAAAACATTAATTCATCAATAACAAAAATGAATAAGCACCTAAATAAATAAATAAATAAATATAAAAACTGGGTTAAAAAATACATGGCGTCTTTGCCTTTCTGCATATGGAATGCTGTGAGGATCTTAACAAGGAAAGCATTGTCCTGAGTAGCCCATTTGAAGTCGTGGAATATTTCCTTTTCCTTTTCCTTTTTTTACTTTCTATTTTCTTGATTATTCACTGGAATAAATAGACAGGAATTGAGAGGGAAGGGAGGTAGAGAGAGTTTGAGACACAGAGAGAGACAACTGCAGCACTTCCGCACCACCTGTAAAGATTTCCCCTGGCATGTGGGAACCCGGGTGTTGAAGCCCAGTCCTCCTGCATTGTAACATGAGTGCTTAACTGGGTGTGGCACCACCTGCTACCCTTGATGGGACACTTTTTTTTAGGAATGAAAAGAAATTCTCCTGGCAAGGTAATAAATAAATGAAGAAGTCAATAAAAGTGCATTTACATTAACTCAGTGGAAACACACAGGGACATATACGTCTCTGTTACCTGTATTACATCTTCCTGTATGGATTGATTGCCTCAAGGGGTTATTGCCACAGCTGAGTGCCTACGCCACGAATAATCCACAGCTCCTGCACTCCATTTGTTCCCCTTTCGCTGCCCTTGTTGCTTGGTCACTGTGGTGGTTATTGTTTTTGTTGTTGTTGTTGTTGTTACTGACCTTGCATCTGACAGACACAAAAGGAGAGAGCAGAGGAAATACAGGGTGGGAGAGAAAGATAGAGCTCCTAAAGACCTGCTTCACCCCCTGTAAAGCGACTCCCCTGCAGGTGGCGGTCTGGGGGCCAGACCCCAAATCCTTCCACCTGTCCCCTCTATTCGTGAGCGCCACAAGCCCTCAACCCTCTGACATACCGCCAAACCTCCCTGGATTTACTTTTGAAGGCAGTATCACCTGCCTCGTTTTGAATCCTCATTATCCTGAGGGTCAGTCCTGGAGACAGTGTCATGACACGACACACGGAGATCTCTGTTATCAGAGAGCACCTGGAACAGCAGCTGGGGCTCTAGTGCCAGGGCAGGAGCAACTCCCCATCCACCTTCCACGGAGTCCACCTGCCTGCATTTTGGTCCTTTTCGCTCCAAAAAAGATTTTTCCCTTTTTTCACTTTGAAACAGGCAGGAGACAGGTTACCCAGGCAGGAGGAAAAAAAATAAAAAGCCTTTTTTTTTTTTTTTTTTGTTTTTTTTTTTACCGAATTGAATGACCATCTTCTGGGAAGTATAGGTTTTGAACCTGAAAACTCTGTCTGTCTGTCTCTTAGTCCACAGAAAGAGCCACTAGCCCAGCCAGATCTCACGCTCAGATGGGGTGTTTTTGCCAGTCAAAGGTCTGCACAGCGCACTAGGGATTGGGCGGCCTGAGACCCAAATGTTACATTGTAGATGGACTGTTTGCAGTTCTTGCTCCCCAGGACATTGGACTGTCTCAACTCCCTCCCCTACAGCATGAAAAAAAGACTCTTGACAACCTTGGAGCAACTGGAGTGGGGGCGAGGGGAGCTGTTTGCATGTCTGCACTGCTCATGCCCAGGTGTCTGTGGGGGTCCGTGGCAGAGGCTGTAAGGGGGCTAGGGGGCAGAAGGAGACTGTTTGAGAGGCAGGCTGCAGGCAGGGGAGCCCAGGAGTGTGTGCAGGGCTGTGTGTGTGGGTGTGGTGGCAGGGGGTTAGGTCAGGTCCCCCTGCTGGGTGGTGAGATGGCAGCTGGGCTGGCCCTGGGCCCTCAGGGCTGAAGGGCAGAAGCAGGGTGGCAGTAAAGTAGCGCAGGGAGGAACACAGTAGATGTTAGTTGGGAGCTGGGGGACAGAGGGTAAGGGGAAAGGGGGCATCCTTGAGGAGGGGTCAGGACTAGAGAGTGGGGGCAGCTGGAGGCATGGAAGGTCCCAGGAATCAGGGACTGACAGGAACAGATTCCTACACCCCCCCACTGGATAGAAGCTGCAGAAGCCAGAGCAGCAGCCCTGGCTTGCCTAGGCCAAGGGCCCTGAGTGAGTCCATCTGAGGATGAGGAAGAGGAGGAGGGGGTGGAGGAGGAGGAGGAGAAAGAGGAGGAGGAAGAGTAGGAAGAGGAGGAGGAGGAGGAGTAGGAGGAGGAGGAGGGGCAGGAGGGCAGCTGTCAGTAGGCAACGGGATTAATAGAGGCCTCCATTACGGAGGCATGTGTCCAGGCAGGCACCCACCAACCCTCAGGGGCAGCTCAGGGCACCCAGGGACTTGGTGTGGGTATCTCTGGGGCGGGGACTGTCAGTCAGTCAGCAAGACTGTGTGTCAGTGCACATGGTGGGACAGGGGCCTGGCGGACCTTGGTCCCCCGCCCTGGACTGTCAGATGCCAGCCCCATGCCCAGACACACACCAATCTGCACATAGCCCCTTGGCCCGGCCGACCAGCACCTGCTTTGGCCTGGGGCTCTGGCTCTGGTGGCTGGCCACCACCCCTCAGGTCAAGTTCAGCGTGGGGGTCATGGCTGCTGGTCAACTGGATGGGCGGGGTCCCCATGGCCTAGCAACCACATGAGCCCTCTGTGATGTCCTAGCCCCTGGCAATCTGTGCTGGCCACACTGGCACTGGGCAGCCCAACTGCCCTGCCACTAGGTCAGGCAACAGCGCCCAGACGCCTGGGCCCTGGCACAGAGGGACGGAAGGATGGGAAGACAGTGCTGACCGACGAGGGACCTCAGGGCTGGCAGCCAAGAGAAGACAGGTGGAGGTGCGCCCGGGATCCTGGGAGCCCAGGCCAGAGCTGCCTGCATGCCTGCCTGCCTTCCTGGATGTCCGTATGCTGCCTTTGTCCAGGTAGGTTTCTCAGGTCCCCTCCAATCCTGTCCTCTCCTGTCCTCTCCTGTCCTCACCATCCTCTCCCCTCTCCTCTCCTCCGCACTTTGCTTCTCTCCTTTGTCTGTCCTCTCTTCCAGGTGCCCTGCTCACCAGCTCCAGCACTTGTGATGCTTCTCCAGTGACAGCTGTTCGCAACCCCTTCCACCCCCTGCCTGCCCCTAATGTGACCCAGCTCACAGGGTCTCCGGCTCATCCCACCCAAACCCACACGCCCCAACACATTCCCAGGTTCAGCCCCTCTGCCCTATTCAGCCAAACTGGGCCTTTGCAACCTACCTATGCATCGTTGTTTCTCCTCACCATTCAGGGAGAGATCTCCTTTTGTACTTAGCTTGGTTGACTGGTGGATGGATGGATGGATGGAAGGATGGATGGATGGATGGATGAATGGATGGATAGATGTATGGGTGGATGGATGGATGGATGGACAGGTCAATGGATGGGTTTTGTAGAGGCAGAGTACCATATAGGGGTACTGGAGTCCGCTGGTGTCAGATCCTTAGTCAATGTCAAATGTAAAACATTAATTCATCAATAACAAAAATGAATAAGCACCTAAATAAATAAATAAATAAATATAAAAACTGGGTTAAAAAATACATGGCGTCTTTGCCTTTCTGCATATGGAATGCTGTGAGGATCTTAACAAGGAAAGCATTGTCCTGAGTAGCCCATTTGAAGTCGTGGAATATTTCCTTTTCCTTTTCCTTTTTTTACTTTCTATTTTCTTGATTATTCACTGGAATAAATAGACAGGAATTGAGAGGGAAGGGAGGTAGAGAGAGTTTGAGACACAGAGAGAGACAACTGCAGCACTTCCGCACCACCTGTAAAGATTTCCCCTGGCATGTGGGAACCCGGGTGTTGAAGCCCAGTCCTCCTGCATTGTAACATGAGTGCTTAACTGGGTGTGGCACCACCTGCTACCCTTGATGGGACACTTTTTTTTAGGAATGAAAAGAAATTCTCCTGGCAAGGTAATAAATAAATGAAGAAGTCAATAAAAGTGCATTTACATTAACTCAGTGGAAACACACAGGGACATATACGTCTCTGTTACCTGTATTACATCTTCCTGTATGGATTGATTGCCTCAAGGGGTTATTGCCACAGCTGAGTGCCTACGCCACGAATAATCCACAGCTCCTGCACTCCATTTGTTCCCCTTTCGCTGCCCTTGTTGCTTGGTCACTGTGGTGGTTATTGTTTTTGTTGTTGTTGTTGTTGTTACTGACCTTGCATCTGACAGACACAAAAGGAGAGAGCAGAGGAAATACAGGGTGGGAGAGAAAGATAGAGCTCCTAAAGACCTGCTTCACCCCCTGTAAAGCAACTCCCCTGAAGGTGGCGGTCTGGGGGCCAGACCCCAAATCCTTCCACCTGTCCCCTCTATTCGTGAGCGCCACAAGACCTCAACCCTCTGACATACCGCCAAACCTCCCTGGATTTACTTTTGAAGGCAGTATCACCTGCCTCGTTTTGAATCCTCATTATCCTGAGGGTCAGTCCTGGAGACAGTGTCATGACACGACACACGGAGATCTCTGTTATCAGAGAGCACCTGGAACAGCAGCTGGGGCTCTAGTGCCAGGGCAGGAGCAACTCCCCATCCACCTTCCACGGAGTCCACCTGCCTGCATTTTGGTCCTTTTCGCTCCAAAAAAGATTTTTCCCTTTTTTCACTTTGAAACAGGCAGGAGACAGGTTACCCAGGCAGGAGGAAAAAAAATAAAAAGCCTTTTTTTTTTTTTTTTGTTTTTTTTTTTACCGAATTGAATGACCATCTTCTGGGAAGTATAGGTTTTGAACCTGAAAACTCTGTCTGTCTGTCTCTTAGTCCACAGAAAGAGCCACTAGCCCAGCCAGATCTCACGCTCAGATGGGGTGTTTTTGCCAGTCAAAGGTCTGCACAGCGCACTAGGGATTGGGCGGCCTGAGACCCAAATGTTACATTGTAGATGGACTGTTTGCAGTTCTTGCTCCCCAGGACATTGGACTGTCTCAACTCCCTCCCCTACAGCATGAAAAAAAGACTCTTGACAACCTTGGAGCAACTGGAGTGGGGGCGAGGGGAGCTGTTTGCATGTCTGCACTGCTCATGCCCAGGTGTCTGTGGGGGTCCGTGGCAGAGGCTGTAAGGGGGCTAGGGGGCAGAAGGAGACTGTTTGAGAGGCAGGCTGCAGGCAGGGGAGCCCAGGAGTGTGTGCAGGGCTGTGTGTGTGGGTGTGGTGGCAGGGGGTTAGGTCAGGTCCCCCTGCTGGGTGGTGAGATGGCAGCTGGGCTGGCCCTGGGCCCTCAGGGCTGAAGGGCAGAAGCAGGGTGGCAGTAAAGTAGCGCAGGGAGGAACACAGTAGATGTTAGTTGGGAGCTGGGGGACAGAGGGTAAGGGGAAAGGGGGCATCCTTGAGGAGGGGTCAGGACTAGAGAGTGGGGGCAGCTGGAGGCATGGAAGGTCCCAGGAATCAGGGACTGACAGGAACAGATTCCTACACCCCCCCACTGGATAGAAGCTGCAGAAGCCAGAGCAGCAGCCCTGGCTTGCCTAGGCCAAGGGCCCTGAGTGAGTCCATCTGAGGATGAGGAAGAGGAGGAGGGGGTGGAGGAGGAGGAGGAGAAAGAGGAGGAGGAAGAGTAGGAAGAGGAGGAGGAGGAGGAGTAGGAGGAGGAGGAGGGGCAGGAGGGCAGCTGTCAGTAGGCAACGGGATTAATAGAGGCCTCCATTACGGAGGCATGTGTCCAGGCAGGCACCCACCAACCCTCAGGGGCAGCTCAGGGCACCCAGGGACTTGGTGTGGGTATCTCTGGGGCGGGGACTGTCAGTCAGTCAGCAAGACTGTGTGTCAGTGCACATGGTGGGACAGGGGCCTGGCGGACCTTGGTCCCCCGCCCTGGACTGTCAGATGCCAGCCCCATGCCCAGACACACACCAATCTGCACATAGCCCCTTGGCCCGGCCGACCAGCACCTGCTTTGGCCTGGGGCTCTGGCTCTGGTGGCTGGCCACCACCCCTCAGGTCAAGTTCAGCGTGGGGGTCATGGCTGCTGGTCAACTGGATGGGCGGGGTCCCCATGGCCTAGCAACCACATGAGCCCTCTGTGATGTCCTAGCCCCTGGCAATCTGTGCTGGCCACACTGGCACTGGGCAGCCCAACTGCCCTGCCACTAGGTCAGGCAACAGCGCCCAGACGCCTGGGCCCTGGCACAGAGGGACGGAAGGATGGGAAGACAGTGCTGACCGACGAGGGACCTCAGGGCTGGCAGCCAAGAGAAGACAGGTGGAGGTGCGCCCGGGATCCTGGGAGCTCAGGCCAGAGCTGCCTGCATGCCTGCCTGCCTTCCTGGATGTCCGTATGCTGCCTTTGTCCAGGTAGGTTTCTCAGGTCCCCTCCAATCCTGTCCTCTCCTGTCCTCACCATCCTCTCCCCTCTCCTCTCCTCCGCACTTTGCTTCTCTCCTTTGTCTGTCCTCTCTTCCAGGTGCCCTGCTCACCAGCTCCAGCACTTGTGATGCTTCTCCAGTGACAGCTGTTCGCAACCCCTTCCACCCCCTGCCTGCCCCTAATGTGACCCAGCTCACAGGGTCTCCGGCTCATCCCACCCAAACCCACACGCCCCAACACATTCCCAGGTTCAGCCCCTCTGCCCTATTCAGCCAAACTGGGCCTTTGCAACCTACCTATGCATCGTTGTTTCTCCTCACCATTCAGGGAGAGATTTCCTTTTGTACTTAGCTTGGTTGACTGGTGGATGGATGGATGGATGGAAGGATGGATGGATGGATGGATGAATGGATGGATAGATGTATGGGTGGATGGATGGATGGATGGACAGGTCAATGGATGGGTTTTGTAGAGGCAGAGTACCATATAGGGGTACTGGAGTCCGCTGGTGTCAGATCCTTAGTCAATGTCAAATGTAAAACATTAATTCATCAATAACAAAAATGAATAAGCACCTAAATAAATAAATAAATAAATATAAAAACTGGGTTAAAAAATACATGGCGTCTTTGCCTTTCTGCATATGGAATGCTGTGAGGATCTTAACAAGGAAAGCATTGTCCTGAGTAGCCCATTTGAAGTCGTGGAATATTTCCTTTTCCTTTTTCTTTTTTTACTTTCTATTTTCTTGATTATTCACTGGAATAAATAGACAGGAATTGAGAGGGAAGGGAGGTAGAGAGAGTTTGAGACACAGAGAGAGACAACTGCAGCACTTCCGCACCACCTGTAACGATTTCCCCTGGCATGTGGGAACCAGGGTGTTGAAGCCCAGTCCTCCTGCATTGTAACATGAGTGCTTAACTGGGTGTGGCACCAACTGCTACCCTTGATGGGACACTTTTTTTTAGCAATGAAAAGAAATTCTCCTGGCAAGGTAATAAATAAATGAAGAAGTCAATAAAAGTGCATTTACATTAACTCAGTGGAAACACACAGGGACATATACGTCTCTGTTACCTGTATTACATCTTCATGTATGGATTGATTGCCTCAAGGGGTTATTGCCACAGCTGAGTGCCTACGCCACGAATAATGCACAGCTCCTGCACTCCATTTGTTCCCCTTTCGCTGCCCTTGTTGCTTGGTCACTGTGGTGGTTATTGTTTTTGTTGTTGTTGTTGTTGTTACTGACCTTGCATCTGACAGACACAAAAGGAGAGAGCAGAGGAAATACAGGGTGGGAGAGAAAGATAGAGCTCCTAAAGACCTGCTTCACCCCCTGTAAAGCGACTCCCCTGCAGGTGGCGGTCTGGGGGCCAGACCCCAAATCCTTCCACCTGTCCCCTCTATTCGTGAGCGCCACAAGCCCTCAACCCTCTGACATACCGCCAAACCTCCCTGGATTTACTTTTGAAGGCAGTATCACCTGCCTCGTTTTGAATCCTCATTATCCTGAGGGTCAGTCCTGGAGACAGTGTCATGACAGGACACACGGAGATCTCTGTTATCAGAGAGCACCTGGAACAGCAGCTGGGGCTCTAGTGCCAGGGCAGGAGCAACTCCCCATCCACCTTCCACGGAGTCCACCTGCCTGCATTTTGGTCCTTTTCGCTCCAAAAAAGATTTTTCCCTTTTTTCACTTTGAAACAGGCAGGAGACAGGTTACCCAGGCAGGAGGAAAAAAAATAAAAAGCCTTTTTTTTTTTTTTTTTTTTTTTTTTTTTTTTTTTTTTTTACCGAATTGAATGACCATCTTCTGGGAAGTATAGGTTTTGAACCTGAAAACTCTGTCTGTCTGTCTCTTAGTCCACAGAAAGAGCCACTAGCCCAGCCAGATCTCACGCTCAGATGGGGTGTTTTTGCCAGTCAAAGGTCTGCACAGCGCACTAGGGATTGGGCGGCCTGAGACCCAAATGTTACATTGTAGATGGACTGTTTGCAGTTCTTGCTCCCCAGGACATTGGACTGTCTCAACTCCCTCCCCTACAGCATGAAAAAAAGACTCTTGACAACCTTGGAGCAACTGGAGTGGGGGCGAGGGGAGCTGTTTGCATGTCTGCACTGCTCATGCCCAGGTGTCTGTGGGGGTCCGTGGCAGAGGCTGTAAGGGGGCTAGGGGGCAGAAGGAGACTGTTTGAGAGGCAGGCTGCAGGCAGGGGAGCCCAGGAGTGTGTGCAGGGCTGTGTGTGTGGGTGTGGTGGCAGGGGGTTAGGGCAGGTCCCCCTGCTGGATGGTGAGATGGCAGCTGGGCTGGCCCTGGGCCCTCAGGGCTGAAGGGCAGAAGCAGGGTGGCAGTAAAGTAGCGCAGGGAGGAACACAGTAGATGTTAGTTGGGAGCTGGGGGACAGAGGGTAAGGGGAAAGGGGGCATCCTTGAGGAGGGGTCAGGACTAGAGAGTGGGGGCAGCTGGAGGCATGGAAGGTCCCAGGAATCAGGGACTGACAGGAACAGATTCCTACACCCCCCCACTGGATAGAAGCTGCAGAAGCCAGAGCAGCAGCCCTGGCTTGCCTAGGCCAAGGGCCCTGAGTGAGTCCATCTGAGGATGAGGAAGAGGAGGAGGGGGTGGAGGAGGAGGAGGAGAAAGAGGAGGAGGAAGAGTAGGAAGAGGAGGAGGAGGAGGCGTAGGAGGAGGAGGAGGGGCAGGAGGGCAGCTGTCAGTAGGCAACGGGATTAATAGAGGCCTCCATTACGGAGGCATGTGTCCAGGCAGGCACCCACCAACCGTCAGGGGCAGCTCAGGGCACCCAGGGACTTGGTGTGGGTATCTCTGGGGCGGGGACTGTCAGTCAG
Organism: Erinaceus europaeus; assembly: GCF_950295315.1. NCBI lineage: Eukaryota > Metazoa > Chordata > Mammalia > Eulipotyphla > Erinaceidae > Erinaceus > Erinaceus europaeus. The sequence goes on along the minus strand of NW_026647150.1, from coordinate 141,655 downwards.
TCAGCAAGACTGTGTGTCAGTGCACATGGTGGGACAGGGGCCTGGCGGACCTTGGTCCCCCGCCCTGGACTGTCAGATGCCAGCCCCATGCCCAGACACACACCAATCTGCACATAGCCCCTTGGCCCGGCCGACCAGCACCTGCTTTGGCCTGGGGCTCTGGCTCTGGTGGCTGGCCACCACCCCTCAGGTCAAGTTCAGCGTGGGGGTCATGGCTGCTGGTCAACTGGATGGGCGGGGTCCCCATGGCCTAGCAACCACATGAGCTCTCTGTGATGTCCTAGCCCCTGGCAATCTGTGCTGGCCACACTGGCACTGGGCAGCCCAACTGCCCTGCCACTAGGTCAGGCAACAGCGCCCAGACGCCTGGGCCCTGGCACAGAGGGACGGAAGGATGGGAAGACAGTGCTGACCTACGAGGGACCTCAGGGCTGGCAGCCAAGAGAAGACAGGTGGAGGTGCGCCCGGGATCCTGGGAGCCCAGGCCAGAGCTGCCTGCATGCCTGCCTGCCTTCCTGGATGTCCGTATGCTGCCTTTGTCCAGGTAGGTTTCTCAGGTCCCCTCCAATCCTGTCCTCTCCTGTCCTCTCCTGTCCTCACCATCCTCTCCCCTCTCCTCTCCTCCGCACTTTGCTTCTCTCCTTTGTCTGTCCTCTCTTCCAGGTGCCCTGCTCACCAGCTCCAGCACTTGTGATGCTTCTCCAGTGACAGCTGTTCGCAACCCCTTCCACCCCCTGCCTGCCCCTAATGTGACCCAGCTCACAGGGTCTCCGGCTCATCCCACCCAAACCCACACGCCCCAACACATTCCCAGGTTCAGCCCCTCTGCCCTATTCAGCCAAACTGGGCCTTTGCAACCTACCTATGCATCGTTGTTTCTCCTCACCATTCAGGGAGAGATCTCCTTTTGTACTTAGCTTGGTTGACTGGTGGATGGATGGATGGATGGAAGGATGGATGGATGGATGGATGAATGGATGGATAGATGTATGGGTGGATGGATGGATGGATGGACAGGTCAATGGATGGGTTTTGTAGAGGCAGAGTACCATATAGGGGTACTGGAGTCCGCTGGTGTCAGATCCTTAGTCAATGTCAAATGTAAAACATTAATTCATCAATAACAAAAATGAATAAGCACCTAAATAAATAAATAAATAAATATAAAAACTGGGTTAAAAAATACATGGCGTCTTTGCCTTTCTGCATATGGAATGCTGTGAGGATCTTAACAAGGAAAGCATTGTCCTGAGTAGCCCATTTGAAGTCGTGGAATATTTCCTTTTCCTTTTCCTTTTTTTACTTTCTATTTTCTTGATTATTCACTGGAATAAATAGACAGGAATTGAGAGGGAAGGGAGGAAGAGAGAGTTTGAGACACAGAGAGAGACAACTGCAGCACTTCCGCACCACCTGTAAAGATTTCCCCTGGCATGTGGGAACCCGGGTGTTGAAGCCCAGTCCTCCTGCATTGTAACATGAGTGCTTAACTGGGTGTGGCACCACCTGCTACCCTTGATGGGACACTTTTTTTTAGCAATGAAAAGAAATTCTCCTGGCAAGGTAATAAATAAATGAAGAAGTCAATAAAAGTGCATTTACATTAACTCAGTGGAAACACACAGGGACATATACGTCTCTGTTACCTGTATTACATCTTCCTGTATGGATTGATTGCCTCAAGGGGTTATTGCCACAGCTGAGTGCCTACGCCACGAATAATCCACAGCTCCTGCACTCCATTTGTTCCCCTTTCGCTGCCCTTGTTGCTTGGTCACTGTGGTGGTTATTGTTTTTGTTGTTGTTGTTGTTGTTACTGACCTTGCATCTGACAGACACAAAAGGAGAGAGCAGAGGAAATACAGGGTGGGAGAGAAAGATAGAGCTCCTAAAGACCTGCTTCACCCCCTGTAAAGCGACTCCCCTGCAGGTGGCGGTCTGGGGGCCAGACCCCAAATCCTTCCACCTGTCCACTCTATTCGTGAGCGCCACAAGCCCTCAACCCTCTGACATACCGCCAAACCTCCCTGGATTTACTTTTGAAGGCAGTATCACCTGCCTCGTTTTGAATCCTCATTATCCTGAGGGTCAGTCCTGGAGACAGTGTCATGACACGACACACGGAGATCTCTGTTATCAGAGAGCACCTGGAACAGCAGCTGGGGCTCTAGTGCCAGGGCAGGAGCAACTCCCCATCCACCTTCCACGGAGTCCACCTGCCTGCATTTTGGTCCTTTTCCCTCCAAAAAAGATTTTTCCCTTTTTTCACTTTGAAACAGGCAGGAGACAGGTTACCCAGGCAGGGGGAAAAAAAATAAAAAACCTTTTTTTTTTTTTTACCGAAGTGAATGACCATCTTCTGGGAAGTATAGGTTTTGAACCTGAAAACTCTGTCTGTCTGTCTCTTAGTCCACAGAAAGAGCCACTAGCCCAGCCAGATCTCACGCTCAGATGGGGTGTTTTTGCCAGTCAAAGGTCTGCACAGCGCACTAGGGATTGGGCGGCCTGAGACCCAAATGTTACATTGTAGATGGACTGTTTGCAGTTCTTGCTCCCCAGGACATTGGACTGTCTGAACTCCCTCCCCTACAGCATGAAAAAAAGACTCTTGACAACCTTGGAGCAACTGGAGTGGGGGCGAGGGGAGCTGTTTGCATGTCTGCACTGCTCATGCCCAGGTGTCTGTGGGGGTCCGTGGCAGAGGCTGTAAGGGGGCTAGGGGGCAGAAGGAGACTGTTTGAGAGGCAGGCTGCAGGCAGGGGAGCCCAGGAGTGTGTGCAGGGCTGTGTGTGTGGGTGTGGTGGCAGGGCGTTAGGGCAGGTCCCCCTGCTGTATGGTGAGATGGCAGCTGGGCTGGCCCTGGGCCCTCAGGGCTGAAGGGCAGAAGCAGGGTGGCAGTAAAGTAGCGCAGGGAGGAACACAGTAGATGTTAGTTGGGAGCTGGGGGACAGAGGGTAAGGGGAAAGGGGGCATCCTTGAGGAGGGGTCAGGACTAGAGAGTGGGGGCAGCTGGAGGCATGGAAGGTCCCAGGAATCAGGGACTGACAGGAACAGATTCCTACACCCCCCCACTGGATAGAAGCTGCAGAAGCCAGAGCAGCAGCCCTGGCTTGCCTAGGCCAAGGGCCCTGAGTGAGTCCATCTGAGGATGAGGAAGAGGAGGAGGGGGTGGAGGAGGAGGAGGAGAAAGAGGAGGAGGAAGAGTAGGAAGAGGAGGAGGAGGAGGCGTAGGAGGAGGAGGAGGGGCAGGAGGGCAGCTGTCAGTAGGCAACGGGATTAATAGAGGCCTCCATTACGGAGGCATGTGTCCAGGCAGGCACCCACCAACCCTCAGGGGCAGCTCAGGGCACCCAGGGACTTGGTGTGGGTATCTCTGGGGCGGGGACTGTCAGTCAGTCAGCAAGACTGTGTGTCAGTGCACATGGTGGGACAGGGGCCTGGCGGACCTTGGTCCCCCGCCCTGGACTGTCAGATGCCAGCCCCACGCCCAGACACACACCAATCTGCACATAGCCCCTTGGCCCGGCCGACCAGCACCTGCTTTGGCCTGGGGCTCTGGCTCTGGTGGCTGGCCACCACCCCTCAGGTCAAGTTCAGCGTGGGGGTCATGGCTGCTGGTCAACTGGATGGGCGGGGTCCCCATGGCCTAGCAACCACATGAGCCCTCTGTGATGTCCTAGCCCCTGGCAATCTGTGCTGGCCACACTGGCACTGGGCAGCCCAACTGCCCTGCCACTAGGTCAGGCAACAGCGCCCAGACGCCTGGGCCCTGGCACAGAGGGACGGAAGGATGGGAAGACAGTGCTGACCGACGAGGGACCTCAGGGCTGGCAGCCAAGAGAAGACAGGTGGAGGTGCGCCCGGGATCCTGGGAGCCCAGGCCAGAGCTGCCTGCATGCCTGCCTGCCTTCCTGGATGTCCGTATGCTGCCTTTGTCCAGGTAGGTTTCTCAGGTCCCCTCCAATCCTGTCCTCTCCTGTCCTCTCCTGTCCTCACCATCCTCTCCCCTCTCCTCTCCTCCGCACTTTGCTTCTCTCCTTTGTCTGTCCTCTCTTCCAGGTGCCCTGCTCACCAGCTCCAGCACTTGTGATGCTTCTCCAGTGACAGCTGTTCGCAACCCCTTCCACCCCCTGCCTGCCCCTAATGTGACCCAGCTCACAGGGTCTCCGGCTCATCCCACCCAAACCCACACGCCCCAACACATTCCCAGGTTCAGCCCCTCTGCCCTATTCAGCCAAACTGGGCCTTTGCAACCTACCTATGCATCGTTGTTTCTCCTCACCATTCAGGGAGAGATCTCCTTTTGTACTTAGCTTGGTTGACTGGTGGATGGATGGATGGATGGAAGGATGGATGGATGGATGGATGAATGGATGGATAGATGTATGGGTGGATGGATGGATGGATGGACAGGTCAATGGATGGGTTTTGTAGAGGCAGAGTACCATATAGGGGTACTGGAGTCCGCTGGTGTCAGATCCTTAGTCAATGTCAAATGTAAAACATTAATTCATCAATAACAAAAATGAATAAGCACCTAAATAAATAAATAAATAAATATAAAAACTGGGTTAAAAAATACATGGCGTCTTTGCCTTTCTGCATATGGAATGCTGTGAGGATCTTAACAAGGAAAGCATTGTCCTGAGTAGCCCATTTGAAGTCGTGGAATATTTCCTTTTCCTTTTTCTTTTTTTACTTTCTATTTTCTTGATTATTCACTGGAATAAATAGACAGGAATTGAGAGGGAAGGGAGGTAGAGAGAGTTTGAGACACAGAGAGAGACAACTGCAGCACTTCCGCACCACCTGTAAAGATTTCCCCTGGCATGTGGGAACCAGGGTGTTGAAGCCCAGTCCTCCTGCATTGTAACATGAGTGCTTAACTGGGTGTGGCACCACCTGCTACCCTTGATGGGACACTTTTTTTTAGCAATGAAAAGAAATTCTCGTGGCAAGGTAATAAATAAATGAAGAAGTCAATAAAAGTGCATTTACATTAACTCAGTGGAAACACACAGGGACATATACGTCTCTGTTACCTGTATTACATCTTCATGTATGGATTGATTGCCTCAAGGGGTTATTGCCACAGCTGAGTGCCTACGCCACGAATAATCCACAGCTCCTGCACTCCATTTGTTCCCCTTTCGCTGCCCTTGTTGCTTGGTCACTGTGGTGGTTATTGTTTTTGTTGTTGTTGTTGTTGTTACTGACCTTGCATCTGACAGACACAAAAGGAGAGAGCAGAGGAAATACAGGGTGGGAGAGAAAGATAGAGCTCCTAAAGACCTGCTTCACCCCCTGTAAAGCGACTCCCCTGCAGGTGGCGGTCTGGGGGCCAGACCCCAAATCCTTCCACCTGTCCCCTCTATTCGTGAGCGCCACAAGCCCTCAACCCTCTGACATACCGCCAAACCTCCCTGGATTTACTTTTGAAGGCAGTATCACCTGCCTCGTTTTGAATCCTCATTATCCTGAGGGTCAGTCCTGGAGACAGTGTCATGACACGACACACGGAGATCTCTGTTATCAGAGAGCACCTGGAACAGCAGCTGGGGCTCTAGTGCCAGGGCAGGAGCAACTCCCCATCCACCTTCCACGGAGTCCACCTGCCTGCATTTTGGTCCTTTTCCCTCCAAAAAAGATTTTTCCCTTTTTTCACTTTGAAACAGGCAGGAGACAGGTTACCCAGGCAGGGGGAAAAAAAATAAAAAACCTTTTTTTTTTTTTTTTACCGAAGTGAATGACCATCTTCTGGGAAGTATAGGTTTTGAACCTGAAAACTGTCTGTCTGTCTCTTAGTCCACAGAAAGAGCCACTAGCCCAGCCAGATCTCACGCTCAGATGGGGTGTTTTTGCCAGTCAAAGGTCTGCACAGCGCACTAGGGATTGGGCGGCCTGAGACCCAAATGTTACATTGTAGATGGACTGTTTGCAGTTCTTGCTCCCCAGGACATTGGACTGTCTCAACTCCCTCCCCTACAGCATGAAAAAAAGACTCTTGACAACCTTGGAGCAACTGGAGTGGGGGCGAGGGGAGCTGTTTGCATGTCTGCACTGCTCATGCCCAGGTGTCTGTGGGGGTCCGTGGCAGAGGCTGTAAGGGGGCTAGGGGGCAGAAGGAGACTGTTTGAGAGGCAGGCTGCAGGCAGGGGAGCCCAGGAGTGTGTGCAGGGCTGTGTGTGTGGGTGTGGTGGCAGGGGGTTAGGGCAGGTCCCCCTGCTGGATGGTGAGATGGCAGCTGGGCTGGCCCTGGGCCCTCAGGGCTGAAGGGCAGAAGCAGGGTGGCAGTAAAGTAGCGCAGGGAGGAACACAGTAGATGTTAGTTGGGAGCTGGGGGACAGAGGGTAAGGGGAAAGGGGGCATCCTTGAGGAGGGGTCAGGACTAGAGAGTGGGGGCAGCTGGAGGCATGGAAGGTCCCAGGAATCAGGGACTGACAGGAACAGATTCCTACACCCCCCCACTGGATAGAAGCTGCAGAAGCCAGAGCAGCAGGCCTGGCTTGCCTAGGCCAAGGGCCCTGAGTGAGTCCATCTGAGGATGAGGAAGAGGAGGAGGGGGTGGAGGAGGAGGAGGAGAAAGAGGAGGAGGAAGAGTAGGAAGAGGAGGAGGAGGAGGCGTAGGAGGAGGAGGAGGGGCAGGAGGGCAGCTGTCAGTAGGCAACGGGATTAATAGAGGCCTCCATTAAGGAGGCATGTGTCCAGGCAGGCACCCACCAACCCTCAGGGGCAGCTCAGGGCACCCAGGGACTTGGTGTGGGTATCTCTGGGGCGGGGACTGTCAGTCAGTCAGCAAGACTGTGTGTCAGTGCACATGGTGGGACAGGGGCCTGGCGGACCTTGGTCCCCCGCCCTGGACTGTCAGATGCCAGCCCCATGCCCAGACACACACCAATCTGCACATAGCCCCTTGGCCCGGCCGACCAGCACCTGCTTTGGCCTGGGGCTCTGGCTCTGGTGGCTGGCCACCACCCCTCAGGTCAAGTTCAGCGTGGGGGTCATGGCTGCTGGTCAACTGGATGGGCGGGGTCCCCATGGCCTAGCAACCACATGAGCCCTCTGTGATGTCCTAGCCCCTGGCAATCTGTGCTGGCCACACTGGCACTGGGCAGCCCAACTGCCCTGCCACTAGGTCAGGCAACAGCGCCCAGACGCCTGGGCCCTGGCACAGAGGGACGGAAGGATGGGAAGACAGTGCTGACCGACGAGGGACCTCAGGGCTGGCAGCCAAGAGAAGACAGGTGGAGGTGCGCCCGGGATCCTGGGAGCCCAGGCCAGAGCTGCCTGCATGCCTGCCTGCCTTCCTGGATGTCCGTATGCTGCCTTTGTCCAGGTAGGTTTCTCAGGTCCCCTCCAATCCTGTCCTCTCCTGTCCTCTCCTGTCCTCACCATCCTCTCCCCTCTCCTCTCCTCCGCACTTTGCTTCTCTCCTTTGTCTGTCCTCTCTTCCAGGTGCCCTGCTCACCAGCTCCAGCACTTGTGATGCTTCTCCAGTGACAGCTGTTCGCAACCCCTTCCACCCCCTGCCTGCCCCTAATGTGACCCAGCTCACAGGGTCTCCGGCTCATCCCACCCAAACCCACACGCCCCAACACATTCCCAGGTTCAGCCCCTCTGCCCTATTCAGCCAAACTGGGCCTTTGCAACCTACCTATGCATCGTTGTTTCTCCTCACCATTCAGGGAGAGATCTCCTTTTGTACTTAGCTTGGTTGACTGGTGGATGGATGGATGGATGGAAGGATGGATGGATGGATGGATGAATGGATGGATAGATGTATGGGTGGATGGATGGATGGATGGACAGGTCAATGGATGGGTTTTGTAGAGGCAGAGTACCATATAGGGGTACTGGAGTCCGCTGGTGTCAGATCCTTAGTCAATGTCAAATGTAAAACATTAATTCATCAATAACAAAAATGAATAAGCACCTAAATAAATAAATAAATAAATATAAAAACTGGGTTAAAAAATACATGGCGTCTTTGCCTTTCTGCATATGGAATGCTGTGAGGATCTTAACAAGGAAAGCATTGTCCTGAGTAGCCCATTTGAAGTCGTGGAATATTTCCTTTTCCTTTTTCTTTTTTTACTTTCTATTTTCTTGATTATTCACTGGAATAAATAGACAGGAATTGAGAGGGAAGGGAGGTAGAGAGAGTTTGAGACACAGAGAGAGACAACTGCAGCACTTCCGCACCACCTGTAAAGATTTCCCCTGGCATGTGGGAACCAGGGTGTTGAAGCCCAGTCCTCCTGCATTGTAACATGAGTGCTTAACTGGGTGTGGCACCACCTGCTACCCTTGATGGGACACTTTTTTTTAGCAATGAAAAGAAATTCTCCTGGCAAGGTAATAAATAAATGAAGAAGTCAATAAAAGTGCATTTACATTAACTCAGTGGAAACACACAGGGACATATACGTCTCTGTTACCTGTATTACATCTTCATGTATGGATTGATTGCCTCAAGGGGTTATTGCCACAGCTGAGTGCCTACGCCACGAATAATCCACAGCTCCTGCACTCCATTTGTTCCCCTTTCGCTGCCCTTGTTGCTTGGTCACTGTGGTGGTTATTGTTTTTGTTGTTGTTGTTGTTGTTACTGACCTTGCATCTGACAGACACAAAAGGAGAGAGCAGAGGAAATACAGGGTGGGAGAGAAAGATAGAGCTCCTAAAGACCTGCTTCACCCCCTGTAAAGCGACTCCCCTGCAGGTGGCGGTCTGGGGGCCAGACCCCAAATCCTTCCACCTGTCCCCTCTATTCGTGAGCGCCACAAGCCCTCAACCCTCTGACATACCGCCAAACCTCCCTGGATTTACTTTTGAAGGCAGTATCACCTGCCTCGTTTTGAATCCTCATTATCCTGAGGGTCAGTCCTGGAGACAGTGTCATGACACGACACACGGAGATCTCTGTTATCAGAGAGCACCTGGAACAGCAGCTGGGGCTCTAGTGCCAGGGCAGGAGCAACTCCCCATCCACCTTCCACGGAGTCCACCTGCCTGCATTTTGGTCCTTTTCGCTCCAAAAAAGATTTTTCCCTTTTTTCACTTTGAAACAGGCAGGAGACAGGTTACCCAGGCAGGAGGAAAAAAAATAAAAAGCCTTTTTTTTTTTTTTTTTTTTTTTTACCGAATTGAATGACCATCTTCTGGGAAGTATAGGTTTTGAACCTGAAAACTCTGTCTGTCTGTCTCTTAGTCCACAGAAAGAGCCACTAGCCCAGCCAGATCTCACGCTCAGATGGGGTGTTTTTGCCAGTCAAAGGTCTGCACAGCGCACTAGGGATTGGGCGGCCTGAGACCCAAATGTTACATTGTAGATGGACTGTTTGCAGTTCTTGCTCCCCAGGACATTGGACTGTCTCAACTCCCTCCCCTACAGCATGAAAAAAAGACTCTTGACAACCTTGGAGCAACTGGAGTGGGGGCGAGGGGAGCTGTTTGCATGTCTGCACTGCTCATGCCCAGGTGTCTGTGGGGGTCCGTGGCAGAGGCTGTAAGGGGGCTAGGGGGCAGAAGGAGACTGTTTGAGAGGCAGGCTGCAGGCAGGGGAGCCCAGGAGTGTGTGCAGGGCTGTGTGTGTGGGTGTGGTGGCAGGGGGTTAGGGCAGGTCCCCCTGCTGGATGGTGAGATGGCAGCTGGGCTGGCCCTGGGCCCTCAGGGCTGAAGGGCAGAAGCAGGGTGGCAGTAAAGTAGCGCAGGGAGGAACACAGTAGATGTTAGTTGGGAGCTGGGGGACAGAGGGTAAGGGGAAAGGGGGCATCCTTGAGGAGGGGTCAGGACTAGAGAGTGGGGGCAGCTGGAGGCATGGAAGGTCCCAGGAATCAGGGACTGACAGGAACAGATTCCTACACCCCCCCACTGGATAGAAGCTGCAGAAGCCAGAGCAGCAGCCCTGGCTTGCCTAGGCCAAGGGCCCTGAGTGAGTCCATCTGAGGATGAGGAAGAGGAGGAGGGGGTGGAGGAGGAGGAGGAGAAAGAGGAGGAGGAAGAGTAGGAAGAGGAGGAGGAGGAGGCGTAGGAGGAGGAGGAGGGGCAGGAGGGCAGCTGTCAGTAGGCAACGGGATTAATAGAGGCCTCCATTACGGAGGCATGTGTCCAGGCAGGCACCCACCAACCGTCAGGGGCAGCTCAGGGCACCCAGGGACTTGGTGTGGGTATCTCTGGGGCGGGGACTGTCAGTCAGTCAGCAAGACTGTGTGTCAGTGCACATGGTGGGACAGGGGCCTGGCGGACCTTGGTCCCCCGCCCTGGACTGTCAGATGCCAGCCCCATGCCCAGACACACACCAATCTGCACATAGCCCCTTGGCCCGGCCGACCAGCACCTGCTTTGGCCTGGGGCTCTGGCTCTGGTGGCTGGCCACCACCCCTCAGGTCAAGTTCAGCGTGGGGGTCATGGCTGCTGGTCAACTGGATGGGCGGGGTCCCCATGGCCTAGCAACCACATGAGCCCTCTGTGATGTCCTAGCCCCTGGCAATCTGTGCTGGCCACACTGGCACTGGGCAGCCCAACTGCCCTGCCACTAGGTCAGGCAACAGCGCCCAGACGCCTGGGCCCTGGCAGTGAGGGAAGGAAGGATGGGAAGACAGTGCTGACCGACGAGGGACCTCAGGGCTGGCAGCCAAGAGAAGACAGGTGGAGGTGCGCCCGGGATCCTGGGAGCCCAGGCCAGAGCTGCCTGCATGCCTGCCTGCCTTCCTGGATGTCCGTATGCTGCCTTTGTCCAGGTAGGTTTCTCAGGTCCCCTCCAATCCTGTCCTCTCCTGTCCTCTCCTGTCCTCACCATCCTCTCCCCTCTCCTCTCCTCCGCACTTTGCTTCTCTCCTTTGTCTGTCCTCTCTTCCAGGTGCCCTGCTCACCAGCTCCAGCACTTGTGATGCTTCTCCAGTGACAGCTGTTCGCAACCCCTTCCACCCCCTGCCTGCCCCTAATGTGACCCAGCTCACAGGGTCTCCGGCTCATCCCACCCAAACCCACACGCCCCAACACATTCCCAGGTTCAGCCCCTCTGCCCTATTCAGCCAAACTGGGCCTTTGCAACCTACCTACGCATCGTTGTTTCTCCTCACCATTCAGGGAGAGATCTCCTTTTGTACTTAGCTTGGTTGACTGGTGGATGGATGGATGGATGGAAGGATGGATGGATGGATGGATGAATGGATGGATAGATGTATGGGTGGATGGATGGATGGATGGACAGGTCAATGGATGGGTTTTGTAGAGGCAGAGTACCATATAGGGGTACTGGAGTCCGCTGGTGTCAGATCCTTAGTCAATGTCAAATGTAAAACATTAATTCATCAATAACAAAAATGAATAAGCACCTAAATAAATAAATAAATAAATATAAAAACTGGGTTAAAAAATACATGGCGTCTTTGCCTTTCTGCATATGGAATGCTGTGAGGATCTTAACAAGGAAAGCATTGTCCTGAGTAGCCCATTTGAAGTCGTGGAATATTTCCTTTTCCTTTTTCTTTTTTTACTTTCTATTTTCTTGATTATTCACTGGAATAAATAGACAGGAATTGAGAGGGAAGGGAGGTAGAGAGAGTTTGAGACACAGAGAGAGACAACTGCAGCACTTCCGCACCACCTGTAAAGATTTCCCCTGGCATGTGGGAACCAGGGTGTTGAAGCCCAGTCCTCCTGCATTGTAACATGAGTGCTTAACTGGGTGTGGCACCACCTGCTACCCTTGATGGGACACTTTTTTTTAGCAATGAAAAGAAATTCTCCTGGCAAGGTAATAAATAAATGAAGAAGTCAATAAAAGTGCATTTACATTAACTCAGTGGAAACACACAGGGACATATACGTCTCTGTTACCTGTATTACATCTTCATGTATGGATTGATTGCCTCAAGGGGTTATTGCCACAGCTGAGTGCCTACGCCACGAATAATCCACAGCTCCTGCACTCCATTTGTTCCCCTTTCGCTGCCCTTGTTGCTTGGTCACTGTGGTGGTTATTGTTTTTGTTGTTGTTGTTGTTGTTACTGACCTTGCATCTGACAGACACAAAAGGAGAGAGCAGAGGAAATACAGGGTGGGAGAGAAAGATAGAGCTCCTAAAGACCTGCTTCACCCCCTGTAAAGCGACTCCCCTGCAGGTGGCGGTCTGGGGGCCAGACCCCAAATCCTTCCACCTGTCCCCTCTATTCGTGAGCGCCACAAGCCCTCAACCCTCTGACATACCGCCAAACCTCCCTGGATTTACTTTTGAAGGCAGTATCACCTGCCTCGTTTTGAATCCTCATTATCCTGAGGGTCAGTCCTGGAGACAGTGTCATGACACGACACACGGAGATCTCTGTTATCAGAGAGCACCTGGAACAGCAGCTGGGGCTCTAGTGCCAGGGCAGGAGCAACTCCCCATCCACCTTCCACGGAGTCCACCTGCCTGCATTTTGGTCCTTTTCCCTCCAAAAAAGATTTTTCCCTTTTTTCACTTTGAAACAGGCAGGAGACAGGTTACCCAGGCAGGAGGAAAAAAAATAAAAAGCTTTTTTTTTTTTTTTTTTTTTTTTTTACCGAAGTGAATGACCATCTTCTGGGAAGTATAGGTTTTGAACCTGAAAACTCTGTCTGTCTGTCTCTTAGTCCACAGAAAGAGCCACTAGCCCAGCCAGATCTCACGCTCAGATGGGGTGTTTTTGCCAGTCAAAGGTCTGCACAGCGCACTAGGGATTGGGCGGCCTGAGACCCAAATGTTACATTGTAGATGGACTGTTTGCAGTTCTTGCTCCCCAGGACATTGGACTGTCTCAACTCCCTCCCCTACAGCATGAAAAAAAGACTCTTGACAACCTTGGAGCAACTGGAGTGGGGGCGAGGGGAGCTGTTTGCATGTCTGCACTGCTCATGCCCAGGTGTCTGTGGGGGTCCGTGGCAGAGGCTGTAAGGGGGCTAGGGGGCAGAAGGAGACTGTTTGAGAGGCAGGCTGCAGGCAGGGGAGCCCAGGAGTGTGTGCAGGGCTGTGTGTGTGGGTGTGGTGGCAGGGGGTTAGGGCAGGTCCCCCTGCTGGATGGTGAGATGGCAGCTGGGCTGGCCCTGGGCCCTCAGGGCTGAAGGGCAGAAGCAGGGTGGCAGTAAAGTAGCGCAGGGAGGAACACAGTAGATGTTAGTTGGGAGCTGGGGGACAGAGGGTAAGGGGAAAGGGGGCATCCTTGAGGAGGGGTCAGGACTAGAGAGTGGGGGCAGCTGGAGGCATGGAAGGTCCCAGGAATCAGGGACTGACAGGAACAGATTCCTACACCCCCCCACTGGATAGAAGCTGCAGAAGCCAGAGCAGCAGCCCTGGCTTGCCTAGGCCAAGGGCCCTGAGTGAGTCCATCTGAGGATGAGGAAGAGGAGGAGGGGGTGGAGGAGGAGGAGGAGAAAGAGGAGGAGGAAGAGTAGGAAGAGGAGGAGGAGGAGGCGTAGGAGGAGGAGGAGGGGCAGGAGGGCAGCTGTCAGTAGGCAACGGGATTAATAGAGGCCTCCATTACGGAGGCATGTGTCCAGGCAGGCACCCACCAACCCTCAGGGGCAGCTCAGGGCACCCAGGGACTTGGTGTGGGTATCTCTGGGGCGGGGACTGTCAGTCAGTCAGCAAGACTGTGTGTCAGTGCACATGGTGGGACAGGGGCCTGGCGGACCTTGGTCCCCCGCCCTGGACTGTCAGATGCCAGCCCCATGCCCAGACACACACCAATCTGCACATAGCCCCTTGGCCCGGCCGACCAGCACCTGCTTTGGCCTGGGGCTCTGGCTCTGGTGGCTGGCCACCACCCCTCAGGTCAAGTTCAGCGTGGGGGTCATGGCTGCTGGTCAACTGGATGGGCGGGGTCCCCATGGCCTAGCAACCACATGAGCCCTCTGTGATGTCCTAGCCCCTGGCAATCTGTGCTGGCCACACTGGCACTGGGCAGCCCAACTGCCCTGCCACTAGGTCAGGCAACAGCGCCCAGACGCCTGGGCCCTGGCACAGAGGGACGGAAGGATGGGAAGACAGTGCTGACCGACGAGGGACCTCAGGGCTGGCAGCCAAGAGAAGACAGGTGGAGGTGCGCCCGGGATCCTGGGAGCCCAGGCCAGAGCTGCCTGCATGCCTGCCTGCCTTCCTGGATGTCCGTATGCTGCCTTTGTCCAGGTAGGTTTCTCAGGTCCCCTCCAATCCTGTCCTCTCCTGTCCTCTCCTGTCCTCACCATCCTCTCCCCTCTCCTCTCCTCCGCACTTTGCTTCTCTCCTTTGTCTGTCCTCTCTTCCAGGTGCCCTGCTCACCAGCTCCAGCACTTGTGATGCTTCTCCAGTGACAGCTGTTCGCAACCCCTTCCACCCCCTGCCTGCCCCTAATGTGACCCAGCTCACAGGGTCTCCGGCTCATCCCACCCAAACCCACACGCCCCAACACATTCCCAGGTTCAGCCCCTCTGCCCTATTCAGCCAAACTGGGCCTTTGCAACCTACCTATGCATCGTTGTTTCTCCTCACCATTCAGGGAGAGATCTCCTTTTGTACTTAGCTTGGTTGACTGGTGGATGGATGGATGGATGGAAGGATGGATGGATGGATGGATGAATGGATGGATAGATGTATGGGTGGATGGATGGATGGATGGACAGGTCAATGGATGGGTTTTGTAGAGGCAGAGTACCATATAGGGGTACTGGAGTCCGCTGGTGTCAGATCCTTAGTCAATGTCAAATGTAAAACATTAATTCATCAATAACAAAAATGAATAAGCACCTAAATAAATAAATAAATAAATATAAAAACTGGGTTAAAAAATACATGGCGTCTTTGCCTTTCTGCATATGGAATGCTGTGAGGATCTTAACAAGGAAAGCATTGTCCTGAGTAGCCCATTTGAAGTCGTGGAATATTTCCTTTTCCTTTTTCTTTTTTTACTTTCTATTTTCTTGATTATTCACTGGAATAAATAGACAGGAATTGAGAGGGAAGGGAGGTAGAGAGAGTTTGAGACACAGAGAGAGACAACTGCAGCACTTCCGCACCACCTGTAAAGATTTCCCCTGGCATGTGGGAACCAGGGTGTTGAAGCCCAGTCCTCCTGCATTGTAACATGAGTGCTTAACTGGGTGTGGCACCAACTGCTACCCTTGATGGGACACTTTTTTTTAGCAATGAAAAGAAATTCTCCTGGCAAGGTAATAAATAAATGAAGAAGTCAATAAAAGTGCATTTACATTAACTCAGTGGAAACACACAGGGACATATACGTCTCTGTTACCTGTATTACATCTTCATGTATGGATTGATTGCCTCAAGGGGTTATTGCCACAGCTGAGTGCCTACGCCACGAATAATCCACAGCTCCTGCACTCCATTTGTTCCCCTTTCGCTGCCCTTGTTGCTTGGTCACTGTGGTGGTTATTGTTTTTGTTGTTGTTGTTGTTACTGACCTTGCATCTGACAGACACAAAAGGAGAGAGCAGAGGAAATACAGGGTGGGAGAGAAAGATAGAGCTCCTAAAGACCTGCTTCACCCCCTGTAAAGCGACTCCCCTGCAGGTGGCGGTCTGGGGGCCAGACCCCAAATCCTTCCACCTGTCCCCTCTATTCGTGAGCGCCACAAGCCCTCAACCCTCTGACATACCGCCAAACCTCCCTGGATTTACTTTTGAAGGCAGTATCACCTGCCTCGTTTTGAATCCTCATTATCCTGAGGGTCAGTCCTGGAGACAGTGTCATGACACGACACACGGAGATCTCTGTTATCAGAGAGCACCTGGAACAGCAGCTGGGGCTCTAGTGCCAGGGCAGGAGCAACTCCCCATCCACCTTCCACGGAGTCCACCTGCCTGCATTTTGGTCCTTTTCGCTCCAAAAAAGATTTTTCCCTTTTTTCACTTTGAAACAGGCAGGAGACAGGTTACCCAGGCAGGAGGAAAAAAAATAAAAAGCCTTTTTTTTTTTTTTTTTTTACCGAATTGAATGACCATCTTCTGGGAAGTATAGGTTTTGAACCTGAAAACTCTGTCTGTCTGTCTCTTAGTCCACAGAAAGAGCCACTAGCCCAGCCAGATCTCACGCTCAGATGGGGTGTTTTTGCCAGTCAAAGGTCTGCACAGCGCACTAGGGATTGGGCGGCCTGAGACCCAAATGTTACATTGTAGATGGACTGTTTGCAGTTCTTGCTCCCCAGGACATTGGACTGTCTCAACTCCCTCCCCTACAGCATGAAAAAAAGACTCTTGACAACCTTGGAGCAACTGGAGTGGGGGCGAGGGGAGCTGTTTGCATGTCTGCACTGCTCATGCCCAGGTGTCTGTGGGGGTCCGTGGCAGAGGCTGTAAGGGGGCTAGGGGGCAGAAGGAGACTGTTTGAGAGGCAGGCTGCAGGCAGGGGAGCCCAGGAGTGTGTGCAGGGCTGTGTGTGTGGGTGTGGTGGCAGGGGGTTAGGGCAGGTCCCCCTGCTGGATGGTGAGATGGCAGCTGGGCTGGCCCTGGGCCCTCAGGGCTGAAGGGCAGAAGCAGGGTGGCAGTAAAGTAGCGCAGGGAGGAACACAGTAGATGTTAGTTGGGAGCTGGGGGACAGAGGGTAAGGGGAAAGGGGGCATCCTTGAGGAGGGGTCAGGACTAGAGTGTGGGGGCAGCTGGAGGCATGGAAGGTCCCAGGAATCAGGGACTGACAGGAACAGATTCCTACACCCCCCCACTGGATAGAAGCTGCAGAAGCCAGAGCAGCAGCCCTGGCTTGCCTAGGCCAAGGGCCCTGAGTGAGTCCATCTGAGGATGAGGAAGAGGAGGAGGGGGTGGAGGAGGAGGAGGAGAAAGAGGAGGAGGAAGAGTAGGAAGAGGAGGAGGAGGAGGCGTAGGAGGAGGAGGAGGGGCAGGAGGGCAGCTGTCAGTAGGCAACGGGATTAATAGAGGCCTCCATTACGGAGGCATGTGTCCATGCAGGCACCCACCAACCCTCAGGGGCAGCGCAGGGCACCCAGGGACTTGGTGTGGGTATCTCTGGGGCGGGGACTGTCAGTCAGTCAGCAAGACTGTGTGTCAGTGCACATGGTGGGACAGGGGCCTGGCGGACCTTGGTCCCCCGCCCTGGACTGTCAGATGCCAGCCCCATGCCCAGACACACACCAATCTGCACATAGCCCCTTGGCCCGGCCGACCAGCACCTGCTTTGGCCTGGGGCTCTGGCTCTGGTGGCTGGCCACCACCCCTCAGGTCAAGTTCAGCGTGGGGGTCATGGCTGCTGGTCAACTGGATGGGCGGGGTCCCCATGGCCTAGCAACCACATGAGCCCTCTGTGATGTCCTAGCCCCTGGCAATCTGTGCTGGCCACACTGGCACTGGGCAGCCCAACTGCCCTGCCACTAGGTCAGGCAACAGCGCCCAGACGCCTGGGCCCTGGCAGTGAGGGACGGAAGGATGGGAAGACAGTGCTGACCGACGAGGGACCTCAGGGCTGGCAGCCAAGAGAAGACAGGTGGAGGTGCGCCCGGGATCCTGGGAGCCCAGGCCAGAGCTGCCTGCATGCCTGCCTGCCTTCCTGGATGTCCGTATGCTACCTTTGTCCAGGTAGGTTTCTCAGGTCCCCTCCAATCCTGTCCTCTCCTGTCCTCTCCTGTCCTCACCATCCTCTCCCCTCTCCTCTCCTCCGCACTTTGCTTCTCTCCTTTGTCTGTCCTCTCTTCCAGGTGCCCTGCTCACCAGCTCCAGCACTTGTGATGCTTCTCCAGTGACAGCTGTTCGCAACCCCTTCCACCCCCTGCCTGCCCCTAATGTGACCCAGCTCACAGGGTCTCCGGCTCATCCCACCCAAACCCACACGCCCCAACACATTCCCAGGTTCAGCCCCTCTGCCCTATTCAGCCAAACTGGGCCTTTGCAACCTACCTATGCATCGTTGTTTCTCCTCACCATTCAAGGAGAGATCTCCTTTTGTACTTAGCTTGGTTGACTGGTGGATGGACGGATGGATGGAAGGATGGATGGATGGATGGATGAATGGATGGATAGATGTATGGGTGGATGGATGGATGGATGGACTGGTCAATGGATGGGTTTTGTAGAGGCAGAGTACCATATAGGGGTACTGGAGTCCGCTGGTGTCAGATCCTTAGTCAATGTCAAATGTAAAACATTAATTCATCAATAACAAAAATGAATAAGCACCTAAATAAATAAATAAATAAATATAAAAACTGGGTTAAAAAATACATGGCGTCTTTGCCTTTCTGCATATGGAATGCTGTGAGGATCTTAACAAGGAAAGCATTGTCCTGAGTAGCCCATTTGAAGTCGTGGAATATTTCCTTTTCCTTTTTCTTTTTTTACTTTCTATTTTCTTGATTATTCACTGGAATAAATAGACAGGAATTGAGAGGGAAGGGAGGTAGAGAGAGTTTGAGACACAGAGAGAGACAACTGCAGCACTTCCGCACCACCTGTAAAGATTTCCCCTGGCATGTGGGAACCAGGGTGTTGAAGCCCAGTCCTCCTGCATTGTAACATGAGTGCTTAACTGGGTGTGGCACCAACTGCTACCCTTGATGGGACACTTTTTTTTAGCAATGAAAAGAAATTCTCCTGGCAAGGTAATAAATAAATGAAGAAGTCAATAAAAGTGCATTTACATTAACTCAGTGGAAACACACAGGGACATATACGTCTCTGTTACCTGTATTACATCTTCATGTATGGATTGATTGCCTCAAGGGGTTATTGCCACAGCTGAGTGCCTACGCCACGAATAATCCACAGCTCCTGCACTCCATTTGTTCCCCTTTCGCTGCCCTTGTTGCTTGGTCACTGTGGTGGTTATTGTTTTTGTTGTTGTTGTTGTTGTTACTGACCTTGCATCTGACAGACACAAAAGGAGAGAGCAGAGGAAATACAGGGTGGGAGAGAAAGATAGAGCTCCTAAAGACCTGCTTCACCCCCTGTAAAGCGACTCCCCTGCAGGTGGCGGTCTGGGGGCCAGACCCCAAATCCTTCCACCTGTCCCCTCTATTCGTGAGCGCCACAAGCCCTCAACCCTCTGACATACCGCCAAACCTCCCTGGATTTACTTTTGAAGGCAGTATCACCTGCCTCGTTTTGAATCCTCATTATCCTGAGGGTCAGTCCTGGAGACAGTGTCATGACACGACACACGGAGATCTCTGTTATCAGAGAGCACCTGGAACAGCAGCTGGGGCTCTAGTGCCAGGGCAGGAGCAACTCCCCATCCACCTTCCACGGAGTCCACCTGCCTGCATTTTGGTCCTTTTCGCTCCAAAAAAGATTTTTCCCTTTTTTCACTTTGAAACAGGCAGGAGACAGGTTACCCAGGCAGGAGGAAAAAAAATAAAAAGCCTTTTTTTTTTTTTTTTTTTTTTTTTTTTTTTACCGAATTGAATGACCATCTTCTGGGAAGTATAGGTTTTGAACCTGAAAACTCTGTCTGTCTGTCTCTTAGTCCACAGAAAGAGCCACTAGCCCAGCCAGATCTCACGCTCAGATGGGGTGTTTTTGCCAGTCAAAGGTCTGCACAGCGCACTAGGGATTGGGCGGCCTGAGACCCAAATGTTACATTGTAGATGGACTGTTTGCAGTTCTTGCTCCCCAGGACATTGGACTGTCTCAACTCCCTCCCCTACAGCATGAAAAAAAGACTCTTGACAACCTTGGAGCAACTGGAGTGGGGGCGAGGGGAGCTGTTTGCATGTCTGCACTGCTCATGCCCAGGTGTCTGTGGGGGTCCGTGGCAGAGGCTGTAAGGGGGCTAGGGGGCAGAAGGAGACTGTTTGAGAGGCAGGCTGCAGGCAGGGGAGCCCAGGAGTGTGTGCAGGGCTGTGTGTGTGGGTGTGGTGGCAGGGGGTTAGGGCAGGTCCCCCTGCTGGATGGTGAGATGGCAGCTGGGCTGGCCCTGGGCCCTCAGGGCTGAAGGGCAGAAGCAGGGTGGCAGTAAAGTAGCGCAGGGAGGAACACAGTAGATGTTAGTTGGGAGCTGGGGGACAGAGGGTAAGGGGAAAGGGGGCATCCTTGAGGAGGGGTCAGGACTAGAGTGTGGGGGCAGCTGGAGGCATGGAAGGTCCCAGGAATCAGGGACTGACAGGAACAGATTCCTACACCCCCCCACTGGATAGAAGCTGCAGAAGCCAGAGCAGCAGCCCTGGCTTGCCTAGGCCAAGGGCCCTGAGTGAGTCCATCTGAGGATGAGGAAGAGGAGGAGGGGGTGGAGGAGGAGGAGGAGAAAGAGGAGGAGGAAGAGTAGGAAGAGGAGGAGGAGGAGGCGTAGGAGGAGGAGGAGGGGCAGGAGGGCAGCTGTCAGTAGGCAACGGGATTAATAGAGGCCTCCATTACGGAGGCATGTGTCCATGCAGGCACCCACCAACCCTCAGGGGCAGCGCAGGGCACCCAGGGACTTGGTGTGGGTATCTCTGGGGCGGGGACTGTCAGTCAGTCAGCAAGACTGTGTGTCAGTGCACATGGTGGGACAGGGGCCTGGCGGACCTTGGTCCCCCGCCCTGGACTGTCAGATGCCAGCCCCATGCCCAGACACACACCAATCTGCACATAGCCCCTTGGCCCGGCCGACCAGCACCTGCTTTGGCCTGGGGCTCTGGCTCTGGTGGCTGGCCACCACCCCTCAGGTCAAGTTCAGCGTGGGGGTCATGGCTGCTGGTCAACTGGATGGGCGGGGTCCCCATGGCCTAGCAACCACATGAGCCCTCTGTGATGTTCTAGCCCCTGGCAATCTGTGCTGGCCACACTGGCACTGGGCAGCCCAACTGCCCTGCCACTAGGTCAGGCAACAGCGCCCAGACGCCTGGGCCCTGGCAGTGAGGGACGGAAGGATGGGAAGACAGTGCTGACCGACGAGGGACCTCAGGGCTGGCAGCCAAGAGAAGACAGGTGGAGGTGCGCCCGGGATCCTGGGAGCCCAGGCCAGAGCTGCCTGCATGCCTGCCTGCCTTCCTGGATGTCCGTATGCTACCTTTGTCCAGGTAGGTTTCTCAGGTCCCCTCCAATCCTGTCCTCTCCTGTCCTCTCCTGTCCTCACCATCCTCTCCCCTCTCCTCTCCTCCGCACTTTGCTTCTCTCCTTTGTCTGTCCTCTCTTCCAGGTGCCCTGCTCACCAGCTCCAGCACTTGTGATGCTTCTCCAGTGACAGCTGTTCGCAACCCCTTCCACCCCCTGCCTGCCCCTAATGTGACCCAGCTCACAGGGTCTCCGGCTCATCCCACCCAAACCCACACGCCCCAACACATTCCCAGGTTCAGCCCCTCTGCCCTATTCAGCCAAACTGGGCCTTTGCAACCTACCTATGCATCGTTGTTTCTCCTCACCATTCAAGGAGAGATCTCCTTTTGTACTTAGCTTGGTTGACTGGTGGATGGACGGATGGATGGAAGGATGGATGGATGGATGGATGAATGGATGGATAGATGTATGGGTGGATGGATGGATGGATGGACTGGTCAATGGATGGGTTTTGTAGAGGCAGAGTACCATATAGGGGTACTGGAGTCCGCTGGTGTCAGATCCTTAGTCAATGTCAAATGTAAAACATTAATTCATCAATAACAAAAATGAATAAGCACCTAAATAAATAAATAAATAAATATAAAAACTGGGTTAAAAAATACATGGCGTCTTTGCCTTTCTGCATATGGAATGCTGTGAGGATCTTAACAAGGAAAGCATTGTCCTGAGTAGCCCATTTGAAGTCGTGGAATATTTCCTTTTCCTTTTTCTTTTTTTACTTTCTATTTTCTTGATTATTCACTGGAATAAATAGACAGGAATTGAGAGGGAAAGGAGGTAGAGAGAGTTTGAGACACAGAGAGAGACAACTGCAGCACTTCCGCACCACCTGTAAAGATTTCCCCTGGCATGTGGGAACCAGGGTGTTGAAGCC
Organism: Erinaceus europaeus; assembly: GCF_950295315.1. Lineage (NCBI taxonomy): Eukaryota > Metazoa > Chordata > Mammalia > Eulipotyphla > Erinaceidae > Erinaceus > Erinaceus europaeus. Next base: position 119,781 of record NW_026647150.1, on the reverse strand, counting down.
CAGTCCTCCTGCATTGTAACATGAGTGCTTAACTGGGTGTGGCACCAACTGCTACCCTTGATGGGACACTTTTTTTTAGCAATGAAAAGAAATTCTCCTGGCAAGGTAATAAATAAATGAAGAAGTCAATAAAAGTGCATTTACATTAACTCAGTGGAAACACACAGGGACATATACGTCTCTGTTACCTGTATTACATCTTCATGTATGGATTGATTGCCTCAAGGGGTTATTGCCACAGCTGAGTGCCTACGCCACGAATAATCCACAGCTCCTGCACTCCATTTGTTCCCCTTTCGCTGCCCTTGTTGCTTGGTCACTGTGGTGGTTATTGTTTTTGTTGTTGTTGTTGTTGTTACTGACCTTGCATCTGACAGACACAAAAGGAGAGAGCAGAGGAAATACAGGGTGGGAGAGAAAGATAGAGCTCCTAAAGACCTGCTTCACCCCCTGTAAAGCGACTCCCCTGCAGGTGGCGGTCTGGGGGCCAGACCCCAAATCCTTCCACCTGTCCCCTCTATTCGTGAGCGCCACAAGCCCTCAACCCTCTGACATACCGCCAAACCTCCCTGGATTTACTTTTGAAGGCAGTATCACCTGCCTCGTTTTGAATCCTCATTATCCTGAGGGTCAGTCCTGGAGACAGTGTCATGACACGACACACGGAGATCTCTGTTATCAGAGAGCACCTGGAACAGCAGCTGGGGCTCTAGTGCCAGGGCAGGAGCAACTCCCCATCCACCTTCCACGGAGTCCACCTGCCTGCATTTTGGTCCTTTTCGCTCCAAAAAAGATTTTTCCCTTTTTTCACTTTGAAACAGGCAGGAGACAGGTTACCCAGGCAGGAGGAAAAAAAATAAAAAGCCTTTTTTTTTTTTTTTTTTTACCGAATTGAATGACCATCTTCTGGGAAGTATAGGTTTTGAACCTGAAAACTCTGTCTGTCTGTCTCTTAGTCCACAGAAAGAGCCACTAGCCCAGCCAGATCTCACGCTCAGATGGGGTGTTTTTGCCAGTCAAAGGTCTGCACAGCGCACTAGGGATTGGGCGGCCTGAGACCCAAATGTTACATTGTAGATGGACTGTTTGCAGTTCTTGCTCCCCAGGACATTGGACTGTCTCAACTCCCTCCCCTACAGCATGAAAAAAAGACTCTTGACAACCTTGGAGCAACTGGAGTGGGGGCGAGGGGAGCTGTTTGCATGTCTGCACTGCTCATGCCCAGGTGTCTGTGGGGGTCCGTGGCAGAGGCTGTAAGGGGGCTAGGGGGCAGAAGGAGACTGTTTGAGAGGCAGGCTGCAGGCAGGGGAGCCCAGGAGTGTGTGCAGGGCTGTGTGTGTGGGTGTGGTGGCAGGGGGTTAGGGCAGGTCCCCCTGCTGGATGGTGAGATGGCAGCTGGGCTGGCCCTGGGCCCTCAGGGCTGAAGGGCAGAAGCAGGGTGGCAGTAAAGTAGCGCAGGGAGGAACACAGTAGATGTTAGTTGGGAGCTGGGGGACAGAGGGTAAGGGGAAAGGGGGCATCCTTGAGGAGGGGTCAGGACTAGAGTGTGGGGGCAGCTGGAGGCATGGAAGGTCCCAGGAATCAGGGACTGACAGGAACAGATTCCTACACCCCCCCACTGGATAGAAGCTGCAGAAGCCAGAGCAGCAGCCCTGGCTTGCCTAGGCCAAGGGCCCTGAGTGAGTCCATCTGAGGATGAGGAAGAGGAGGAGGGGGTGGAGGAGGAGGAGGAGAAAGAGGAGGAGGAAGAGTAGGAAGAGGAGGAGGAGGAGGCGTAGGAGGAGGAGGAGGGGCAGGAGGGCAGCTGTCAGTAGGCAACGGGATTAATAGAGGCCTCCATTACGGAGGCATGTGTCCATGCAGGCACCCACCAACCCTCAGGGGCAGCGCAGGGCACCCAGGGACTTGGTGTGGGTATCTCTGGGGCGGGGACTGTCAGTCAGTCAGCAAGACTGTGTGTCAGTGCACATGGTGGGACAGGGGCCTGGCGGACCTTGGTCCCCCGCCCTGGACTGTCAGATGCCAGCCCCATGCCCAGACACACACCAATCTGCACATAGCCCCTTGGCCCGGCCGACCAGCACCTGCTTTGGCCTGGGGCTCTGGCTCTGGTGGCTGGCCACCACCCCTCAGGTCAAGTTCAGCGTGGGGGTCATGGCTGCTGGTCAACTGGATGGGCGGGGTCCCCATGGCCTAGCAACCACATGAGCCCTCTGTGATGTCCTAGCCCCTGGCAATCTGTGCTGGCCACACTGGCACTGGGCAGCCCAACTGCCCTGCCACTAGGTCAGGCAACAGCGCCCAGACGCCTGGGCCCTGGCAGTGAGGGACGGAAGGATGGGAAGACAGTGCTGACCGACGAGGGACCTCAGGGCTGGCAGCCAAGAGAAGACAGGTGGAGGTGCGCCCGGGATCCTGGGAGCCCAGGCCAGAGCTGCCTGCATGCCTGCCTGCCTTCCTGGATGTCCGTATGCTACCTTTGTCCAGGTAGGTTTCTCAGGTCCCCTCCAATCCTGTCCTCTCCTGTCCTCTCCTGTCCTCACCATCCTCTCCCCTCTCCTCTCCTCCGCACTTTGCTTCTCTCCTTTGTCTGTCCTCTCTTCCAGGTGCCCTGCTCACCAGCTCCAGCACTTGTGATGCTTCTCCAGTGACAGCTGTTCGCAACCCCTTCCACCCCCTGCCTGCCCCTAATGTGACCCAGCTCACAGGGTCTCCGGCTCATCCCACCCAAACCCACACGCCCCAACACATTCCCAGGTTCAGCCCCTCTGCCCTATTCAGCCAAACTGGGCCTTTGCAACCTACCTATGCATCGTTGTTTCTCCTCACCATTCAAGGAGAGATCTCCTTTTGTACTTAGCTTGGTTGACTGGTGGATGGACGGATGGATGGAAGGATGGATGGATGGATGGATGAATGGATGGATAGATGTATGGGTGGATGGATGGATGGATGGACTGGTCAATGGATGGGTTTTGTAGAGGCAGAGTACCATATAGGGGTACTGGAGTCCGCTGGTGTCAGATCCTTAGTCAATGTCAAATGTAAAACATTAATTCATCAATAACAAAAATGAATAAGCACCTAAATAAATAAATAAATAAATATAAAAACTGGGTTAAAAAATACATGGCGTCTTTGCCTTTCTGCATATGGAATGCTGTGAGGATCTTAACAAGGAAAGCATTGTCCTGAGTAGCCCATTTGAAGTCGTGGAATATTTCCTTTTCCTTTTTCTTTTTTTACTTTCTATTTTCTTGATTATTCACTGGAATAAATAGACAGGAATTGAGAGGGAAAGGAGGTAGAGAGAGTTTGAGACACAGAGAGAGACAACTGCAGCACTTCCGCACCACCTGTAAAGATTTCCCCTGGCATGTGGGAACCAGGGTGTTGAAGCCCAGTCCTCCTGCATTGTAACATGAGTGCTTAACTGGGTGTGGCACCAACTGCTACCCTTGATGGGACACTTTTTTTTAGCAATGAAAAGAAATTCTCCTGGCAAGGTAATAAATAAATGAAGAAGTCAATAAAAGTGCATTTACATTAACTCAGTGGAAACACACAGGGACATATACGTCTCTGTTACCTGTATTACATCTTCATGTATGGATTGATTGCCTCAAGGGGTTATTGCCACAGCTGAGTGCCTACGCCACGAATAATCCACAGCTCCTGCACTCCATTTGTTCCCCTTTCGCTGCCCTTGTTGCTTGGTCACTGTGGTGGTTATTGTTTTTGTTGTTGTTGTTGTTGTTACTGACCTTGCATCTGACAGACACAAAAGGAGAGAGCAGAGGAAATACAGGGTGGGAGAGAAAGATAGAGCTCCTAAAGACCTGCTTCACCCCCTGTAAAGCGACTCCCCTGCAGGTGGCGGTCTGGGGGCCAGACCCCAAATCCTTCCACCTGTCCCCTCTATTCGTGAGCGCCACAAGCCCTCAACCCTCTGACATACCGCCAAACCTCCCTGGATTTACTTTTGAAGGCAGTATCACCTGCCTCGTTTTGAATCCTCATTATCCTGAGGGTCAGTCCTGGAGACAGTGTCATGACACGACACACGGAGATCTCTGTTATCAGAGAGCACCTGGAACAGCAGCTGGGGCTCTAGTGCCAGGGCAGGAGCAACTCCCCATCCACCTTCCACGGAGTCCACCTGCCTGCATTTTGGTCCTTTTCGCTCCAAAAAAGATTTTTCCCTTTTTTCACTTTGAAACAGGCAGGAGACAGGTTACCCAGGCAGGAGGAAAAAAAATAAAAAGCCTTTTTTTTTTTTTTTTTTTACCGAATTGAATGACCATCTTCTGGGAAGTATAGGTTTTGAACCTGAAAACTCTGTCTGTCTGTCTCTTAGTCCACAGAAAGAGCCACTAGCCCAGCCAGATCTCACGCTCAGATGGGGTGTTTTTGCCAGTCAAAGGTCTGCACAGCGCACTAGGGATTGGGCGGCCTGAGACCCAAATGTTACATTGTAGATGGACTGTTTGCAGTTCTTGCTCCCCAGGACATTGGACTGTCTCAACTCCCTCCCCTACAGCATGAAAAAAAGACTCTTGACAACCTTGGAGCAACTGGAGTGGGGGCGAGGGGAGCTGTTTGCATGTCTGCACTGCTCATGCCCAGGTGTCTGTGGGGGTCCGTGGCAGAGGCTGTAAGGGGGCTAGGGGGCAGAAGGAGACTGTTTGAGAGGCAGGCTGCAGGCAGGGGAGCCCAGGAGTGTGTGCAGGGCTGTGTGTGTGGGTGTGGTGGCAGGGGGTTAGGGCAGGTCCCCCTGCTGGATGGTGAGATGGCAGCTGGGCTGGCCCTGGGCCCTCAGGGCTGAAGGGCAGAAGCAGGGTGGCAGTAAAGTAGCGCAGGGAGGAACACAGTAGATGTTAGTTGGGAGCTGGGGGACAGAGGGTAAGGGGAAAGGGGGCATCCTTGAGGAGGGGTCAGGACTAGAGTGTGGGGGCAGCTGGAGGCATGGAAGGTCCCAGGAATCAGGGACTGACAGGAACAGATTCCTACACCCCCCCACTGGATAGAAGCTGCAGAAGCCAGAGCAGCAGCCCTGGCTTGCCTAGGCCAAGGGCCCTGAGTGAGTCCATCTGAGGATGAGGAAGAGGAGGAGGGGGTGGAGGAGGAGGAGGAGAAAGAGGAGGAGGAAGAGTAGGAAGAGGAGGAGGAGGAGGCGTAGGAGGAGGAGGAGGGGCAGGAGGGCAGCTGTCAGTAGGCAACGGGATTAATAGAGGCCTCCATTACGGAGGCATGTGTCCATGCAGGCACCCACCAACCCTCAGGGGCAGCGCAGGGCACCCAGGGACTTGGTGTGGGTATCTCTGGGGCGGGGACTGTCAGTCAGTCAGCAAGACTGTGTGTCAGTGCACATGGTGGGACAGGGGCCTGGCGGACCTTGGTCCCCCGCCCTGGACTGTCAGATGCCAGCCCCATGCCCAGACACACACCAATCTGCACATAGCCCCTTGGCCCGGCCGACCAGCACCTGCTTTGGCCTGGGGCTCTGGCTCTGGTGGCTGGCCACCACCCCTCAGGTCAAGTTCAGCGTGGGGGTCATGGCTGCTGGTCAACTGGATGGGCGGGGTCCCCATGGCCTAGCAACCACATGAGCCCTCTGTGATGTCCTAGCCCCTGGCAATCTGTGCTGGCCACACTGGCACTGGGCAGCCCAACTGCCCTGCCACTAGGTCAGGCAACAGCGCCCAGACGCCTGGGCCCTGGCAGTGAGGGACGGAAGGATGGGAAGACAGTGCTGACCGACGAGGGACCTCAGGGCTGGCAGCCAAGAGAAGACAGGTGGAGGTGCGCCCGGGATCCTGGGAGCCCAGGCCAGAGCTGCCTGCATGCCTGCCTGCCTTCCTGGATGTCCGTATGCTACCTTTGTCCAGGTAGGTTTCTCAGGTCCCCTCCAATCCTGTCCTCTCCTGTCCTCTCCTGTCCTCACCATCCTCTCCCCTCTCCTCTCCTCCGCACTTTGCTTCTCTCCTTTGTCTGTCCTCTCTTCCAGGTGCCCTGCTCACCAGCTCCAGCACTTGTGATGCTTCTCCAGTGACAGCTGTTCGCAACCCCTTCCACCCCCTGCCTGCCCCTAATGTGACCCAGCTCACAGGGTCTCCGGCTCATCCCACCCAAACCCACACGCCCCAACACATTCCCAGGTTCAGCCCCTCTGCCCTATTCAGCCAAACTGGGCCTTTGCAACCTACCTATGCATCGTTGTTTCTCCTCACCATTCAAGGAGAGATCTCCTTTTGTACTTAGCTTGGTTGACTGGTGGATGGACGGATGGATGGAAGGATGGATGGATGGATGGATGAATGGATGGATAGATGTATGGGTGGATGGATGGATGGATGGACTGGTCAATGGATGGGTTTTGTAGAGGCAGAGTACCATATAGGGGTACTGGAGTCCGCTGGTGTCAGATCCTTAGTCAATGTCAAATGTAAAACATTAATTCATCAATAACAAAAATGAATAAGCACCTAAATAAATAAATAAATAAATATAAAAACTGGGTTAAAAAATACATGGCGTCTTTGCCTTTCTGCATATGGAATGCTGTGAGGATCTTAACAAGGAAAGCATTGTCCTGAGTAGCCCATTTGAAGTCGTGGAATATTTCCTTTTCCTTTTTCTTTTTTTACTTTCTATTTTCTTGATTATTCACTGGAATAAATAGACAGGAATTGAGAGGGAAGGGAGGTAGAGAGAGTTTGAGACACAGAGAGAGACAACTGCAGCACTTCCGCACCACCTGTAAAGATTTCCCCTGGCATGTGGGAACCAGGGTGTTGAAGCCCAGTCCTCCTGCATTGTAACATGAGTGCTTAACTGGGTGTGGCACCAACTGCTACCCTTGATGGGACACTTTTTTTTAGCAATGAAAAGAAATTCTCCTGGCAAGGTAATAAATAAATGAAGAAGTCAATAAAAGTGCATTTACATTAACTCAGTGGAAACACACAGGGACATATACGTCTCTGTTACCTGTATTACATCTTCATGTATGGATTGATTGCCTCAAGGGGTTATTGCCACAGCTGAGTGCCTACGCCACGAATAATCCACAGCTCCTGCACTCCATTTGTTCCCCTTTCGCTGCCCTTGTTGCTTGGTCACTGTGGTGGTTATTGTTTTTGTTGTTGTTGTTGTTACTGACCTTGCATCTGACAGACACAAAAGGAGAGAGCAGAGGAAATACAGGGTGGGAGAGAAAGATAGAGCTCCTAAAGACCTGCTTCACCCCCTGTAAAGTGACTCCCCTGCAGGTGGCGGTCTGGGGGCCAGACCCCAAATCCTTCCACCTGTCCCCTCTATTCGTGAGCGCCACAAGCCCTCAACCCTCTGACATACCGCCAAACCTCCCTGGATTTACTTTTGAAGGCAGTATCACCTGCCTCGTTTTGAATCCTCATTATCCTGAGGGTCAGTCCTGGAGACAGTGTCATGACACGACACATGGAGATCTCTGTTATCAGAGAGCACCTGGAACAGCAGCTGGGGCTCTAGTGCCAGGGCAGGAGCAACTCCCCATCCACCTTCCACGGAGTCCACCTGCCTGCATTTTGGTCCTTTTCGCTCCAAAAAAGATTTTTCCCTTTTTTCACTTTGAAACAGGCAGGAGACAGGTTACCCAGGCAGGAGGAAAAAAAATAAAAAGCCTTTTTTTTTTTTTTTTTTTTACCGAATTGAATGACCATCTTCTGGGAAGTATAGGTTTTGAACCTGAAAACTCTGTCTGTCTGTCTCTTAGTCCACAGAAAGAGCCACTAGCCCAGCCAGATCTCACGCTCAGATGGGGTGTTTTTGCCAGTCAAAGGTCTGCACAGCGCACTAGGGATTGGGCGGCCTGAGACCCAAATGTTACATTGTAGATGGACTGTTTGCAGTTCTTGCTCCCCAGGACATTGGACTGTCTCAACTCCCTCCCCTACAGCATGAAAAAAAGACTCTTGACAACCTTGGAGCAACTGGAGTGGGGGCGAGGGGAGCTGTTTGCATGTCTGCACTGCTCATGCCCAGGTGTCTGTGGGGGTCCGTGGCAGAGGCTGTAAGGGGGCTAGGGGGCAGAAGGAGACTGTTTGAGAGGCAGGCTGCAGGCAGGGGAGCCCAGGAGTGTGTGCAGGGCTGTGTGTGTGGGTGTGGTGGCAGGGGGTTAGGGCAGGTCCCCCTGCTGGATGGTGAGATGGCAGCTGGGCTGGCCCTGGGCCCTCAGGGCTGAAGGGCAGAAGCAGGGTGGCAGTAAAGTAGCGCAGGGAGGAACACAGTAGATGTTAGTTGGGAGCTGGGGGACAGAGGGTAAGGGGAAAGGGGGCATCCTTGAAGAGGGGTCAGGACTAGAGTGTGGGGGCAGCTGGAGGCATGGAAGGTCCCAGGAATCAGGGACTGACAGGAACAGATTCCTACACCCCCCCACTGGATAGAAGCTGCAGAAGCCAGAGCAGCAGCCCTGGCTTGCCTAGGCCAAGGGCCCTGAGTGAGTCCATCTGAGGATGAGGAAGAGGAGGAGGGGGTGGAGGAGGAGGAGGAGAAAGAGGAGGAGGAAGAGTAGGAAGAGGAGGAGGAGGAGGCGTAGGAGGAGGAGGAGGGGCAGGAGGGCAGCTGTCAGTAGGCAACGGGATTAATAGAGGCCTCCATTACGGAGGCATGTGTCCAGGCAGGCACCCACCAACCCTCAGGGGCAGCTCAGGGCACCCAGGGACTTGGTGTGGGTATCTCTGGGGCGGGGACTGTCAGTCAGTCAGCAAGACTGTGTGTCAGTGCACATGGTGGGACAGGGGCCTGGCGGACCTTGGTCCCCCGCCCTGGACTGTCAGATGCCAGCCCCATGCCCAGACACACACCAATCTGCACATAGCCCCTTGGCCTGGCCGACCAGCACCTGCTTTGGCCTGGGGCTCTGGCTCTGGTGGCTGGCCACCACCCCTCAGGTCAAGTTCAGCGTGGGGGTCATGGCTGCTGGTCAACTGGATGGGCGGGGTCCCCATGGCCTAGCAACCACATGAGCCCTCTGTGATGTCCTAGCCCCTGGCAATCTGTGCTGGCCACACTGGCACTGGGCAGCCCAACTGCCCTGCCACTAGGTCAGGCAACAGCGCCCAGACGCCTGGGCCCTGGCAGTGAGGGACGGAAGGATGGGAAGACAGTGCTGACCGACGAGGGACCTCAGGGCTGGCAGCCAAGAGAAGACAGGTGGAGGTGCGCCCGGGATCCTGGGAGCCCAGGCCAGAGCTGCCTGCATGCCTGCCTGCCTTCCTGGATGTCCGTATGCTACCTTTGTCCAGGTAGGTTTCTCAGGTCCCCTCCAATCCTGTCCTCTCCTGTCCTCTCCTGTCCTCACCATCCTCTCCCCTCTCCTCTCCTCCGCACTTTGCTTCTCTCCTTTGTCTGTCCTCTCTTCCAGGTGCCCTGCTCACCAGCTCCAGCACTTGTGATGCTTCTCCAGTGACAGCTGTTCGCAACCCCTTCCACCCCCTGCCTGCCCCTAATGTGACCCAGCTCACAGGGTCTCCGGCTCATCCCACCCAAACCCACACGCCCCAACACATTCCCAGGTTCAGCCCCTCTGCCCTATTCAGCCAAACTGGGCCTTTGCAACCTACCTATGCATCGTTGTTTCTCCTCACCATTCAAGGAGAGATCTCCTTTTGTACTTAGCTTGGTTGACTGGTGGATGGACGGATGGATGGAAGGATGGATGGATGGATGGATGAATGGATGGATAGATGTATGTGGATGGATGGATGGATGGATGGACTGGTCAATGGATGGGTTTTGTAGAGGCAGAGTACCATATAGGGGTACTGGAGTCCGCTGGTGTCAGATCCTTAGTCAATGTCAAATGTAAAACATTAATTCATCAATAACAAAAATGAATAAGCACCTAAATAAATAAATAAATAAATATAAAAACTGGGTTAAAAAATACATGGCGTCTTTGCCTTTCTGCATATGGAATGCTGTGAGGATCTTAACAAGGAAAGCATTGTCCTGAGTAGCCCATTTGAAGTCGTGGAATATTTCCTTTTCCTTTTTCTTTTTTTACTTTCTATTTTCTTGATTATTCACTGGAATAAATAGACAGGAATTGAGAGGGAAGGGAGGTAGAGAGAGTTTGAGACACAGAGAGAGACAACTGCAGCACTTCCGCACCACCTGTAAAGATTTCCCCTGGCATGTGGGAACCAGGGTGTTGAAGCCCAGTCCTCCTGCATTGTAACATGAGTGCTTAACTGGGTGTGGCACCAACTGCTACCCTTGATGGGACACTTTTTTTTAGCAATGAAAAGAAATTCTCCTGGCAAGGTAATAAATAAATGAAGAAGTCAATAAAAGTGCATTTACATTAACTCAGTGGAAACACACAGGGACATATACGTCTCTGTTACCTGTATTACATCTTCATGTATGGATTGATTGCCTCAAGGGGTTATTGCCACAGCTGAGTGCCTACGCCACGAATAATCCACAGCTCCTGCACTCCATTTGTTCCCCTTTCGCTGCCCTTGTTGCTTGGTCACTGTGGTGGTTATTGTTTTTGTTGTTGTTGTTGTTACTGACCTTGCATCTGACAGACACAAAAGGAGAGAGCAGAGGAAATACAGGGTGGGAGAGAAAGATAGAGCTCCTAAAGACCTGCTTCACCCCCTGTAAAGTGACTCCCCTGCAGGTGGCGGTCTGGGGGCCAGACCCCAAATCCTTCCACCTGTCCCCTCTATTCGTGAGCGCCACAAGCCCTCAACCCTCTGACATACCGCCAAACCTCCCTGGATTTACTTTTGAAGGCAGTATCACCTGCCTCGTTTTGAATCCTCATTATCCTGAGGGTCAGTCCTGGAGACAGTGTCATGACACGACACACGGAGATCTCTGTTATCAGAGAGCACCTGGAACAGCAGCTGGGGCTCTAGTGCCAGGGCAGGAGCAACTCCCCATCCACCTTCCACGGAGTCCACCTGCCTGCATTTTGGTCCTTTTCGCTCCAAAAAAGATTTTTCCCTTTTTTCACTTTGAAACAGGCAGGAGACAGGTTACCCAGGCAGGAGGAAAAAAAATAAAAAGCCTTTTTTTTTTTTTTTTTTTTACCGAATTGAATGACCATCTTCTGGGAAGTATAGGTTTTGAACCTGAAAACTCTGTCTGTCTGTCTCTTAGTCCACAGAAAGAGCCACTAGCCCAGCCAGATCTCACGCTCAGATGGGGTGTTTTTGCCAGTCAAAGGTCTGCACAGCGCACTAGGGATTGGGCGGCCTGAGACCCAAATGTTACATTGTAGATGGACTGTTTGCAGTTCTTGCTCCCCAGGACATTGGACTGTCTCAACTCCCTCCCCTACAGCATGAAAAAAAGACTCTTGACAACCTTGGAGCAACTGGAGTGGGGGCGAGGGGAGCTGTTTGCATGTCTGCACTGCTCATGCCCAGGTGTCTGTGGGGGTCCGTGGCAGAGGCTGTAAGGGGGCTAGGGGGCAGAAGGAGACTGTTTGAGAGGCAGGCTGCAGGCAGGGGAGCCCAGGAGTGTGTGCAGGGCTGTGTGTGTGGGTGTGGTGGCAGGGGGTTAGGGCAGGTCCCCCTGCTGGATGGTGAGATGGCAGCTGGGCTGGCCCTGGGCCCTCAGGGCTGAAGGGCAGAAGCAGGGTGGCAGTAAAGTAGCGCAGGGAGGAACACAGTAGATGTTAGTTGGGAGCTGGGGGACAGAGGGTAAGGGGAAAGGGGGCATCCTTGAAGAGGGGTCAGGACTAGAGTGTGGGGGCAGCTGGAGGCATGGAAGGTCCCAGGAATCAGGGACTGACAGGAACAGATTCCTACACCCCCCCACTGGATAGAAGCTGCAGAAGCCAGAGCAGCAGCCCTGGCTTGCCTAGGCCAAGGGCCCTGAGTGAGTCCATCTGAGGATGAGGAAGAGGAGGAGGGGGTGGAGGAGGAGGAGGAGAAAGAGGAGGAGGAAGAGTAGGAAGAGGAGGAGGAGGAGGCGTAGGAGGAGGAGGAGGGGCAGGAGGGCAGCTGTCAGTAGGCAACGGGATTAATAGAGGCCTCCATTACGGAGGCATGTGTCCAGGCAGGCACCCACCAACCCTCAGGGGCAGCTCAGGGCACCCAGGGACTTGGTGTGGGTATCTCTGGGGCGGGGACTGTCAGTCAGTCAGCAAGACTGTGTGTCAGTGCACATGGTGGGACAGGGGCCTGGCGGACCTTGGTCCCCCGCCCTGGACTGTCAGATGCCAGCCCCATGCCCAGACACACACCAATCTGCACATAGCCCCTTGGCCTGGCCGACCAGCACCTGCTTTGGCCTGGGGCTCTGGCTCTGGTGGCTGGCCACCACCCCTCAGGTCAAGTTCAGCGTGGGGGTCATGGCTGCTGGTCAACTGGATGGGCGGGGTCCCCATGGCCTAGCAACCACATGAGCCCTCTGTGATGTCCTAGCCCCTGGCAATCTGTGCTGGCCACACTGGCACTGGGCAGCCCAACTGCCCTGCCACTAGGTCAGGCAACAGCGCCCAGACGCCTGGGCCCTGGCAGTGAGGGACGGAAGGATGGGAAGACAGTGCTGACCGACGAGGGACCTCAGGGCTGGCAGCCAAGAGAAGACAGGTGGAGGTGCGCCCGGGATCCTGGGAGCCCAGGCCAGAGCTGCCTGCATGCCTGCCTGCCTTCCTGGATGTCCGTATGCTACCTTTGTCCAGGTAGGTTTCTCAGGTCCCCTCCAATCCTGTCCTCTCCTGTCCTCTCCTGTCCTCACCATCCTCTCCCCTCTCCTCTCCTCCGCACTTTGCTTCTCTCCTTTGTCTGTCCTCTCTTCCAGGTGCCCTGCTCACCAGCTCCAGCACTTGTGATGCTTCTCCAGTGACAGCTGTTCGCAACCCCTTCCACCCCCTGCCTGCCCCTAATGTGACCCAGCTCACAGGGTCTCCGGCTCATCCCACCCAAACCCACACGCCCCAACACATTCCCAGGTTCAGCCCCTCTGCCCTATTCAGCCAAACTGGGCCTTTGCAACCTACCTATGCATCGTTGTTTCTCCTCACCATTCAAGGAGAGATCTCCTTTTGTACTTAGCTTGGTTGACTGGTGGATGGACGGATGGATGGAAGGATGGATGGATGGATGGATGAATGGATGGATAGATGTATGGGTGGATGGATGGATGGATGGACTGGTCAATGGATGGGTTTTGTAGAGGCAGAGTACCATATAGGGGTACTGGAGTCCGCTGGTGTCAGATCCTTAGTCAATGTCAAATGTAAAACATTAATTCATCAATAACAAAAATGAATAAGCACCTAAATAAATAAATAAATAAATATAAAAACTGGGTTAAAAAATACATGGCGTCTTTGCCTTTCTGCATATGGAATGCTGTGAGGATCTTAACAAGGAAAGCATTGTCCTGAGTAGCCCATTTGAAGTCGTGGAATATTTCCTTTTCCTTTTTCTTTTTTTACTTTCTATTTTCTTGATTATTCACTGGAATAAATAGACAGGAATTGAGAGGGAAGGGAGGTAGAGAGAGTTTGAGACACAGAGAGAGACAACTGCAGCACTTCCGCACCACCTGTAAAGATTTCCCCTGGCATGTGGGAACCAGGGTGTTGAAGCCCAGTCCTCCTGCATTGTAACATGAGTGCTTAACTGGGTGTGGCACCAACTGCTACCCTTGATGGGACACTTTTTTTTAGCAATGAAAAGAAATTCTCCTGGCAAGGTAATAAATAAATGAAGAAGTCAATAAAAGTGCATTTACATTAACTCAGTGGAAACACACAGGGACATATACGTCTCTGTTACCTGTATTACATCTTCATGTATGGATTGATTGCCTCAAGGGGTTATTGCCACAGCTGAGTGCCTACGCCACGAATAATCCACAGCTCCTGCACTCCATTTGTTCCCCTTTCGCTGCCCTTGTTGCTTGGTCACTGTGGTGGTTATTGTTTTTGTTGTTGTTGTTGTTACTGACCTTGCATCTGACAGACACAAAAGGAGAGAGCAGAGGAAATACAGGGTGGGAGAGAAAGATAGAGCTCCTAAAGACCTGCTTCACCCCCTGTAAAGTGACTCCCCTGCAGGTGGCGGTCTGGGGGCCAGACCCCAAATCCTTCCACCTGTCCCCTCTATTCGTGAGCGCCACAAGCCCTCAACCCTCTGACATACCGCCAAACCTCCCTGGATTTACTTTTGAAGGCAGTATCACCTGCCTCGTTTTGAATCCTCATTATCCTGAGGGTCAGTCCTGGAGACAGTGTCATGACACGACACACGGAGATCTCTGTTATCAGAGAGCACCTGGAACAGCAGCTGGGGCTCTAGTGCCAGGGCAGGAGCAACTCCCCATCCACCTTCCACGGAGTCCACCTGCCTGCATTTTGGTCCTTTTCGCTCCAAAAAAGATTTTTCCCTTTTTTCACTTTGAAACAGGCAGGAGACAGGTTACCCAGGCAGGAGGAAAAAAAATAAAAAGCCTTTTTTTTTTTTTTTTTTTACCGAATTGAATGACCATCTTCTGGGAAGTATAGGTTTTGAACCTGAAAACTCTGTCTGTCTGTCTCTTAGTCCACAGAAAGAGCCACTAGCCCAGCCAGATCTCATGCTCAGATGGGGTGTTTTTGCCAGTCAAAGGTCTGCACAGCGCACTAGGGATTGGGCGGCCTGAGACCCAAATGTTACATTGTAGATGGACTGTTTGCAGTTCTTGCTCCCCAGGACATTGGACTGTCTCAACTCCCTCCCCTACAGCATGAAAAAAAGACTCTTGACAACCTTGGAGCAACTGGAGTGGGGGCGAGGGGAGCTGTTTGCATGTCTGCACTGCTCATGCCCAGGTGTCTGTGGGGGTCCGTGGCAGAGGCTGTAAGGGGGCTAGGGGGCAGAAGGAGACTGTTTGAGAGGCAGGCTGCAGGCAGGGGAGCCCAGGAGTGTGTGCAGGGCTGTGTGTGTGGGTGTGGTGGCAGGGGGTTAGGGCAGGTCCCCCTGCTGGATGGTGAGATGGCAGCTGGGCTGGCCCTGGGCCCTCAGGGCTGAAGGGCAGAAGCAGGGTGGCAGTAAAGTAGCGCAGGGAGGAACACAGTAGATGTTAGTTGGGAGCTGGGGGACAGAGGGTAAGGGGAAAGGGGGCATCCTTGAGGAGGGGTCAGGACTAGAGAGTGGGGGCAGCTGGAGGCATGGAAGGTCCCAGGAATCAGGGACTGACAGGAACAGATTCCTACACCCCCCCACTGGATAGAAGCTGCAGAAGCCAGAGCAGCAGCCCTGGCTTGCCTAGGCCAAGGGCCCTGAGTGAGTCCATCTGAGGATGAGGAAGAGGAGGAGGGGGTGGAGGAGGAGGAGGAGAAAGAGGAGGAGGAAGAGTAGGAAGAGGAGGAGGAGGAGGCGTAGGAGGAGGAGGAGGGGCAGGAGGGCAGCTGTCAGTAGGCAACGGGATTAATAGAGGCCTCCATTACGGAGGCATGTGTCCAGGCAGGCACCCACCAACCCTCAGGGGCAGCGCAGGGCACCCAGGGACTTGGTGTGGGTATCTCTGGGGCGGGGACTGTCAGTCAGTCAGCAAGACTGTGTGTCAGTGCACATGGTGGGACAGGGGCCTGGCGGACCTTGGTCCCCCGCCCTGGACTGTCAGATGCCAGCCCCATGCCCAGACACACACCAATCTGCACATAGCCCCTTGGCCCGGACGACCAGCACCTGCTTTGGCCTGGGGCTCTGGCTCTGGTGGCTGGCCACCACCCCTCAGGTCAAGTTCAGCGTGGGGGTCATGGCTGCTGGTCAACTGGATGGGCGGGGTCCCCATGGCCTAGCAACCACATGAGCCCTCTGTGATGTCCTAGCCCCTGGCAATCTGTGCTGGCCACACTGGCACTGGGCAGACCAACTGCCCTGCCACTAGGTCAGGCAACAGCGCCCAGACGCCTGGGCCCTGGCACAGAGGGACGGAAGGATGGGAAGACAGTGCTGACCGACGAGGGACCTCAGGGCTGGCAGCCAAGAGAAGACAGGTGGAGGTGCGCCCGGGATCCTGGGAGCCCAGGCCAGAGCTGCCTGCATGCCTGCCTGCCTTCCTGGATGTCCGTATGCTGCCTTTGTCCAGGTAGGTTTCTCAGGTCCCCTCCAATCCTGTCCTCTCCTGTCCTCTCCTGTCCTCACCATCCTCTCCCCTCTCCTCTCCTCCGCACTTTGCTTCTCTCCTTTGTCTGTCCTCTCTTCCAGGTGCCCTGCTCACCAGCTCCAGCACTTGTGATGCTTCTCCAGTGACAGCTGTTCGCAACCCCTTCCACCCCCTGCCTGCCCCTAATGTGACCCAGCTCACAGGGTCTCCGGCTCATCCCACCCAAACCCACACGCCCCAACACATTCCCAGGTTCAGCCCCTCTGCCCTATTCAGCCAAACTGGGCCTTTGCAACCTAGCTATGCATCGTTGTTTCTCCTCACCATTCAAGGAGAGATCTTCTTTTGTACTTAGCTTGGTTGACTGGTGGATGGATGGATGGATGGATGGAAGGATGGATGGATGGATGGATGAATGGATGGATAGATGTATGGGTGGATGGATGGATGGATGGACAGGTCAATGGATGGGTTTTGTAGAGGCAGAGTACCATATAGGGGTACTGGAGTCCGCTGGTGTCAGATCCTTAGTCAATGTCAAATGTAAAACATTAATTCATCAATAACAAAAATGAATAAGCACCTAAATAAATAAATAAATAAATAAACTGGGTTAAAAAATACATGGCGTCTTTGCCTTTCTGCATATGGAGTGCTGTGAGGATCTTAACAAGGAAAGCATTGTCCTGAGTAGCCCATTTGAAGTCGTGGAATATTTCCTTTTCCTTTTTCTTTTCTTACTTTCTATTTTCTTGATTATTCACTGGAATGAATAGACAGGAATTGAGAGGGAAGGGAGGTAGAGAGAGTTTGAGACACAGAGAGAGACAACTGCAGCACTTCCGCACCACCTGTAAAGATTTCCCCTGGCATGTGGGAACCAGGGTGTTGAAGCCCAGTCCTCCTGCATTGTAACATGAGTGCTTAACTGGGTGTGGCACCACCTGCTACCCTTGATGGGACACTTTTTTTTAGCAATGAAAAGAAATTCTCGTGGCAAGGTAATAAATAAATGAAGAAGTCAATAAAAGTGCATTTACATTAACTCAGTGGAAACACACAGGGACATATACGTCTCTGTTACCTGTATTACATCTTCATGTATGGATTGATTGCCTCAAGGGGTTATTGCCACAGCTGAGTGCCTACGCCACGAATAATCCACAGCTCCTGCACTCCATTTGTTCCATTTCGCTGCCCTTGTTGCTTGGTCACTGTGGTGGTTATTGTTTTTGTTGTTGTTGTTGTTGTTGTTACTGACCTTGCATCTGACAGACACAAAAGGAGAGAGCAGAGGAAATACAGGGTGGGAGAGAAAGATAGAGCTCCTAAAGACCTGCTTCACCCCTGTAAAGCGACTCCCCTGCAGGTGGCGGTCTGGGGGCCAGACCCCAAATCCTTCCACCTGTCCCCTCTATTCGTGAGCGCCACAAGCCCTTAACCCTCTGACATACCGCCAAACCTCCCTGGATTTACTTTTGAAGGCAGTATCACCTGCCTCGTTTTGAATCCTCATTATCCTGAGGGTCAGTCCTGGAGACAGTGTCATGACACGACACACGGAGATCTCTGTTATCAGAGAGCACCTGGAACAGCAGCTGGGGCTCTAGTGCCAGGGCAGGAGCAACTCCCCATCCACCTTCCACGGAGTCCACCTGCCTGCATTTTGGTCCTTTTCCCTCCAAAAAAGATTTTTCCCTTTTTTCACTTTGAAACAGGCAGGAGACAGGTTACCCAGGCAGGGGGAAAAAAATAAAAAGCTTTTTTTTTTTTTTTTTTTTTTTTTTTACCGAAGTGAATGACCATCTTCTGGGAAGTATAGGTTTTGAACCTGAAAACTCTGTCTGTCTGTCTCTTAGTCCACAGAAAGAGCCACTAGCCCAGCCAGGTCTCACGCTCAGATGGGGTGTTTTTGCCAGTCAAAGGTCTGCACAGCGCACTAGGGATTGGGCGGCCTGAGACCCAAATGTTACATTGTAGATGGACTGTTTGCAGTTCTTGCTCCCCAGGACATTGGACTGTCTCAACTCCCTCCCCTACAGCATGAAAAAAAGACTCTTGACAACCTTGGAGCAACTGGAGTGGGGGCGAGGGGAGCTGTTTGCATGTCTGCACTGCTCATGCCCAGGTGTCTGTGGGGGTCCGTGGCAGAGGCTGTAAGGGGGCTAGGGGGCAGAAGGAGACTGTTTGAGAGGCAGGCTGCAGGCAGGGGAGCCCAGGAGTGTGTGCAGGGCTGTGTGTGTGGGTGTGGTGGCAGGGGGTTAGGGCAGGTCCCCCTGCTGGATGGTGAGATGGCAGCTGGGCTGGCCCTGGGCCCTCAGGGCTGAAGGGCAGAAGCAGGGTGGCAGTAAAGTAGCGCAGGGAGGAACACAGTAGATGTTAGTTGGGAGCTGGGGGACAGAGGGTAAGGGGAAAGGGGGCATCCTTGAGGAGGGGTCAGGACTAGAGAGTGGGGGCAGCTGGAGGCATGGAAGGTCCCAGGAATCAGGGACTGACAGGAACAGATTCCTACACCCCCCCACTGGATAGAAGCTGCAGAAGCCAGAGCAGCAGCCCTGGCTTGCCTAGGCCAAGGGCCCTGAGTGAGTCCATCTGAGGATGAGGAAGAGGAGGAGGGGGTGGAGGAGGAGGAGGAGAAAGAGGAGGAGGAAGAGTAGGAAGAGGAGGAGGAGGAGGCGTAGGAGGAGGAGGAGGGGCAGGAGGGCAGCTGTCAGTAGGCAACGGGATTAATAGAGGCCTCCATTATGGAGGCATGTGTCCAGGCAGGCACCCACCAACCCTCAGGGGCAGCGCAGGGCACCCAGGGACTTGGTGTGGGTATCTCTGGGGCGGGGACTGTCAGTCAGTCAGCAAGACTGTGTGTCAGTGCAAATGGTGGGACAGGGGCCTGGCGGACCTTGGTCCCCCGCCCTGGACTGTCAGATGCCAGCCCCATGCCCAGACACACACCAATCTGCACATAGCCCCTTGGCCCGGCCGACCAGCACCTGCTTTGGCCTGGGGCTCTGGCTCTGGTGGCTGGCCACCACCCCTCAGGTCAAGTTCAGCGTGGGGGTCATGGCTGCTGGTCAACTGGATGGGCGGGGTCCCCATGGCCTAGCAACCACATGAGCCCTCTGTGATGTCCTAGCCCCTGGCAATCTGTGCTGGCCACACTGGCACTGGGCAGACCAACTGCCCTGCCACTAGGTCAGGCAACAGCGCCCAGACGCCTGGGCCCTGGCAGTGAGGGACGGAAGGATGGGAAGACAGTGCTGACCGACGAGGGACCTCAGGGCTGGCAGCCAAGAGAAGACAGGTGGAGGTGCGCCCGGGATCCTGGGAGCCCAGGCCAGAGCTGCCTGCATGCCTGCCTGCCTTCCTGGATGTCCGTATGCTGCCTTTGTCCAGGTAGGTTTCTCAGGTCCCCTCCAATCCTGTCCTCTCCTGTCCTCTCCTGTCCTCACCATCCTCTCCCCTCTCCTCTCCTCCGCACTTTGCTTCTCTCCTTTGTCTGTCCTCTCTTCCAGGTGCCCTGCTCACCAGCTCCAGCACTTGTGATGCTTCTCCAGTGACAGCTGTTCGCAACCCCTTCCACCCCCTGCCTGCCCCTAATGTGACCCAGCTCACAGGGTCTCCGGCTCATCCCACCCAAACCCACACGCCCCAACACATTCCCAGGTTCAGCCCCTCTGCCCTATTCAGCCAAACTGGGCCTTTGCAACCTACCTATGCATCGTTGTTTCTCCTCACCATTCAAGGAGAGATCTTCTTTTGTACTTAGCTTGGTTGACTGGTGGATGGATGGATGGATGGATGGAAGGATGGATGGATGGATGGATGAATGGATGGATAGATGTATGGGTGGATGGATGGATGGATGGACAGGTCAATGGATGGGTTTTGTAGAGGCAGAGTACCATATAGGGGTACTGGAGTCCGCTGGTGTCAGATCCTTAGTCAATGTCAAATGTAAAACATTAATTCATCAATAACAAAAATGAATAAGCACCTAAATAAATAAATAAATAAATAAACTGGGTTAAAAAATACATGGCGTCTTTGCCTTTCTGCATATGGAGTGCTGTGAGGATCTTAACAAGGAAAGCATTGTCCTGAGTAGCCCATTTGAAGTCGTGGAATATTTCCTTTTCCTTTTTCTTTTCTTACTTTCTATTTTCTTGATTATTCACTGGAATGAATAGACAGGAATTGAGAGGGAAGGGAGGTAGAGAGAGTTTGAGACACAGAGAGAGACAACTGCAGCACTTCCGCACCACCTGTAAAGATTTCCCCTGGCATGTGGGAACCAGGGTGTTGAAGCCCAGTCCTCCTGCATTGTAACATGAGTGCTTAAATGGGTGTGGCACCACCTGCTACCCTTGATGGGACACTTTTTTTTAGCAATGAAAAGAAATTCTCGTGGCAAGGTAATAAATAAATGAAGAAGTCAATAAAAGTGCATTTACATTAACTCAGTGGAAACACACAGGGACATATACGTCTCTGTTACCTGTATTACATCTTCATGTATGGATTGATTGCCTCAAGGGGTTATTGCCACAGCTGAGTGCCTACGCCACGAATAATCCACAGCTCCTGCACTCCATTTGTTCCCCTTTCGCTGCCCTTGTTGCTTGGTCACTGTGGTGGTTATTGTTTTTGTTGTTGTTGTTGTTGTTGTTACTGACCTTGCATCTGACAGACACAAAAGGAGAGAGCAGAGGAAATACAGGGTGGGAGAGAAAGATAGAGCTCCTAAAGACCTGCTTCACCCCCTGTAAAGCGACTCCCCTGCAGGTGGCGGTCTGGGGGCCAGACCCCAAATCCTTCCACCTGTCCCCTCTATTCGTGAGCGCCACAAGCCCTTAACCCTCTGACATACCGCCAAACCTCCCTGGATTTACTTTTGAAGGCAGTATCACCTGCCTCGTTTTGAATCCTCATTATCCTGAGGGTCAGTCCTGGAGACAGTGTCATGACACGACACACGGAGATCTCTGTTATCAGAGAGCACCTGGAACAGCAGCTGGGGCTCTAGTGCCAGGGCAGGAGCAACTCCCCATCCACCTTCCACGGAGTCCACCTGCCTGCATTTTGGTCCTTTTCCCTCCAAAAAAGATTTTTCCCTTTTTTCACTTTGAAACAGGCAGGAGACAGGTTACCCAGGCAGGGGGAAAAAAATAAAAAGCTTTTTTTTTTTTTTTTTTTTTTTTTTTACCGAAGTGAATGACCATCTTCTGGGAAGTATAGGTTTTGAACCTGAAAACTCTGTCTGTCTGTCTCTTAGTCCACAGAAAGAGCCACTAGCCCAGCCAGGTCTCACGCTCAGATGGGGTGTTTTTGCCAGTCAAAGGTCTGCACAGCGCACTAGGGATTGGGCGGCCTGAGACCCAAATGTTACATTGTAGATGGACTGTTTGCAGTTCTTGCTCCCCAGGACATTGGACTGTCTCAACTCCCTCCCCTACAGCATGAAAAAAAGACTCTTGACAACCTTGGAGCAACTGGAGTGGGGGCGAGGGGAGCTGTTTGCATGTCTGCACTGCTCATGCCCAGGTGTCTGTGGTGGTCCGTGGCAGAGGCTGTAAGGGGGCTAGGGGGCAGAAGGAGACTGTTTGAGAGGCAGGCTGCAGGCAGGGGAGCCCAGGAGTGTGTGCAGGGCTGTGTGTGTGGGTGTGGTGGCAGGGGGTTAGGGCAGGTCCCCCTGCTGGATGGTGAGATGGCAGCTGGGCTGGCCCTGGGCCCTCAGGGCTGAAGGGCAGAAGCAGGGTGGCAGTAAAGTAGCGCAGGGAGGAACACAGTAGATGTTAGTTGGGAGCTGGGGGACAGAGGGTAAGGGGAAAGGGGGCATCCTTGAGGAGGGGTCAGGACTAGAGAGTGGGGGCAGCTGGAGGCATGGAAGGTCCCAGGAATCAGGGACTGACAGGAACAGATTCCTACACCCCCCCACTGGATAGAAGCTGCAGAAGCCAGAGCAGCAGCCCTGGCTTGCCTAGGCCAAGGGCCCTGAGTGAGTCCATCTGAGGATGAGGAAGAGGAGGAGGGGGTGGAGGAGGAGGAGGAGAAAGAGGAGGAGGAAGAGTAGGAAGAGGAGGAGGAGGAGGCGTAGGAGGAGGAGGAGGGGCAGGAGGGCAGCTGTCAGTAGGCAACGGGATTAATAGAGGCCTCCATTACGGAGGCATGTGTCCAGGCAGGCACCCACCAACCCTCAGGGGCAGCGCAGGGCACCCAGGGACTTGGTGTGGGTATCTCTGGGGCGGGGACTGTCAGTCAGTCAGCAAGACTGTGTGTCAGTGCACATGGTGGGACAGGGGCCTGGCGGACCTTGGTCCCCCGCCCTGGACTGTCAGATGCCAGCCCCATGCCCAGACACACACCAATCTGCACATAGCCCCTTGGCCCGGCCGACCAGCACCTGCTTTGGCCTGGGGCTCTGGCTCTGGTGGCTGGCCACCACCCCTCAGGTCAAGTTCAGCGTGGGGGTCATGGCTGCTGGTCAACTGGATGGGCGGGGTCCCCATGGCCTAGCAACCACATGAGCCCTCTGTGATGTCCTAGCCCCTGGCAATCTGTGCTGGCCACACTGGCACTGGGCAGACCAACTGCCCTGCCACTAGGTCAGGCAACAGCGCCCAGACGCCTGGGCCCTGGCAGTGAGGGACGGAAGGATGGGAAGACAGTGCTGACCGACGAGGGACCTCAGGGCTGGCAGCCAAGAGAAGACAGGTGGAGGTGCGCCCGGGATCCTGGGAGCCCAGGCCAGAGCTGCCTGCATGCCTGCCTGCCTTCCTGGATGTCCGTATGCTGCCTTTGTCCAGGTAGGTTTCTCAGGTCCCCTCCAATCCTGTCCTCTCCTGTCCTCTCCTGTCCTCACCATCCTCTCCCCTCTCCTCTCCTCCGCACTTTGCTTCTCTCCTTTGTCTGTCCTCTCTTCCAGGTGCCCTGCTCACCAGCTCCAGCACTTGTGATGCTTCTCCAGTGACAGCTGTTCGCAACCCCTTCCACCCCCTGCCTGCCCCTAATGTGACCCAGCTCACAGGGTCTCCGGCTCATCCCACCCAAACCCACACGCCCCAACACATTCCCAGGTTCAGCCCCTCTGCCCTATTCAGCCAAACTGGGCCTTTGCAACCTACCTATGCATCGTTGTTTCTCCTCACCATTCAAGGAGAGATCTTCTTTTGTACTTAGCTTGGTTGACTGGTGGATGGATGGATGGATGGATGGAAGGATGGATGGATGGATGGATGAATGGATGGATAGATGTATGGGTGGATGGATGGATGGATGGACAGGTCAATGGATGGGTTTTGTAGAGGCAGAGTACCATATAGGGGTACTGGAGTCCGCTGGTGTCAGATCCTTAGTCAATGTCAAATGTAAAACATTAATTCATCAATAACAAAAATGAATAAGCACCTAAATAAATAAATAAATAAATAAACTGGGTTAAAAAATACATGGCGTCTTTGCCTTTCTGCATATGGAGTGCTGTGAGGATCTTAACAAGGAAAGCATTGTCCTGAGTAGCCCATTTGAAGTCGTGGAATATTTCCTTTTCCTTTTTCTTTTCTTACTTTCTATTTTCTTGATTATTCACTGGAATGAATAGACAGGAATTGAGAGGGAAGGGAGGTAGAGAGAGTTTGAGACACAGAGAGAGACAACTGCAGCACTTCCGCACCACCTGTAAAGATTTCCCCTGGCATGTGGGAACCAGGGTGTTGAAGCCCAGTCCTCCTGCATTGTAACATGAGTGCTTAACTGGGTGTGGCACCACCTGCTACCCTTGATGGGACACTTTTTTTTAGCAATGAAAAGAAATTCTCGTGGCAAGGTAATAAATAAATGAAGAAGTCAATAAAAGTGCATTTACATTAACTCAGTGGAAACACACAGGGACATATACGTCTCTGTTACCTGTATTACATCTTCATGTATGGATTGATTGCCTCAAGGGGTTATTGCCACAGCTGAGTGCCTACGCCACGAATAATCCACAGCTCCTGCACTCCATTTGTTCCCCTTTCGCTGCCCTTGTTGCTTGGTCACTGTGGTGGTTATTGTTTTTGTTGTTGTTGTTGTTGTTGTTACTGACCTTGCATCTGACAGACACAAAAGGAGAGAGCAGAGGAAATACAGGGTGGGAGAGAAAGATAGAGCTCCTAAAGACCTGCTTCACCCCCTGTAAAGCGACTCCCCTGCAGGTGGCGGTCTGGGGACCAGACCCCAAATCCTTCCACCTGTCCCCTCTATTCGTGAGCGCCACAAGCCCTTAACCCTCTGACATACCGCCAAACCTCCCTGGATTTACTTTTGAAGGCAGTATCACCTGCCTCGTTTTGAATCCTCATTATCCTGAGGGTCAGTCCTGGAGACAGTGTCATGACACGACACACGGAGATCTCTGTTATCAGAGAGCACCTGGAACAGCAGCTGGGGCTCTAGTGCCAGGGCAGGAGCAACTCCCCATCCACCTTCCACGGAGTCCACCTGCCTGCATTTTGGTCCTTTTCCCTCCAAAAAAGATTTTTCCCTTTTTTCACTTTGAAACAGGCAGGAGACAGGTTACCCAGGCAGGGGGAAAAAAATAAAAAGCTTTTTTTTTTTTTTTTTTTTTTTTTTTACCGAAGTGAATGACCATCTTCTGGGAAGTATAGGTTTTGAACCTGAAAACTCTGTCTGTCTGTCTCTTAGTCCACAGAAAGAGCCACTAGCCCAGCCAGGTCTCACGCTCAGATGGGGTGTTTTTGCCAGTCAAAGGTCTGCACAGCGCACTAGGGATTGGGCGGCCTGAGACCCAAATGTTACATTGTAGATGGACTGTTTGCAGTTCTTGCTCCCCAGGACATTGGACTGTCTCAACTCCCTCCCCTACAGCATGAAAAAAAGACTCTTGACAACCTTGGAGCAACTGGAGTGGGGGCGAGGGGAGCTGTTTGCATGTCTGCACTGCTCATGCCCAGGTGTCTGTGGGGGTCCGTGGCAGAGGCTGTAAGGGGGCTAGGGGGCAGAAGGAGACTGTTTGAGAGGCAGGCTGCAGGCAGGGGAGCCCAGGAGTGTGTGCAGGGCTGTGTGTGTGGGTGTGGTGGCAGGGGGTTAGGGCAGGTCCCCCTGCTGGATGGTGAGATGGCAGCTGGGCTGGCCCTGGGCCCTCAGGGCTGAAGGGCAGAAGCAGGGTGGCAGTAAAGTAGCGCAGGGAGGAACACAGTAGATGTTAGTTGGGAGCTGGGGGACAGAGGGTAAGGGGAAAGGGGGCATCCTTGAGGAGGGGTCAGGACTAGAGAGTGGGGGCAGCTGGAGGCATGGAAGGTCCCAGGAATCAGGGACTGACAGGAACAGATTCCTACACCCCCCCACTGGATAGAAGCTGCAGAAGCCAGAGCAGCAGCCCTGGCTTGCCTAGGCCAAGGGCCCTGAGTGAGTCCATCTGAGGATGAGGAAGAGGAGGAGGGGGTGGAGGAGGAGGAGGAGAAAGAGGAGGAGGAAGAGTAGGAAGAGGAGGAGGAGGAGGCGTAGGAGGAGGAGGAGGGGCAGGAGGGCAGCTGTCAGTAGGCAACGGGATTAATAGAGGCCTCCATTACGGAGGCATGTGTCCAGGCAGGCACCCACCAACCCTCAGGGGCAGCGCAGGGCACCCAGGGACTTGGTGTGGGTATCTCTGGGGCGGGGACTGTCAGTCAGTCAGCAAGACTGTGTGTCAGTGCACATGGTGGGACAGGGGCCTGGCGGACCTTGGTCCCCCGCCCTGGACTGTCAGATGCCAGCCCCATGCCCAGACACACACCAATCTGCACATAGCCCCTTGGCCCGGCCGACCAGCACCTGCTTTGGCCTAGGGCTCTGGCTCTGGTGGCTGGCCACCACCCCTCAGGTCAAGTTCAGCGTGGGGGTCATGGCTGCTGGTCAACTGGATGGGCGGGGTCCCCATGGCCTAGCAACCACATGAGCCCTCTGTGATGTCCTAGCCCCTGGCAATCTGTGCTGGCCACACTGGCACTGGGCAGACCAACTGCCCTGCCACTAGGTCAGGCAACAGCGCCCAGACGCCTGGGCCCTGGCAGTGAGGGACGGAAGGATGGGAAGACAGTGCTGACCGACGAGGGACCTCAGGGCTGGCAGCCAAGAGAAGACAGGTGGAGGTGCGCCCGGGATCCTGGGAGCCCAGGCCAGAGCTGCCTGCATGCCTGCCTGCCTTCCTGGATGTCCGTATGCTGCCTTTGTCCAGGTAGGTTTCTCAGGTCCCCTCCAATCCTGTCCTCTCCTGTCCTCTCCTGTCCTCACCATCCTCTCCCCTCTCCTCTCCTCCGCACTTTGCTTCTCTCCTTTGTCTGTCCTCTCTTCCAGGTGCCCTGCTCACCAGCTCCAGCACTTGTGATGCTTCTCCAGTGACAGCTGTTCGCAACCCCTTCCACCCCCTGCCTGCCCCTATTGTGACCCAGCTCACAGGGTCTCCGGCTCATCCCACCCAAACCCACACGCCCCAACACATTCCCAGGTTCAGCCCCTCTGCCCTATTCAGCCAAACTGGGCCTTTGCAACCTACCTATGCATCGTTGTTTCTCCTCACCATTCAAGGAGAGATCTTCTTTTGTACTTAGCTTGGTTGACTGGTGGATGGATGGATGGATGGATGGAAGGATGGATGGATGGATGGATGAATGGATGGATAGATGTATGGGTGGATGGATGGATGGATGGACAGGTCAATGGATGGGTTTTGTAGAGGCAGAGTACCATATAGGGGTACCGGAGTCCGCTGGTGTCAGATCCTTAGTCAATGTCAAATGTAAAACATTAATTCATCAATAACAAAAATGAATAAGCACCTAAATAAATAAATAAATAAATAAACTGGGTTAAAAAATACATGGCGTCTTTGCCTTTCTGCATATGGAGTGCTGTGAGGATCTTAACAAGGAAAGCATTGTCCTGAGTAGCCCATTTGAAGTCGTGGAATATTTCCTTTTCCTTTTTCTTTTCTTACTTTCTATTTTCTTGATTATTCACTGGAATGAATAGACAGGAATTGAGAGGGAAGGGAGGTAGAGAGAGTTTGAGACACAGAGAGAGACAACTGCAGCACTTCCGCACCACCTGTAAAGATTTCCCCTGGCATGTGGGAACCAGGGTGTTGAAGCCCAGTCCTCCTGCATTGTAACATGAGTGCTTAACTGGGTGTGGCACCACCTGCTACCCTTGATGGGACACTTTTTTTTAGCAATGAAAAGAAATTCTCGTGGCAAGGTAATAAATAAATGAAGAAGTCAATAAAAGTGCATTTACATTAACTCAGTGGAAACACACAGGGACATATACGTCTCTGTTACCTGTATTACATCTTCATGTATGGATTGATTGCCTCAAGGGGTTATTGCCACAGCTGAGTGCCTACGCCACGAATAATCCACAGCTCCTGCACTCCATTTGTTCCCCTTTCGCTGCCCTTGTTGCTTGGTCACTGTGGTGGTTATTGTTTTTGTTGTTGTTGTTGTTGTTGTTACTGACCTTGCATCTGACAGACACAAAAGGAGAGAGCAGAGGAAATACAGGGTGGGAGAGAAAGATAGAGCTCCTAAAGACCTGCTTCACCCCCTGTAAAGCGACTCCCCTGCAGGTGGCGGTCTGGGGGCCAGACCCCAAATCCTTCCACCTGTCCCCTCTATTCGTGAGCGCCACAAGCCCTTAACCCTCTGACATACCGCCAAACCTCCCTGGATTTACTTTTGAAGGCAGTATCACCTGCCTCGTTTTGAATCCTCATTATCCTGAGGGTCAGTCCTGGAGACAGTGTCATGACACGACACACGGAGATCTCTGTTATCAGAGAGCACCTGGAACAGCAGCTGGGGCTCTAGTGCCAGGGCAGGAGCAACTCCCCATCCACCTTCCACGGAGTCCACCTGCCTGCATTTTGGTCCTTTTCCCTCCAAAAAAGATTTTTCCCTTTTTTCACTTTGAAACAGGCAGGAGACAGGTTACCCAGGCAGGGGGAAAAAAATAAAAAGCTTTTTTTTTTTTTTTTTTTTTTTTTTTACCGAAGTGAATGACCATCTTCTGGGAAGTATAGGTTTTGAACCTGAAAACTCTGTCTGTCTGTCTCTTAGTCCACAGAAAGAGCCACTAGCCCAGCCAGGTCTCACGCTCAGATGGGGTGTTTTTGCCAGTCAAAGGTCTGCACAGCGCACTAGGGATTGGGCGGCCTGAGACCCAAATGTTACATTGTAGATGGACTGTTTGCAGTTCTTGCTCCCCAGGACATTGGACTGTCTCAACTCCCTCCCCTACAGCATGAAAAAAAGACTCTTGACAACCTTGGAGCAACTGGAGTGGGGGCGAGGGGAGCTGTTTGCATGTCTGCACTGCTCATGCCCAGGTGTCTGTGGGGGTCCGTGGCAGAGGCTGTAAGGGGGCTAGGGGGCAGAAGGAGACTGTTTGAGAGGCAGGCTGCAGGCAGGGGAGCCCAGGAGTGTGTGCAGGGCTGTGTGTGTGGGTGTGGTGGCAGGGGGTTAGGGCAGGTCCCCCTGCTGGATGGTGAGATGGCAGCTGGGCTGGCCCTGGGCCCTCAGGGCTGAAGGGCAGAAGCAGGGTGGCAGTAAAGTAGCACAGGGAGGAACACAGTAGATGTTAGTTGGGAGCTGGGGGACAGAGGGTAAGGGGAAAGGGGGCATCCTTGAGGAGGGGTCAGGACTAGAGAGTGGGGGCAGCTGGAGGCATGGAAGGTCCCAGGAATCAGGGACTGACAGGAACAGATTCCTACACCCCCCCACTGGATAGAAGCTGCAGAAGCCAGAGCAGCAGCCCTGGCTTGCCTAGGCCAAGGGCCCTGAGTGAGTCCATCTGAGGATGAGGAAGAGGAGGAGGGGGTGGAGGAGGAGGAGGAGAAAGAGGAGGAGGAAGAGTAGGAAGAGGAGGAGGAGGAGGCGTAGGAGGAGGAGGAGGGGCAGGAGGGCAGCAGTCAGTAGGCAACGGGATTAATAGAGGCCTCCATTACGGAGGCATGTGTCCAGGCAGGCACCCACCAACCCTCAGGGGCAGCTCAGGGCACCCAGGGACTTGGTGTGGGTATCTCTGGGGCGGGGACTGTCAGTCAGTCAGCAAGACTGTGTGTCAGTGCACATGGTGGGACAGGGGCCTGGCGGACCTTGGTCCCCCGCCCTTGACTGTCAGATGCCAGCCCCATGCCCAGACACACACCAATCTGCACATAGCCCCTTGGCCCGGCCGACCAGCACCTGCTTTGGCCTGGGGCTCTGGCTCTGGTGGCTGGCCACCACCCCTCAAGTCAAGTTCAGCGTGGGGGTCATGGCTGCTGGTCAACTGGATGGGCGGGGTCCCCATGGCCTAGCAACCACATGAGCCCTCTGTGATGTCCTAGCCCCTGGCAATCTGTGCTGGCCACACTGGCACTGGGCAGCCTAACTGCCCTGCCACTAGGTCAGGCAACAGCGCCCAGACGCCTGGGCCCTGGCACAGAGGGACGGAAGGATGGGAAGACAGTGCTGACCGACGAGGGACCTCAGGGCTGGCAGCCAAGAGAAGACAGGTGGAGGTGCGCCCGGGATCCTGGGAGCCCAGGCCAGAGCTGCCTGCATGCCTGCCTGCCTTCCTGGATGTCCGTATGCTGCCTTTGTCCAGGTAGGTTTCTCAGGTCCCCTCCAATCCTGTCCTCTCCTGTCCTCTCCTGTCCTCACCATCCTCTCCCCTCTCCTCTCCTCCGCACTTTGCTTCTCTCCTTTGTCTGTCCTCTCTTCCAGGTGCCCTGCTCACCAGCTCCAGCACTTGTGATGCTTCTCCAGTGACAGCTGTTCGCAACCCCTTCCACCCCCTGCCTGCCCCTAATGTGACCCAGCTCACAGGGTCTCCGGCTCATCCCACCCAAACCCACACGCCCCAACACATTCCCAGGTTCAGCCCCTCTGCCCTATTCAGCCAAACTGGGCCTTTGCAACCTACCTATGCATCGTTGTTTCTCCTCACCATTCAAGGAGAGATCTCCTTTTGTACTTAGCTTGGTTGACTGGTGGATGGATGGATGGATGGAAGGATGGATGGATGGATGGATGAATGGATGGATAGATGGATGGGTGGATGGATGGATGGATGGACAGGTCAATGGATGGGTTTTGTAGAGGCAGAGTACCATATAGGGGTACTGGAGTCCGCTGGTGTCAGATCCTTAGTCAATGTCAAATGTAAGACATTAATTCATCAATAACAAAAATGAATAAGCACCTTAATAAATAAATAAATAAAAAAACTGGGTTAAAAAATACATGGCGTCTTTGCCTTTCTGCATATGGAGTGCTGTGAGGATCTTAACAAGGAAAGCATTGTCCTGAGTAGCCCATTTGAAGTCGTGGAATATTTCCTTTTCCTTTTTCTTTTCTTACTTTCTATTTTCTTGATTATTCACTGGAATAAATAGACAGGAATTGAGAGGGAAGGGAGGTAGAGAGAGTTTGAGACACAGAGAGAGACAACTGCAGCACTTCCGCACCACCTGTAAAGATTTCCCCTGGCATGTGGGAACCAGGGTGTTGAAGCCCAGTCCTCCTGCATTGTAACATGAGTGCTTAACTGGGTGTGGCACCACCTGCTACCCTTGATGGGACACTTTTTTTTAGCAATGAAAAGAAATTCTCGTGGCAAGGTAATAAATAAATGAAGAAGTCAATAAAAGTGCATTTACATTAACTCAGTGGAAACACACAGGGACATATACGTCTCTGTTACCTGTATTACATCTTCATGTATGGATTGATTGCCTCAAGGGGTTATTGCCACAGCTGAGTGCCTACGCCACGAATAATCCACAGCTCCTGCACTCCATTTGTTCCCCTTTCGCTGCCCTTGTTGCTTGGTCACTGTGGTGGTTATTGTTTTTGTTGTTGTTGTTGTTACTGACCTTGCATCTGACAGACACAAAAGGAGAGAGCAGAGGAAATACAGGGTGGGAGAGAAAGATAGAGCTCCTAAAGACCTGCTTCACCCCCTGTAAAGCGACTCCCCTGCAGGTGGCGGTCTGGGGGCCAGACCCCAAATCCTTCCACCTGTCCCCTCTATTCGTGAGCGCCACAAGCCCTTAACCCTCTGACATACCGCCAAACCTCCCTGGATTTACTTTTGAAGGCAGTATCACCTGCCTCGTTTTGAATCCTCATTATCCTGAGGGTCAGTCCTGGAGACAGTGTCATGACACGACACACGGAGATCTCTGTTATCAGAGAGCACCTGGAACAGCAGCTGGGGCTCTAGTGCCAGGGCAGGAGCAACTCCCCATCCACCTTCCACGGAGTCCACCTGCCTGCATTTTGGTCAATTTCCCTCCAAAAAAGATTTTTCCCTTTTTTCACTTTGAAACAGGCAGGAGACAGGTTACCCAGGCAGGGGGAAAAAAAATAACAAGCCTTTTTTTTTTTTTTTTTTTTTTTTTTTTACCGAAGTGAATGACCATCTTCTGGGAAGTATAGGTTTTGAACCTGAAAACTCTGTCTGTCTGTCTCTTAGTCCACAGAAAGAGCCACTAGCCCAGCCAGATCTCACGCTCAGATGGGGTGTTTTTGCCAGTCAAAGGTCTGCACAGCGCACTAGGGATTGGGCGGCCTGAGACCCAAATGTTACATTGTAGATGGACTGTTTGCAGTTCTTGCTCCCCAGGACATTGGACTGTCTCAACTCCCTCCCCTACAGCATGAAAAAAAGACTCTTGACAACCTTGGAGCAACTGGAGTGGGGGCGAGGGGAGCTGTTTGCATGTCTGCACTGCTCATGCCCAGGTGTCTGTGGGGGTCCGTGGCAGAGGCTGTAAGGGGGCTAGGGGGCAGAAGGAGACTGTTTGAGAGGCAGGCTGCAGGCAGGGGAGCCCAGGAGTGTGTGCAGGGCTGTGTGTGTGGGTGTGGTGGCAGGGGGTTAGGGCAGGTCCCCCTGCTGGATGGTGAGATGGCAGCTGGGCTGGCCCTGGGCCCTCAGGGCTGAAGGGCAGAAGCAGGGTGGCAGTAAAGTAGCACAGGGAGGAACACAGTAGATGTTAGTTGGGAGCTGGGGGACAGAGGGTAAGGGGAAAGGGGGCATCCTTGAGGAGGGGTCAGGACTAGAGAGTGGGGGCAGCTGGAGGCATGGAAGGTCCCAGGAATCAGGGACTGACAGGAACAGATTCCTACACCCCCCCACTGGATAGAAGCTGCAGAAGCCAGAGCAGCAGCCCTGGCTTGCCTAGGCCAAGGGCCCTGAGTGAGTCCATCTGAGGATGAGGAAGAGGAGGAGGGGGTGGAGGAGGAGGAGGAGAAAGAGGAGGAGGAAGAGTAGGAAGAGGAGGAGGAGGAGGCGTAGGAGGAGGAGGAGGGGCAGGAGGGCAGCAGTCAGTAGGCAACGGGATTAATAGAGGCCTCCATTACGGAGGCATGTGTCCAGGCAGGCACCCACCAACCCTCAGGGGCAGCTCAGGGCACCCAGGGACTTGGTGTGGGTATCTCTGGGGCGGGGACTGTCAGTCAGTCAGCAAGACTGTGTGTCAGTGCACATGGTGGGACAGGGGCCTGGCGGACCTTGGTCCCCCGCCCTTGACTGTCAGATGCCAGCCCCATGCCCAGACACACACCAATCTGCACATAGCCCCTTGGCCCGGCCGACCAGCACCTGCTTTGGCCTGGGGCTCTGGCTCTGGTGGCTGGCCACCACCCCTCAAGTCAAGTTCAGCGTGGGGGTCATGGCTGCTGGTCAACTGGATGGGCGGGGTCCCCATGGCCTAGCAACCACATGAGCCCTCTGTGATGTCCTAGCCCCTGGCAATCTGTGCTGGCCACACTGGCACTGGGCAGCCTAACTGCCCTGCCACTAGGTCAGGCAACAGCGCCCAGACGCCTGGGCCCTGGCACAGAGGGACGGAAGGATGGGAAGACAGTGCTGACCGACGAGGGACCTCAGGGCTGGCAGCCAAGAGAAGACAGGTGGAGGTGCGCCCGGGATCCTGGGAGCCCAGGCCAGAGCTGCCTGCATGCCTGCCTGCCTTCCTGGATGTCCGTATGCTGCCTTTGTCCAGGTAGGTTTCTCAGGTCCCCTCCAATCCTGTCCTCTCCTGTCCTCTCCTGTCCTCACCATCCTCTCCCCTCTCCTCTCCTCCGCACTTTGCTTCTCTCCTTTGTCTGTCCTCTCTTCCAGGTGCCCTGCTCACCAGCTCCAGCACTTGTGATGCTTCTCCAGTGACAGCTGTTCGCAACCCCTTCCACCCCCTGCCTGCCCCTAATGTGACCCAGCTCACAGGGTCTCCGGCTCATCCCACCCAAACCCACACGCCCCAACACATTCCCAGGTTCAGCCCCTCTGCCCTATTCAGCCAAACTGGGCCTTTGCAACCTACCTATGCATCGTTGTTTCTCCTCACCATTCAAGGAGAGATCTCCTTTTGTACTTAGCTTGGTTGACTGGTGGATGGATGGATGGATGGAAGGATGGATGGATGGATGGATGAATGGATGGATAGATGGAAGGGTGGATGGATGGATGGATGGACAGGTCAATGGATGGGTTTTGTAGAGGCAGAGTACCATATAGGGGTACTGGAGTCCGCTGGTGTCAGATCCTTAGTCAATGTCAAATGTAAGACATTAATTCATCAATAACAAAAATGAATAAGCACCTTAATAAATAAATAAATAAAAAAACTGGGTTAAAAAATACATGGCGTCTTTGCCTTTCTGCATATGGAGTGCTGTGAGGATCTTAACAAGGAAAGCATTGTCCTGAGTAGCCCATTTGAAGTCGTGGAATATTTCCTTTTCCTTTTTCTTTTCTTACTTTCTATTTTCTTGATTATTCACTGGAATGAATAGACAGGAATTGAGAGGGAAGGGAGGTAGAGAGAGTTTGAGACACAGAGAGAGACAACTGCAGCACTTCCGCACCACCTGTAAAGATTTCCCCTGGCATGTGGGAACCAGGGTGTTGAAGCCCAGTCCTCCTGCATTGTAACATGAGTGCTTAACTGGGTGTGGCACCACCTGCTACCCTTGATGGGACACTTTTTTTTAGCAATGAAAAGAAATTCTCGTGGCAAGGTAATAAATAAATGAAGAAGTCAATAAAAGTGCATTTACATTAACTCAGTGGAAACACACAGGGACATATATGTCTCTGTTACCTGTATTACATCTTCATGTATGGATTGATTGCCTCAAGGGGTTATTGCCACAGCTGAGTGCCTACGCCACGAATAATCCACAGCTCCTGCACTCCATTTGTTCCCCTTTCGCTGCCCTTGTTGCTTGGTCACTGTGGTGGTTATTGTTTTTGTTGTTGTTGTTGTTGTTGTTACTGACCTTGCATCTGACAGACACAAAAGGAGAGAGCAGAGGAAATACAGGGTGGGAGAGAAAGATAGAGCTCCTAAAGACCTGCTTCACCCCCTGTAAAGCGACTCCCCTGCAGGTGGCGGTCTGGGGGCCAGACCCCAAATCCTTCCACCTGTCCCCTCTATTCGTGAGCGCCACAAGCCCTTAACCCTCTGACATACCGCCAAACCTCCCTGGATTTACTTTTGAAGGCAGTATCACCTGCCTCGTTTTGAATCCTCATTATCCTGAGGGTCAGTCCTGGAGACAGTGTCATGACACGACACACGGAGATCTCTGTTATCAGAGAGCACCTGGAACAGCAGCTGGGGCTCTAGTGCCAGGGCAGGAGCAACTCCCCATCCACCTTCCACGGAGTCCACCTGCCTGCATTTTGGTCCTTTTCCCTCCAAAAAAGATTTTTCCCTTTTTTCACTTTGAAACAGGCAGGAGACAGGTTACCCAGGCAGGGGGAAAAAAATAAAAAGCTTTTTTTTTTTTTTTTTTTTTTTTTACCGAAGTGAATGACCATCTTCTGGGAAGTATAGGTTTTGAACCTGAAAACTCTGTCTGTCTGTCTCTTAGTCCACAGAAAGAGCCACTAGCCCAGCCAGGTCTCACGCTCAGATGGGGTGTTTTTGCCAGTCAAAGGTCTGCAAAGCGCACTAGGGATTGGGCGGCCTGAGACCCAAATGTTACATTGTAGATGGACTGTTTGCAGTTCTTGCTCCCCAGGACATTGGACTGTCTCAACTCCCTCCCCTACAGCATGAAAAAAAGACTCTTGACAACCTTGGAGCAACTGGAGTGGGGGCGAGGGGAGCTGTTTGCATGTCTGCACTGCTCATGCCCAGGTGTCTGTGGGGGTCCGTGGCAGAGGCTGTAAGGGGGCTAGGGGGCAGAAGGAGACTGTTTGAGAGGCAGGCTGCAGGCAGGGGAGCCCAGGAGTGTGTGCAGGGCTGTGTGTGTGGGTGTGGTGGCAGGGGGTTAGGGCAGGTCCCCCTGCTGGATGGTGAGATGGCAGCTGGGCTGGCCCTGGGCCCTCAGGGCTGAAGGGCAGAAGCAGGGTGGCAGTAAAGTAGCGCAGGGAGGAACACAGTAGATGTTAGTTGGGAGCTGGGGGACAGAGGGTAAGGGGAAAGGGGGCATCCTTGAGGAGGGGTCAGGACTAGAGAGTGGGGGCAGCTGGAGGCATGGAAGGTCCCAGGAATCAGGGACTGACAGGAACAGATTCCTACACCCCCCCACTGGATAGAAGCTGCAGAAGCCAGAGCAGCAGCCCTGGCTTGCCTAGGCCAAGGGCCCTGAGTGAGTCCATCTGAGGATGAGGAAGAGGAGGAGGGGGTGGAGGAGGAGGAGGAGAAAGAGGAGGAGGAAGAGTAGGAAGAGGAGGAGGAGGAGGCGTAGGAGGAGGAGGAGGGGCAGGAGGGCAGCTGTCAGTAGGCAACGGGATTAATAGAGGCCTCCATTACGGAGGCATGTGTCCAGGCAGGCACCCACCAACCCTCAGGGGCAGCGCAGGGCACCCAGGGACTTGGTGTGGGTATCTCTGGGGCGGGGACTGTCAGTCAGTCAGCAAGACTGTGTGTCAGTGCACATGGTGGGACAGGGGCCTGGCGGACCTTGGTCCCCCGCCCTGGACTGTCAGATGCCAGCCCCATGCCCAGACACACACCAATCTGCACATAGCCCCTTGGCCCGGCCGACCAGCACCTGCTTTGGCCTAGGGCTCTGGCTCTGGTGGCTGGCCACCACCCCTCAGGTCAAGTTCAGCGTGGGGGTCATGGCTGCTGGTCAACTGGATGGGCGGGGTCCCCATGGCCTAGCAACCACATGAGCCCTCTGTGATGTCCTAGCCCCTGGCAATCTGTGCTGGCCACACTGGCACTGGGCAGACCAACTGCCCTGCCACTAGGTCAGGCAACAGCGCCCAGACGCCTGGGCCCTGGCAGTGAGGGACGGAAGGATGGGAAGACAGTGCTGACCGACGAGGGACCTCAGGGCTGGCAGCCAAGAGAAGACAGGTGGAGGTGCGCCCGGGATCCTGGGAGCCCAGGCCAGAGCTGCCTGCATGCCTGCCTGCCTTCCTGGATGTCCGTATGCTGCCTTTGTCCAGGTAGGTTTCTCAGGTCCCCTCCAATCCTGTCCTCTCCTGTCCTCTCCTGTCCTCACCATCCTCTCCCCTCTCCTCTCCTCCGCACTTTGCTTCTCTCCTTTGTCTGTCCTCTCTTCCAGGTGCCCTGCTCACCAGCTCCAGCACTTGTGATGCTTCTCCAGTGACAGCTGTTCGCAACCCCTTCCACCCCCTGCCTGCCCCTATTGTGACCCAGCTCACAGGGTCTCCGGCTCATCCCACCCAAACCCACACGCCCCAACACATTCCCAGGTTCAGCCCCTCTGCCCTATTCAGCCAAACTGGGCCTTTGCAACCTACCTATGCATCGTTGTTTCTCCTCACCATTCAAGGAGAGATCTTCTTTTGTACTTAGCTTGGTTGACTGGTGGATGGATGGATGGATGGATGGAAGGATGGATGGATGGATGGATGAATGGATGGATAGATGTATGGGTGGATGGATGGATGGATGGACAGGTCAATGGATGGGTTTTGTAGAGGCAGAGTACCATATAGGGGTACCGGAGTCCGCTGGTGTCAGATCCTTAGTCAATGTCAAATGTAAAACATTAATTCATCAATAACAAAAATGAATAAGCACCTAAATAAATAAATAAATAAATAAACTGGGTTAAAAAATACATGGCGTCTTTGCCTTTCTGCATATGGAGTGCTGTGAGGATCTTAACAAGGAAAGCATTGTCCTGAGTAGCCCATTTGAAGTCGTGGAATATTTCCTTTTCATTTTTCTTTTCTTACTTTCTATATTCTTGATTATTCACTGGAATGAATTGACAGGAATTGAGAGGGAAGGGAGGTAGAGAGAGTTTGAGACACAGAGAGAGACAACTGCAGCACTTCCGCACCACCTGTAAAGATTTCCCCTGGCATGTGGGAACCAGGGTGTTGAAGCCCAGTCCTCCTGCATTGTAACATGAGTGCTTAACTGGGTGTGGCACCACCTGCTACCCTTGATGGGACACTTTTTTTTAGCAATGAAAAGAAATTCTCGTGGCAAGGTAATAAATAAATGAAGAAGTCAATAAAAGTGCATTTACATTAACTCAGTGGAAACACACAGGGACATATACGTCTCTGTTACCTGTATTACATCTTCATGTATGGATTGATTGCCTCAAGGGGTTATTGCCACAGCTGAGTGCCTACGCCACGAATAATCCACAGCTCCTGCACTCCATTTGTTCCCCTTTCGCTGCCCTTGTTGCTTGGTCACTGTGGTGGTTATTGTTTTTGTTGTTGTTGTTGTTGTTGTTACTGACCTTGCATCTGACAGACACAAAAGGAGAGAGCAGAGGAAATACAGGGTGGGAGAGAAAGATAGAGCTCCTAAAGACCTGCTTCACCCCCTGTAAAGCGACTCCCCTGCAGGTGGCGGTCTGGGGGCCAGACCCCAAATCCTTCCACCTGTCCCCTCTATTCGTGAGCGCCACAAGCCCTTAACCCTCTGACATACCGCCAAACCTCCCTGGATTTACTTTTGAAGGCAGTATCACCTGCCTCGTTTTGAATCCTCATTATCCTGAGGGTCAGTCCTGGAGACAGTGTCATGACACGACACACGGAGATCTCTGTTATCAGAGAGCACCTGGAACAGCAGCTGGGGCTCTAGTGCCAGGGCAGGAGCAACTCCCCATCCACCTTCCACGGAGTCCACCTGCCTGCATTTTGGTCCTTTTCCCTCCAAAAAAGATTTTTCCCTTTTTTCACTTTGAAACAGGCAGGAGACAGGTTACCCAGGCAGGGGGAAAAAAATAAAAAGCTTTTTTTTTTTTTTTTTTTTTTTTTTTTTTACCGAAGTGAATGACCATCTTCTGGGAAGTATAGGTTTTGAACCTGAAAACTCTGTCTGTCTGTCTTTTAGTCCACAGAAAGAGCCACTAGCCCAGCCAGGTCTCACGCTCAGATGGGGTGTTTTTGCCAGTCAAAGGTCTGCACAGCGCACTAGGGATTGGGCGGCCTGAGACCCAAATGTTACATTGTAGATGGACTGTTTGCAGTTCTTGCTCCCCAGGACATTGGACTGTCTCAACTCCCTCCCCTACAGCATGAAAAAAAGACTCTTGACAACCTTGGAGCAACTGGAGTGGGGGCGAGGGGAGCTGTTTGCATGTCTGCACTGCTCATGCCCAGGTGTCTGTGGGGGTCCGTGGCAGAGGCTGTAAGGGGGCTAGGGGGCAGAAGGAGACTGTTTGAGAGGCAGGCTGCAGGCAGGGGAGCCCAGGAGTGTGTGCAGGGCTGTGTGTGTGGGTGTGGTGGCAGGGGGTTAGGGCAGGTCCCCCTGCTGGATGGTGAGATGGCAGCTGGGCTGGCCCTGGGCCCTCAGGGCTGAAGGGCAGAAGCAGGGTGGCAGTAAAGTAGCACAGGGAGGAACACAGTAGATGTTAGTTGGGAGCTGGGGGACAGAGGGTAAGGGGAAAGGGGGCATCCTTGAGGAGGGGTCAGGACTAGAGAGTGGGGGCAGCTGGAGGCATGGAAGGTCCCAGGAATCAGGGACTGACAGGAACAGATTCCTACACCCCCCCACTGGATAGAAGCTGCAGAAGCCAGAGCAGCAGCCCTGGCTTGCCTAGGCCAAGGGCCCTGAGTGAGTCCATCTGAGGATGAGGAAGAGGAGGAGGGGGTGGAGGAGGAGGAGGAGAAAGAGGAGGAGGAAGAGTAGGAAGAGGAGGAGGAGGAGGCGTAGGAGGAGGAGGAGGGGCAGGAGGGCAGCAGTCAGTAGGCAACGGGATTAATAGAGGCCTCCATTACGGAGGCATGTGTCCAGGCAGGCACCCACCAACCCTCAGGGGCAGCTCAGGGCACCCAGGGACTTGGTGTGGGTATCTCTGGGGCGGGGACTGTCAGTCAGTCAGCAAGACTGTGTGTCAGTGCACATGGTGGGACAGGGGCCTGGCGGACCTTGGTCCCCCGCCCTTGACTGTCAGATGCCAGCCCCATGCCCAGACACACACCAATCTGCACATAGCCCCTTGGCCCGGCCGACCAGCACCTGCTTTGGCCTGGGGCTCTGGCTCTGGTGGCTGGCCACCACCCCTCAAGTCAAGTTCAGCGTGGGGGTCATGGCTGCTGGTCAACTGGATGGGCGGGGTCCCCATGGCCTAGCAACCACATGAGCCCTCTGTGATGTCCTAGCCCCTGGCAATCTGTGCTGGCCACACTGGCACTGGGCAGCCTAACTGCCCTGCCACTAGGTCAGGCAACAGCGCCCAGACGCCTGGGCCCTGGCACAGAGGGACGGAAGGATGGGAAGACAGTGCTGACCGACGAGGGACCTCAGGGCTGGCAGCCAAGAGAAGACAGGTGGAGGTGCGCCCGGGATCCTGGGAGCCCAGGCCAGAGCTGCCTGCATGCCTGCCTGCCTTCCTGGATGTCCGTATGCTGCCTTTGTCCAGGTAGGTTTCTCAGGTCCCCTCCAATCCTGTCCTCTCCTGTCCTCTCCTGTCCTCACCATCCTCTCCCCTCTCCTCTCCTCCGCACTTTGCTTCTCTCCTTTGTCTGTCCTCTCTTCCAGGTGCCCTGCTCACCAGCTCCAGCACTTGTGATGCTTCTCCAGTGACAGCTGTTCGCAACCCCTTCCACCCCCTGCCTGCCCCTAATGTGACCCAGCTCACAGGGTCTCCGGCTCATCCCACCCAAACCCACACGCCCCAACACATTCCCAGGTTCAGCCCCTCTGCCCTATTCAGCCAAACTGGGCCTTTGCAACCTACCTATGCATCGTTGTTTCTCCTCACCATTCAAGGAGAGATCTCCTTTTGTACTTAGCTTGGTTGACTGGTGGATGGATGGATGGATGGAAGGATGGATGGATGGATGGATGAATGGATGGATAGATGGATGGGTGGATGGATGGATGGATGGACAGGTCAATGGATGGGTTTTGTAGAGGCAGAGTACCATATAGGGGTACTGGAGTCCGCTGGTGTCAGATCCTTAGTCAATGTCAAATGTAAGACATTAATTCATCAATAACAAAAATGAATAAGCACCTTAATAAATAAATAAATAAATAAACTGGGTTAAAAAATACATGGCGTCTTTGCCTTTCTGCATATGGAGTGCTGTGAGGATCTTAACAAGGAAAGCATTGTCCTGAGTAGCCCATTTGAAGTCGTGGAATATTTCCTTTTCCTTTTTCTTTTCTTACTTTCTATTTTCTTGATTATTCACTGGAATAAATAGACAGGAATTGAGAGGGAAGGGAGGTAGAGAGAGTTTGAGACACAGAGAGAGACAACTGCAGCACTTCCGCACCACCTGTAAAGATTTCCCCTGGCATGTGGGAACCAGGGTGTTGAAGCCCAGTCCTCCTGCATTGTAACATGAGTGCTTAACTGGGTGTGGCACCACCTGCTACCCTTGATGGGACACTTTTTTTTAGCAATGAAAAGAAATTCTCGTGGCAAGGTAATAAATAAATGAAGAAGTCAATAAAAGTGCATTTACATTAACTCAGTGGAAACACACAGGGACATATACGTCTCTGTTACCTGTATTACATCTTCATGTATGGATTGATTGCCTCAAGGGGTTATTGCCACAGCTGAGTGCCTACGCCACGAATAATCCACAGCTCCTGCACTCCATTTGTTCCCCTTTCGCTGCCCTTGTTGCTTGGTCACTGTGGTGGTTATTGTTTTTGTTGTTGTTGTTGTTACTGACCTTGCATCTGACAGACAC
The DNA here is from genome assembly GCF_950295315.1 of Erinaceus europaeus. Classification (NCBI taxonomy): domain Eukaryota; kingdom Metazoa; phylum Chordata; class Mammalia; order Eulipotyphla; family Erinaceidae; genus Erinaceus; species Erinaceus europaeus. Next base: position 78,549 of record NW_026647150.1, on the reverse strand, counting down.
AAAAGGAGAGAGCAGAGGAAATACAGGGTGGGAGAGAAAGATAGAGCTCCTAAAGACCTGCTTCACCCCCTGTAAAGCGACTCCCCTGCAGGTGGCGGTCTGGGGGCCAGACCCCAAATCCTTCCACCTGTCCCCTCTATTCGTGAGCGCCACAAGCCCTTAACCCTCTGACATACCGCCAAACCTCCCTGGATTTACTTTTGAAGGCAGTATCACCTGCCTCGTTTTGAATCCTCATTATCCTGAGGGTCAGTCCTGGAGACAGTGTCATGACACGACACACGGAGATCTCTGTTATCAGAGAGCACCTGGAACAGCAGCTGGGGCTCTAGTGCCAGGGCAGGAGCAACTCCCCATCCACCTTCCACGGAGTCCACCTGCCTGCATTTTGGTCAATTTCCCTCCAAAAAAGATTTTTCCCTTTTTTCACTTTGAAACAGGCAGGAGACAGGTTACCCAGGCAGGGGGAAAAAAAATAACAAGCCTTTTTTTTTTTTTTTTTTTTTTTTTTTTTACCGAAGTGAATGACCATCTTCTGGGAAGTATAGGTTTTGAACCTGAAAACTCTGTCTGTCTGTCTCTTAGTCCACAGAAAGAGCCACTAGCCCAGCCAGATCTCACGCTCAGATGGGGTGTTTTTGCCAGTCAAAGGTCTGCACAGCGCACTAGGGATTGGGCGGCCTGAGACCCAAATGTTACATTGTAGATGGACTGTTTGCAGTTCTTGCTCCCCAGGACATTGGACTGTCTCAACTCCCTCCCCTACAGCATGAAAAAAAGACTCTTGACAACCTTGGAGCAACTGGAGTGGGGGCGAGGGGAGCTGTTTGCATGTCTGCACTGCTCATGCCCAGGTGTCTGTGGGGGTCCGTGGCAGAGGCTGTAAGGGGGCTAGGGGGCAGAAGGAGACTGTTTGAGAGGCAGGCTGCAGGCAGGGGAGCCCAGGAGTGTGTGCAGGGCTGTGTGTGTGGGTGTGGTGGCAGGGGGTTAGGGCAGGTCCCCCTGCTGGATGGTGAGATGGCAGCTGGGCTGGCCCTGGGCCCTCAGGGCTGAAGGGCAGAAGCAGGGTGGCAGTAAAGTAGCGCAGGGAGGAACACAGTAGATGTTAGTTGGGAGCTGGGGGACAGAGGGTAAGGGGAAAGGGGGCATCCTTGAGGAGGGGTCAGGACTAGAGAGTGGGGGCAGCTGGAGGCATGGAAGGTCCCAGGAATCAGGGACTGACAGGAACAGATTCCTACACCCCCCCACTGGATAGAAGCTGCAGAAGCCAGAGCAGCAGCCCTGGCTTGCCTAGGCCAAGGGCCCTGAGTGAGTCCATCTGAGGATGAGGAAGAGGAGGAGGGGTTGGAGGAGGAGGAGGAGAAAGAGGAGGAGGAAGAGTAGGAAGAGGAGGAGGAGGAGGCGTAGGAGGAGGAGGAGGGGCAGGAGGGCAGCTGTCAGTAGGCAACGGGATTAATAGAGGCCTCCATTACGGAGGCATGTGTCCAGGCAGGCACCCACCAACCCTCAGGGGCAGCTCAGGGCACCCAGGGACTTGGTGTGGGTATCTCTGGGGCGGGGACTGTCAGTCAGTCAGCAAGACTGTGTGTCAGTGCACATGGTGGGACAGGGGCCTGGCGGACCTTGGTCCCCCGCCCTGGACTGTCAGATGCCAGCCCCATGCCCAGACACACACCAATCTGCACATAGCCCCTTGGCCCGGCCGACCAGCACCTGCTTTGGCCTGGGGCTCTGGCTCTGGTGGCAGGCCACCACCCCTCAGGTCAAGTTCAGCGTGGGGGTCATGGCTGCTGGTCAACTGGATGGGCGGGGTCCCCATGGCCTAGCAACCACATGAGCCCTCTGTGATGTCCTAGCCCCTGGCAATCTGTGCTGGCCACACTGGCACTGGGCAGCCCAACTGCCCTGCCACTAGGTCAGGCAACAGCGCCCAGACGCCTGGGCCCTGGCACAGAGGGACGGAAGGATGGGAAGACAGTGCTGACCGAAGAGGGACCTCAGGGCTGGCAGCCAAGAGAAGACAGGTGGAGGTGCGCCCGGGATCCTGGGAGCCCAGGCCAGAGCTGCCTGCATGCCTGCCTGCCTTCCTGGATGTCCGTATGCTGCCTTTGTCCAGGTAGGTTTCTCAGGTCCCCTCCAATCCTGTCCTCTCCTGTCCTCACCATCCTCTCCCCTCTCCTCTCCTCCGCACTTTGCTTCTCTCCTTTGTCTGTCCTCTCTTCCAGGTGCCCTGCTCACCAGCTCCAGCACTTGTGATGCTTCTCCAGTGACAGCTGTTCGCAACCCCTTCCACCCCCTGCCTGCCCCTAATGTGACCCAGCTCACAGGGTCTCCGACTCATCCCACCCAAACCCACACGCCCCAACACATTCCCAGGTTCAGCCCCTCTGCCCTATTCAGCCAAACTGGGCCTTTGCAACCTACCTATGCATCGTTGTTTCTCCTCACCATTCAAGGAGAGATCTCCTTTTGTACTTAGCTTGGTTGACTGGTGGATGGATGGATGGATGGATGGAAGGATGGATGGATGGATGGATGAATGGATGGATAGATGTATGGGTGGATGGATGGATGGATGGACAGGTCAATGGATGGGTTTTGTAGAGGCAGAGTACCATATAGGGGTACTGGAGTCCGCTGGTGTCAGATCCTTAGTCAATGTCAAATGTAAAACATTAATTCATCAATAACAAAAATGAATAAGCACCTAAATAAATAAATAAATAAATAAACTGGGTTAAAAAATACATGGCGTCTTTGCCTTTCTGCATATGGAGTGCTGTGAGGATCTTAACAAGGAAAGCATTGTCCTGAGTAGCCCATTTGAAGTCGTGGAATATTTCCTTTTCCTTTTTCTTTTCTTACTTTCTATTTTCTTGATTATTCACTGGAATAAATAGACAGGAATTGAGAGGGAAGGGAGGTAGAGAGAGTTTGAGACACAGAGAGAGACAACTGCAGCACTTCCGCACCACCTGTAAAGATTTCCCCTGGCATGTGGGAACCAGGGTGTTGAAGCCCAGTCCTCCTGCATTGTAACATGAGTGCTTAACTGGGTGTGGCACCACCTGCTACCCTTGATGGGACACTTTTTTTTAGCAATGAAAAGAAATTCTCGTGGCAAGGTAATAAATAAATGAAGAAGTCAATAAAAGTGCATTTACATTAACTCAGTGGAAACACACAGGGACATATACGTCTCTGTTACCTGTATTACATCTTCATGTATGGATTGATTGCCTCAAGGGGTTATTGCCACAGCTGAGTGCCTACGCCACGAATAATCCACAGCTCCTGCACTCCATTTGTTCCCCTTTCGCTGCCCTTGTTGCTTGGTCACTGTGGTGGTTATTGTTTTTGTTGTTGTTGTTGTTGTTGTTACTGACCTTGCATCTGACAGACACAAAAGGAGAGAGCAGAGGAAATACAGGGTGGGAGAGAAAGATAGAGCTCCTAAAGACCTGCTTCACCCCCTGTAAAGCGACTCCCCTGCAGGTGGCGGTCTGGGGACCAGACCCCAAATCCTTCCACCTGTCCCCTCTATTCGTGAGCGCCACAAGCCCTTAACCCTCTGACATACCGCCAAACCTCCCTGGATTTACTTTTGAAGGCAGTATCACCTGCCTCGTTTTGAATCCTCATTATCCTGAGGGTCAGTCCTGGAGACAGTGTCATGACACGACACACGGAGATCTCTGTTATCAGAGAGCACCTGGAACAGCAGCTGGGGCTCTAGTGCCAGGGCAGGAGCAACTCCCCATCCACCTTCCACGGAGTCCACCTGCCTGCATTTTGGTCCTTTTCCCTCCAAAAAAGATTTTTCCCTTTTTTCACTTTGAAACAGGCAGGAGACAGGTTACCCAGGCAGGGGGAAAAAAATAAAAAGCTTTTTTTTTTTTTTTTTTTTTTTACCGAAGTGAATGACCATCTTCTGGGAAGTATAGGTTTTGAACCTGAAAACTCTGTCTGTCTGTCTCTTAGTCCACAGAAAGAGCCACTAGCCCAGCCAGATCTCACGCTCAGATGGGGTGTTTTTGCCAGTCAAAGGTCTGCACAGCGCACTAGGGATTGGGCGGCCTGAGACCCAAATGTTACATTGTAGATGGACTGTTTGCAGTTCTTGCTCCCCAGGACATTGGACTGTCTCAACTCCCTCCCCTACAGCATGAAAAAAAGACTCTTGACAACCTTGGAGCAACTGGAGTGGGGGCGAGGGGAGCTGTTTGCATGTCTGCACTGCTCATGCCCAGGTGTCTGTGGGGGTCCGTGGCAGAGGCTGTAAGGGGGCTAGGGGGCAGAAGGAGACTGTTTGAGAGGCAGGCTGCAGGCAGGGGAGCCCAGGAGTGTGTGCAGGGCTGTGTGTGTGGGTGTGGTGGCAGGGGGTTAGGGCAGGTCCCCCTGCTGGATGGTGAGATGGCAGCTGGGCTGGCCCTGGGCCCTCAGGGCTGAAGGGCAGAAGCAGGGTGGCAGTAAAGTAGCACAGGGAGGAACACAGTAGATGTTAGTTGGGAGCTGGGGGACAGAGGGTAAGGGGAAAGGGGGCATCCTTGAGGAGGGGTCAGGACTAGAGAGTGGGGGCAGCTGGAGGCATGGAAGGTCCCAGGAATCAGGGACTGACAGGAACAGATTCCTACACCCCCCCACTGGATAGAAGCTGCAGAAGCCAGAGCAGCAGCCCTGGCTTGCCTAGGCCAAGGGCCCTGAGTGAGTCCATCTGAGGATGAGGAAGAGGAGGAGGGGGTGGAGGAGGAGGAGGAGAAAGAGGAGGAGGAAGAGTAGGAAGAGGAGGAGGAGGAGGCGTAGGAGGAGGAGGAGGGGCAGGAGGGCAGCAGTCAGTAGGCAACGGGATTAATAGAGGCCTCCATTACGGAGGCATGTGTCCAGGCAGGCACCCACCAACCCTCAGGGGCAGCTCAGGGCACCCAGGGACTTGGTGTGGGTATCTCTGGGGCGGGGACTGTCAGTCAGTCAGCAAGACTGTGTGTCAGTGCACATGGTGGGACAGGGGCCTGGCGGACCTTGGTCCCCCGCCCTTGACTGTCAGATGCCAGCCCCATGCCCAGACACACACCAATCTGCACATAGCCCCTTGGCCCGGCCGACCAGCACCTGCTTTGGCCTGGGGCTCTGGCTCTGGTGGCTGGCCACCACCCCTCAAGTCAAGTTCAGCGTGGGGGTCATGGCTGCTGGTCAACTGGATGGGCGGGGTCCCCATGGCCTAGCAACCACATGAGCCCTCTGTGATGTCCTAGCCCCTGGCAATCTGTGCTGGCCACACTGGCACTGGGCAGACCAACTGCCCTGCCACTAGGTCAGGCAACAGCGCCCAGACGCCTGGGCCCTGGCACAGAGGGACGGAAGGATGGGAAGACAGTGCTGACCGACGAGGGACCTCAGGGCTGGCAGCCAAGAGAAGACAGGTGGAGGTGCGCCCGGGATCCTGGGAGCCCAGGCCAGAGCTGCCTGCATGCCTGCCTGCCTTCCTGGATGTCCGTATGCTGCCTTTGTCCAGGTAGGTTTCTCAGATCCCCTCCAATCCTGTCCTCTCCTGTCCTCTCCTGTCCTCACCATCCTCTCCCCTCTCCTCTCCTCCGCACTTTGCTTCTCTCCTTTGTCTGTCCTCTCTTCCAAGTGCCCTGCTCACCAGCTCCAGCACTTGTGATGCTTCTCCAGTGACAGCTGTTCGCAACCCCTTCCACCCCCTGCCTGCCCCTAATGTGACCCAGCTCACAGGGTCTCCGGCTCATCCCACCCAAACCCACACGCCCCAACACATTCCCAGGTTCAGCCCCTCTGCCCTATTCAGCCAAACTGGGCCTTTGCAACCTACCTATGCATCGTTGTTTCTCCTCACCATTCAAGGAGAGATCTCCTTTTGTACTTAGCTTGGTTGACTGGTGGATGGATGGATGGATGGAAGGATGGATGGATGGATGGATGAATGGATGGATAGATGGATGGGTGGATGGATGGATGGATGGACAGGTCAATGGATGGGTTTTGTAGAGGCAGAGTACCATATAGGGGTACTGGAGTCCGCTGGTGTCAGATCCTTAGTCAATGTCAAATGTAAAACATTAATTCATCAATAACAAAAATGAATAAGCACCTAAATAAATAAATAAATAAAAAAACTGGGTTAAAAAATACATGGCGTCTTTGCCTTTCTGCATATGGAGTGCTGTGAGGATCTTAACAAGGAAAGCATTGTCCTGAGTAGCCCATTTGAAGTCGTGGAATATTTCCTTTTCCTTTTTCTTTTCTTACTTTCTATTTTCTTGATTATTCACTGGAATAAATAGACAGGAATTGAGAGGGAAGGGAGGTAGAGAGAGTTTGAGACACAGAGAGAGACAACTGCAGCACTTCCGCACCACCTGTAAAGATTTCCCCTGGCATGTGGGAACCAGGGTGTTGAAGCCCAGTCCTCCTGCATTGTAACATGAGTGCTTAACTGGGTGTGGCACCACCTGCTACCCTTGATGGGACACTTTTTTTTAGCAATGAAAAGAAATTCTCGTGGCAAGGTAATAAATAAATGAAGAAGTCAATAAAAGTGCATTTACATTAACTCAGTGGAAACACACAGGGACATATACGTCTCTGTTACCTGTATTACATCTTCATGTATGGATTGATTGCCTCAAGGGGTTATTGCCACAGCTGAGTGCCTACGCCACGAATAATCCACAGCTCCTGCACTCCATTTGTTCCCCTTTCGCTGCCCTTGTTGCTTGGTCACTGTGGTGGTTATTGTTTTTGTTGTTGTTGTTGTTGTTGTTACTGACCTTGCATCTGACAGACACAAAAGGAGAGAGCAGAGGAAATACAGGGTGGGAGAGAAAGATAGAGCTCCTAAAGACCTGCTTCACCCCCTGTAAAGCGACTCCCCTGCAGGTGGCGGTCTGGGGGCCAGACCCCAAATCCTTCCACCTGTCCCCTCTATCCGTGAGCGCCACAAGCCCTTAACCCTCTGACATACCGCCAAACCTCCCTGGATTTACTTTTGAAGGCAGTATCACCTGCCTCGTTTTGAATCCTCATTATCCTGAGGGTCAGTCCTGGAGACAGTGTCATGACACGACACACGGAGATCTCTGTTATCAGAGAGCACCTGGAACAGCAGCTGGGGCTCTAGTGCCAGGGCAGGAGCAACTCCCCATCCACCTTCCACGGAGTCCACCTGCCTGCATTTTGGTCCTTTTCCCTCCAAAAAAGATTTTTCCCTTTTTTCACTTTGAAACAGGCAGGAGACAGGTTACCCAGGCAGGGGGAAAAAAAATAAAAAACCTTTTTTTTTTTTTTACCGAAGTGAATGACCATCTTCTGGGAAGTATAGGTTTTGAACCTGAAAACTCTGTCTGTCTGTCTCTTAGTCCACAGAAAGAGCCACTAGCCCAGCCAGATCTCACGCTCAGATGGGGTGTTTTTGCCAGTCAAAGGTCTGCACAGCGCACTAGGGATTGGGCGGCCTGAGACCCAAATGTTACATTGTAGATGGACTGTTTGCAGTTCTTGCTCCCCAGGACATTGGACTGTCTCAACTCCCTCCCCTACAGCATGAAAAAAAGACTCTTGACAACCTTGGAGCAACTGGAGTGGGGGCGAGGGGAGCTGTTTGCATGTCTGCACTGCTCATGCCCAGGTGTCTGTGGGGGTCCGTGGCAGAGGCTGTAAGGGGGCTAGGGGGCAGAAGGAGACTGTTTGAGAGGCAGGCTGCAGGCAGGGGAGCCCAGGAGTGTGTGCAGGGCTGTGTGTGTGGGTGTGGTGGCAGGGGGTTAGGGCAGGTCCCCCTGCTGGATGGTGAGATGGCATCTGGGCTGGCCCTGGGCCCTCAGGGCTGAAGGGCAGAAGCAGGGTGGCAGTAAAGTAGCGCAGGGAGGAACACAGTAGATGTTAGTTGGGAGCTGGGGGACAGAGGGTAAGGGGAAAGGGGGCATCCTTGAGGAGGGGTCAGGACTAGAGAGTGGGGGCAGCTGGAGGCATGGAAGGTCCCAGGAATCAGGGACTGACAGGAACAGATTCCTACACCCCCCCACTGGATAGAAGCTGCAGAAGCCAGAGCAGCAGCCCTGGCTTGCCTAGGCCAAGGGCCCTGAGTGAGTCCATCTGAGGATGAGGAAGAGGAGGAGGGGGTGGAGGAGGAGGAGGAGAAAGAGGAGGAGGAAGAGTAGGAAGAGGAGGAGGAGGAGGCGTAGGAGGAGGAGGAGGGGCAGGAGGGCAGCTGTCAGTAGGCAACGGGATTAATAGAGGCCTCCATTACGGAGGCATGTGTCCAGGCAGGCACCCACCAACCCTCAGGGGCAGCTCAGGGCACCCAGGGACTTGGTGTGGGTATCTCTGGGGCGGGGACTGTCAGTCAGTCAGCAAGACTGTGTGTCAGTGCACATGGTGGGACAGGGGCCTGGCGGACCTTGGTCCCCCGCCCTGGACTGTCAGATGCCAGCCCCATGCCCAGACACACACCAATCTGCACATAGCCCCTTGGCCCGGCCGACCAGCACCTGCTTTGGCCTGGGGCTCTGGCTCTGGTGGCTGGCCACCACCCCTCAGGTCAAGTTCAGCGTGGGGGTCATGGCTGCTGGTCAACTGGATGGGCGGGGTCCCCATGGCCTAGCAACCACATGAGCCCTCTGTGATGTCCTAGCCCCTGGCAATCTGTGCTGGCCACACTGGCACTGGGCAGCCCTACTGCCCTGCCACTAGGTCAGGCAACAGCGCCCAGACGCCTGGGCCCTGGCACAGAGGGACGGAAGGATGGGAAGACAGTGCTGACCGAAGAGGGACCTCAGGGCTGGCAGCCAAGAGAAGACAGGTGGAGGTGCGCCCGGCATCCTGGGAGCCCAGGCCAGAGCTGCCTGCATGCCTGCCTGCCTTCCTGGATGTCCGTATGCTGCCTTTGTCCAGGTAGGTTTCTCAGGTCCCCTCCAATCCTGTCCTCTCCTGTCCTCACCATCCTCTCCCCTCTCCTCTCCTCCGCACTTTGCTTCTCTCCTTTGTCTGTCCTCTCTTCCAGGTGCCCTGCTCACCAGCTCCAGCACTTGTGATGCTTCTCCAGTGACAGCTGTTCGCAACCCCTTCCACCCCCTGCCTGCCCCTAATGTGACCCAGCTCACAGGGTCTCCGACTCATCCCACCCAAACCCACACGCCCCAACACATTCCCAGGTTCAGCCCCTCTGCCCTATTCAGCCAAACTGGGCCTTTGCAACCTACCTATGCATCGTTGTTTCTCCTCACCATTCAAGGAGAGATCTCCTTTTGTACTTAGCTTGGTTGACTGGTGGATGGATGGATGGATGGAAGGATGGATGGATGGATGGATGAATGGATGGATAGATGTATGGGTGGATGGATGGATGGATGGACAGGTCAATGGATGGGTTTTGTAGAGGCAGAGTACCATATAGGGGTACTGGAGTCCGCTGGTGTCAGATCCTTAGTCAATGTCAAATGTAAAACATTAATTCATCAATAACAAAAATGAATAAGCACCTAAATAAATAAATAAATAAAAAAACTGGGTTAAAAAATACATGGCGTCTTTGCCTTTCTGCATATGGAGTGCTGTGAGGATCTTAACAAGGAAAGCATTGTCCTGAGTAGCCCATTTGAAGTCATGGAATATTTCCTTTTCCTTTTTCTTTTTTTACTTTCTATTTTCTTGATTATTCACTGGAATAAATAGACAGGAATTGAGAGGGAAGGGAGGTAGAGAGAGTTTGAGACACAGAGAGAGACAACTGCAGCACTTCCGCACCACCTGTAAAGATTTCCCCTGGCATGTGGGAACCAGGGTGTTGAAGCCCAGTCCTCCTGCATTGTAACATGAGTGCTTAACTGGGTGTGGCACCACCTGCTACCCTTGATGGGACACTTTTTTTTAGCAATGAAAAGAAATTCTCGTGGCAAGGTAATAAATAAATGAAGAAGTCAATAAAAGTGCATTTACATTAACTCAGTGGAAACACACAGGGACATATACGTCTCTGTTACCTGTATTACATCTTCATGTATGGATTGATTGCCTCAAGGGGTTATTGCCACAGCTGAGTGCCTACGCCACGAATAATCCACAGCTCCTGCACTCCATTTGTTCCCCTTTCGCTGCCCTTGTTGCTTGGTCACTGTGGTGGTTATTGTTTTTGTTGTTGTTGTTGTTGTTGTTACTGACCTTGCATCTGACAGACACAAAAGGAGAGAGCAGAGGAAATACAGGGTGGGAGAGAAAGATAGAGCTCCTAAAGACCTGCTTCACCCCCTGTAAAGCGACTCCCCTGCAGGTGGCGGTCTGGGGGCCAGACCCCAAATCCTTCCACCTGTCCCCTCTATTCGTGAGCGCCACAAGCCCTTAACCCTCTGACATACCGCCAAACCTCCCTGGATTTACTTTTGAAGGCAGTATCACCTGCCTCGTTTTGAATCCTCATTATCCTGAGGGTCAGTCCTGGAGACAGTGTCATGACACGACACACGGAGATCTCTGTTATCAGAGAGCACCTGGAACAGCAGCTGGGGCTCTAGAGCCCGGGCAGGAGCAACTCCCCATCCACCTTCCACGGAGTCCACCTGCCTGCATTTTGGTCCTTTTCCCTCCAAAAAAGATTTTTCCCTTTTTTCACTTTGAAACAGGCAGGAGACAGGTTACCCAGGCAGGGGGAAAAAAAATAAAAAGCCTTTTTTTTTTTTTTTTTTTTTTTTTTTACCGAAGTGAATGACCATCTTCTGGGAAGTATAGGTTTTGAACCTGAAAACTCTGTCTGTCTGTCTCTTAGTCCACAGAAAGAGCCACTAGCCCAGCCAGATCTCACGCTCAGATGGGGTGTTTTTGCCAGTCAAAGGTCTGCACAGCGCACTAGGGATTGGGCGGCCTGAGACCCAAATGTTACATTGTAGATGGACTGTTTGCAGTTCTTGCTCCCCAGGACATTGGACTGTCTCAACTCCCTCCCCTACAGCATGAAAAAAAGACTCTTGACAACCTTGGAGCAACTGGAGTGGGGGCGAGGGGAGCTGTTTGCATGTCTGCACTGCTCATGCCCAGGTGTCTGTGGGGGTCCGTGGCAGAGGCTGTAAGGGGGCTAGGGTGCAGAAGGAGACTGTTTGAGAGGCAGGCTGCAGGCAGGGGAGCCCAGGAGTGTGTGCAGGGCTGTGTGTGTGGGTGTGGTGGCAGGGGGTTAGGGCAGGTCCCCCTGCTGGATGGTGAGATGGCAGCTGGTCTGGCCCTGGGCCCTCAGGGCTGAAGGGCAGAAGCAGGGTGGCAGTAAAGTAGCGCAGGGAGGAACACAGTAGATGTTAGTTGGGAGCTGGGGGACAGAGGGTAAGGGGAAAGGGGGCATCCTTGAGGAGGGGTCAGGACTAGAGAGTGGGGGCAGCTGGAGGCATGGAAGGTCCCAGGAATCAGGGACTGACAGGAACAGATTCCTACACCCCCCCACTGGATAGAAGCTGCAGAAGCCAGAGCAGCAGCCCTGGCTTGCCTAGGCCAAGGGCCCTGAGTGAGTCCATCTGAGGATGAGGAAGAGGAGGAGGGGGTGGAGGAGGAGGAGGAGAAAGAGGAGGAGGAAGAGGAGGAAGAGGAGGAGGAGGAGGCGTAGGAGGAGGAGGAGGGGCAGGAGGGCAGCTGTCAGTAGGCAACGGGATTAATAGAGGCCTCCATTACGGAGGCATGTGTCCAGTCAGGCACCCACCAACCCTCAGGGGCAGCTCAGGGCACCCAGGGACTTGGTGTGGGTATCTCTGGGGCGGGGACTGTCAGTCAGTCAGCAAGACTGTGTGTCAGTGCACATGGTGGGACAGGGGCCTGGCGGACCTTGGTCCCCCACCCTGGACTGTCAGATGCCAGCCCCATGCCCAGACACACACCAATCTGCACATAGCCCCTTGGCCCGGCCGACCAGCACCTGCTTTGGCCTGGGGCTCTGGATCTGGTGGCTGGCCACCACCCCTCAGGTCAAGTTCAGCGTGGGGGTCATGGCTGCTGGTCAACTGGATGGGCGGGGTCCCCATGGCCTAGCAACCACATGAGCCCTCTGTGATGTCCTAGCCCCTGGCAATCTGTGCTGGCCACACTGGCACTGGGCAGCCCAACTGCCCTGCCACTAGGTCAGGCAACAGCGCCCAGACGCCTGGGCCCTGGCAGTGAGGGACGGAAGGATGGGAAGACAGTGCTGACCGACGAGGGACCTCAGTGCTGGCAGCCAAGAGAAGACAGGTGGAGGTGCGCCCGGGATCCTGGGAGCCCAGGCCAGAGCTGCCTGCATGCCTGCCTGCCTTCCTGGATGTCCGTATGCTGCCTTTGTCCAGGTAGGTTTCTCAGGTCCCCTCCAATCCTGTCCTCTCCTGTCCTCACCATCCTCTCCCCTCTCCTCTCCTCCGCACTTTGCTTCTCTCCTTTGTCTGTCCTCTCTTCCAGGTGGCCTGCTCACCAGCTCCAGCACTTGTGATGCTTCTCCAGTGACAGCTGTTCGCAACCCCTTCCACCCCCTGCCTGCCCCTAATGTGACCCAGCTCACAGGGTCTCCGGCTCATCCCACCCAAACCCACACGCCCCAACACATTCCCAGGTTCAGCCCCTCTGCCCTATTCAGCCAAACTGGGCCTTTGCAACCTACCTATGCATCGTTGTTTCTCCTCACCATTCAAGGAGAGATCTCCTTTTGTACTTAGCTTGGTTGACTGGTGGATGGATGGATGGATGGAAGGATGGATGGATGGATGGATGAATGGATGGATAGATGTATGGGTGGATGGATGGATGGATGGACAGGTCAATGGATGGGTTTTGTAGAGGCAGAGTACCATATAGGGGTACTGGAGTCCGCTGGTGTCAGATCCTTAGTCAATGTCAAATGTAAAACATTAATTCATCAATAACAAAAATGAATAAGCACCTAAATAAATAAATAAGTAAATAAACTGGGTTAAAAAATACATGGCGTCTTTGCCTTTCTGCATATGGAATGCTGTGAGGATCTTAACAAGGAAAGCATTGTCCTGAGTAGCCCATTTGAAGTCGTGGAATATTTCCTTTTCCTTTTTCTTTTTTTACTTTCTATTTTCTTGATTATTCACTGGAATAAATAGACAGGAATGAGAGGGAAGGGAGGTAGAGAGAGTTTGAGACACAGAGAGAGACAACTGCAGCACTTCCGCACCACCTGTAAAGATTTCCCCTGGCATGTGGGAACCAGGGTGTTGAAGCCCAGTCCTCCTGCATTGTAACATGAGTGCTTAACTGGGTGTGGCACCACCTGCTACCCTTGATGGGACACTTTTTTTTAGCAATGAAAAGAAATTCTCGTGGCAAGGTAATAAATAAATGAAGAAGTCAATAAAAGTGCATTTACATTAACTCAGTGGAAACACACAGGGACATATACGTCTCTGTTACCTGTATTACATCTTCATGTATGGATTGATTGCCTCAAGGGGTTATTGCCACAGCTGAGTGCCTACGCCACGAATAATCCACAGCTCCTGCACTCCATTTGTTCCCCTTTCGCTGCCCTTGTTGCTTGGTCACTGTGGTGGTTATTGTTTTTGTTGTTGTTGTTGTTGTTGTTACTGACCTTGCATCTGACAGACACAAAAGGAGAGAGCAGAGGAAATACAGGGTGGGAGAGAAAGATAGAGCTCCTAAAGACCTGCTTCACCCCCTGTAAAGCGACTCCCCTGCAGGTGGCGGTCTGGGGGCCAGACCCCAAATCCTTCCACCTGTCCCCTCTATTCGTGAGCGCCACAAGCCCTTAACCCTCTGACATACCGCCAAACCTCCCTGGATTTACTTTTGAAGGCAGTATCACCTGCCTCGTTTTGAATCCTCATTATCCTGAGGGTCAGTCCTGGAGACAGTGTCATGACACGACACACGGAGATCTCTGTTATCAGAGAGCACCTGGAACAGCAGCTGGGGCTCTAGTGCCAGGGCAGGAGCAACTCCCCATCCACCTTCCACGGAGTCCACCTGCCTGCATTTTGGTCCTTTTCCCTCCAAAAAAGATTTTTCCCTTTTTTCACTTTGAAACAGGCAGGAGACAGGTTACCCAGGCAGGGGGAAAAAAAATAAAAAGCCTTTTTTTTTTTTTTTTTTTTTTTTTTACCGAAGTGAATGACCATCTTCTGGGAAGTATAGGTTTTGAACCTGAAAACTCTGTCTGTCTGTCTCTTAGTCCACAGAAAGAGCCACTAGCCCAGCCAGATCTCACGCTCAGATGGGGTGTTTTTGCCAGTCAAAGGTCTGCACAGCGCACTAGGGATTGGGCGGCCTGAGACCCAAATGTTACATTGTAGATGGACTGTTTGCAGTTCTTGCTCCCCAGGACATTGGACTGTCTCAACTCCCTCCCCTACAGCATGAAAAAAAGACTCTTGACAACCTTGGAGCAACTGGAGTGGGGGCGAGGGGAGCTGTTTGCATGTCTGCACTGCTCATGCCCAGGTGTCTGTGGGGGTCCGTGGCAGAGGCTGTAAGGGGGCTAGGGGGCAGAAGGAGACTGTTTGAGAGGCAGGCTGCAGGCAGGGGAGCCCAGGAGTGTGTGCAGGGCTGTGTGTGTGGGTGTGGTGGCAGGGGGTTAGGGCAGGTCCCCCTGCTGGATGGTGAGATGGCAGCTGGTCTGGCCCTGGGCCCTCAGGGCTGAAGGGCAGAAGCAGGGTGGCAGTAAAGTAGCGCAGGGAGGAACACAGTAGATGTTAGTTGGGAGCTGGGGGACAGAGGGTAAGGGGAAAGGGGGCATCCTTGAGGAGGGGTCAGGACTAGAGAGTGGGGGCAGCTGGAGGCATGGAAGGTCCCAGGAATCAGGGACTGACAGGAACAGATTCCTACACCCCCCCACTGGATAGAAGCTGCAGAAGCCAGAGCAGCAGCCCTGGCTTGCCTAGGCCAAGGGCCCTGAGTGAGTCCATCTGAGGATGAGGAAGAGGAGGAGGGGGTGGAGGAGGAGGAGGAGAAAGAGGAGGAGGAAGAGGAGGAAGAGGAGGAGGAGGAGGCGTAGGAGGAGGAGGAGGGGCAGGAGGGCAGCTGTCAGTAGGCAACGGGATTAATAGAGGCCTCCATTACGGAGGCATGTGTCCAGTCAGGCACCCACCAACCCTCAGGGGCAGCTCAGGGCACCCAGGGACTTGGTGTGGGTATCTCTGGGGCGGGGACTGTCAGTCAGTCAGCAAGACTGTGTGTCAGTGCACATGGTGGGACAGGGGCCTGGCGGACCTTGGTCCCCCACCCTGGACTGTCAGATGCCAGCCCCATGCCCAGACACACACCAATCTGCACATAGCCCCTTGGCCCGGCCGACCAGCACCTGCTTTGGCCTGGGGCTCTGGATCTGGTGGCTGGCCACCACCCCTCAGGTCAAGTTCAGCGTGGGGGTCATGGCTGCTGGTCAACTGGATGGGCGGGGTCCCCATGGCCTAGCAACCACATGAGCCCTCTGTGATGTCCTAGCCCCTGGCAATCTGTGCTGGCCACACTGGCACTGGGCAGCCCAACTGCCCTGCCACTAGGTCAGGCAACAGCGCCCAGACGCCTGGGCCCTGGCAGTGAGGGACGGAAGGATGGGAAGACAGTGCTGACCGACGAGGGACCTCAGTGCTGGCAGCCAAGAGAAGACAGGTGGAGGTGCGCCCGGGATCCTGGGAGCCCAGGCCAGAGCTGCCTGCATGCCTGCCTGCCTTCCTGGATGTCCGTATGCTGCCTTTGTCCAGGTAGGTTTCTCAGGTCCCCTCCAATCCTGTCCTCTCCTGTCCTCACCATCCTCTCCCCTCTCCTCTCCTCCGCACTTTGCTTCTCTCCTTTGTCTGTCCTCTCTTCCAGGTGGCCTGCTCACCAGCTCCAGCACTTGTGATGCTTCTCCAGTGACAGCTGTTCGCAACCCCTTCCACCCCCTGCCTGCCCCTAATGTGACCCAGCTCACAGGGTCTCCGGCTCATCCCACCCAAACCCACACGCCCCAACACATTCCCAGGTTCAGCCCCTCTGCCCTATTCAGCCAAACTGGGCCTTTGCAACCTACCTATGCATCGTTGTTTCTCCTCACCATTCAAGGAGAGATCTCCTTTTGTACTTAGCTTGGTTGAC
The DNA here is from genome assembly GCF_950295315.1 of Erinaceus europaeus. Classification (NCBI taxonomy): domain Eukaryota; kingdom Metazoa; phylum Chordata; class Mammalia; order Eulipotyphla; family Erinaceidae; genus Erinaceus; species Erinaceus europaeus. Next base: position 62,475 of record NW_026647150.1, on the reverse strand, counting down.
TGGTGGATGGATGGATGGATGGAAGGATGGATGGATGGATGGATGAATGGATGGATAGATGTATGGGTGGATGGATGGATGGATGGACAGGTCAATGGATGGGTTTTGTAGAGGCAGAGTACCATATAGGGGTACTGGAGTCCGCTGGTGTCAGATCCTTAGTCAATGTCAAATGTAAAACATTAATTCATCAATAACAAAAATGAATAAGCACCTAAATAAATAAATAAGTAAATAAACTGGGTTAAAAAATACATGGCGTCTTTGCCTTTCTGCATATGGAATGCTGTGAGGATCTTAACAAGGAAAGCATTGTCCTGAGTAGCCCATTTGAAGTCGTGGAATATTTCCTTTTCCTTTTTCTTTTTTTACTTTCTATTTTCTTGATTATTCACTGGAATAAATAGACAGGAATGAGAGGGAAGGGAGGTAGAGAGAGTTTGAGACACAGAGAGAGACAACTGCAGCACTTCCGCACCACCTGTAAAGATTTCCCCTGGCATGTGGGAACCAGGGTGTTGAAGCCCAGTCCTCCTGCATTGTAACATGAGTGCTTAACTGGGTGTGGCACCACCTGCTACCCTTGATGGGACACTTTTTTTTAGCAATGAAAAGAAATTCTCGTGGCAAGGTAATAAATAAATGAAGAAGTCAATAAAAGTGCATTTACATTAACTCAGTGGAAACACACAGGGACATATACGTCTCTGTTACCTGTATTACATCTTCATGTATGGATTGATTGCCTCAAGGGGTTATTGCCACAGCTGAGTGCCTACGCCACGAATAATCCACAGCTCCTGCACTCCATTTGTTCCCCTTTCGCTGCCCTTGTTGCTTGGTCACTGTGGTGGTTATTGTTTTTGTTGTTGTTGTTGTTGTTGTTACTGACCTTGCATCTGACAGACACAAAAGGAGAGAGCAGAGGAAATACAGGGTGGGAGAGAAAGATAGAGCTCCTAAAGACCTGCTTCACCCCCTGTAAAGCGACTCCCCTGCAGGTGGCGGTCTGGGGGCCAGACCCCAAATCCTTCCACCTGTCCCCTCTATTCGTGAGCGCCACAAGCCCTTAACCCTCTGACATACCGCCAAACCTCCCTGGATTTACTTTTGAAGGCAGTATCACCTGCCTCGTTTTGAATCCTCATTATCCTGAGGGTCAGTCCTGGAGACAGTGTCATGACACGACACACGGAGATCTCTGTTATCAGAGAGCACCTGGAACAGCAGCTGGGGCTCTAGTGCCAGGGCAGGAGCAACTCCCCATCCACCTTCCACGGAGTCCACCTGCCTGCATTTTGGTCCTTTTCCCTCCAAAAAAGATTTTTCCCTTTTTTCACTTTGAAACAGGCAGGAGACAGGTTACCCAGGCAGGGGGAAAAAAAATAAAAAGCCTTTTTTTTTTTTTTTTTTTTTTTTTACCGAAGTGAATGACCATCTTCTGGGAAGTATAGGTTTTGAACCTGAAAACTCTGTCTGTCTGTCTCTTAGTCCACAGAAAGAGCCACTAGCCCAGCCAGATCTCACGCTCAGATGGGGTGTTTTTGCCAGTCAAAGGTCTGCACAGCGCACTAGGGATTGGGCGGCCTGAGACCCAAATGTTACATTGTAGATGGACTGTTTGCAGTTCTTGCTCCCCAGGACATTGGACTGTCTCAACTCCCTCCCCTACAGCATGAAAAAAAGACTCTTGACAACCTTGGAGCAACTGGAGTGGGGGCGAGGGGAGCTGTTTGCATGTCTGCACTGCTCATGCCCAGGTGTCTGTGGGGGTCCGTGGCAGAGGCTGTAAGGGGGCTAGGGTGCAGAAGGAGACTGTTTGAGAGGCAGGCTGCAGGCAGGGGAGCCCAGGAGTGTGTGCAGGGCTGTGTGTGTGGGTGTGGTGGCAGGGGGTTAGGGCAGGTCCCCCTGCTGGATGGTGAGATGGCAGCTGGTCTGGCCCTGGGCCCTCAGGGCTGAAGGGCAGAAGCAGGGTGGCAGTAAAGTAGCGCAGGGAGGAACACAGTAGATGTTAGTTGGGAGCTGGGGGACAGAGGGTAAGGGGAAAGGGGGCATCCTTGAGGAGGGGTCAGGACTAGAGAGTGGGGGCAGCTGGAGGCATGGAAGGTCCCAGGAATCAGGGACTGACAGGAACAGATTCCTACACCCCCCCACTGGATAGAAGCTGCAGAAGCCAGAGCAGCAGCCCTGGCTTGCCTAGGCCAAGGGCCCTGAGTGAGTCCATCTGAGGATGAGGAAGAGGAGGAGGGGGTGGAGGAGGAGGAGGAGAAAGAGGAGGAGGAAGAGGAGGAAGAGGAGGAGGAGGAGGCGTAGGAGGAGGAGGAGGGGCAGGAGGGCAGCTGTCAGTAGGCAACGGGATTAATAGAGGCCTCCATTACGGAGGCATGTGTCCAGTCAGGCACCCACCAACCCTCAGGGGCAGCTCAGGGCACCCAGGGACTTGGTGTGGGTATCTCTGGGGCGGGGACTGTCAGTCAGTCAGCAAGACTGTGTGTCAGTGCACATGGTGGGACAGGGGCCTGGCGGACCTTGGTCCCCCACCCTGGACTGTCAGATGCCAGCCCCATGCCCAGACACACACCAATCTGCACATAGCCCCTTGGCCCGGCCGACCAGCACCTGCTTTGGCCTGGGGCTCTGGATCTGGTGGCTGGCCACCACCCCTCAGGTCAAGTTCAGCGTGGGGGTCATGGCTGCTGGTCAACTGGATGGGCGGGGTCCCCATGGCCTAGCAACCACATGAGCCCTCTGTGATGTCCTAGCCCCTGGCAATCTGTGCTGGCCACACTGGCACTGGGCAGCCCAACTGCCCTGCCACTAGGTCAGGCAACAGCGCCCAGACGCCTGGGCCCTGGCAGTGAGGGACGGAAGGATGGGAAGACAGTGCTGACCGACGAGGGACCTCAGTGCTGGCAGCCAAGAGAAGACAGGTGGAGGTGCGCCCGGGATCCTGGGAGCCCAGGCCAGAGCTGCCTGCATGCCTGCCTGCCTTCCTGGATGTCCGTATGCTGCCTTTGTCCAGGTAGGTTTCTCAGGTCCCCTCCAATCCTGTCCTCTCCTGTCCTCACCATCCTCTCCCCTCTCCTCTCCTCCGCACTTTGCTTCTCTCCTTTGTCTGTCCTCTCTTCCAGGTGGCCTGCTCACCAGCTCCAGCACTTGTGATGCTTCTCCAGTGACAGCTGTTCACAACCCCTTCCACCCCCTGCCTGCCCCTAATGTGACCCAGCTCACAGGGTCTCCGGCTCATCCCACCCAAACCCACACGCCCCAACACATTCCCAGGTTCAGCCCCTCTGCCCTATTCAGCCAAACTGGGCCTTTGCAACCTACCTATGCATCGTTGTTTCTCCTCACCATTCAAGGAGAGATCTCCTTTTGTACTTAGCTTGGTTGACTGGTGGATGGATGGATGGATGGAAGGATGGATGGATGGATGGATGAATGGATGGATAGATGTATGGGTGGATGGATGGATGGATGGACAGGTCAATGGATGGGTTTTGTAGAGGCAGAGTACCATATAGGGGTACTGGAGTCCGCTGGTGTCAGATCCTTAGTCAATGTCAAATGTAAAACATTAATTCATCAATAACAAAAATGAATAAGCACCTAAATAAATAAATAAGTAAATAAACTGGGTTAAAAAATACATGGCGTCTTTGCCTTTCTGCATATGGAATGCTGTGAGGATCTTAACAAGGAAAGCATTGTCCTGAGTAGCCCATTTGAAGTCGTGGAATATTTCCTTTTCCTTTTTCTTTTTTTACTTTCTATTTTCTTGATTATTCACTGGAATAAATAGACAGGAATGAGAGGGAAGGGAGGTAGAGAGAGTTTGAGACACAGAGAGAGACAACTGCAGCACTTCCGCACCACCTGTAAAGATTTCCCCTGGCATGTGGGAACCAGGGTGTTGAAGCCCAGTCCTCCTGCATTGTAACATGAGTGCTTAACTGGGTGTGGCACCACCTGCTACCCTTGATGGGACACTTTTTTTTAGCAATGAAAAGAAATTCTCGTGGCAAGGTAATAAATAAATGAAGAAGTCAATAAAAGTGCATTTACATTAACTCAGTGGAAACACACAGGGACATATACGTCTCTGTTACCTGTATTACATCTTCATGTATGGATTGATTGCCTCAAGGGGTTATTGCCACAGCTGAGTGCCTACGCCACGAATAATCCACAGCTCCTGCACTCCATTTGTTCCCCTTTCGCTGCCCTTGTTGCTTGGTCACTGTGGTGGTTATTGTTTTTGTTGTTGTTGTTGTTGTTGTTACTGACCTTGCATCTGACAGACACAAAAGGAGAGAGCAGAGGAAATACAGGGTGGGAGAGAAAGATAGAGCTCCTAAAGACCTGCTTCACCCCCTGTAAAGCGACTCCCCTGCAGGTGGCGGTCTGGGGGCCAGACCCCAAATCCTTCCACCTGTCCCCTCTATTCGTGAGCGCCACAAGCCCTTAACCCTCTGACATACCGCCAAACCTCCCTGGATTTACTTTTGAAGGCAGTATCACCTGCCTCGTTTTGAATCCTCATTATCCTGAGGGTCAGTCCTGGAGACAGTGTCATGACACGACACACGGAGATCTCTGTTATCAGAGAGCACCTGGAACAGCAGCTGGGGCTCTAGTGCCAGGGCAGGAGCAACTCCCCATCCACCTTCCACGGAGTCCACCTGCCTGCATTTTGGTCCTTTTCCCTCCAAAAAAGATTTTTCCCTTTTTTCACTTTGAAACAGGCAGGAGACAGGTTACCCAGGCAGGGGGAAAAAAAATAAAAAGCCTTTTTTTTTTTTTTTTTTTTTTTTACCGAAGTGAATGACCATCTTCTGGGAAGTATAGGTTTTGAACCTGAAAACTCTGTCTGTCTGTCTCTTAGTCCACAGAAAGAGCCACTAGCCCAGCCAGATCTCACGCTCAGATGGGGTGTTTTTGCCAGTCAAAGGTCTGCACAGCGCACTAGGGATTGGGCGGCCTGAGACCCAAATGTTACATTGTAGATGGACTGTTTGCAGTTCTTGCTCCCCAGGACATTGGACTGTCTCAACTCCCTCCCCTACAGCATGAAAAAAAGACTCTTGACAACCTTGGAGCAACTGGAGTGGGGGCGAGGGGAGCTGTTTGCATGTCTGCACTGCTCATGCCCAGGTGTCTGTGGGGGTCCGTGGCAGAGGCTGTAAGGGGGCTAGGGTGCAGAAGGAGACTGTTTGAGAGGCAGGCTGCAGGCAGGGGAGCCCAGGAGTGTGTGCAGGGCTGTGTGTGTGGGTGTGGTGGCAGGGGGTTAGGGCAGGACCCCTGCTGGATGGTGAGATGGCAGCTGGTCTGGCCCTGGGCCCTCAGGGCTGAAGGGCAGAAGCAGGGTGGCAGTAAAGTAGCGCAGGGAGGAACACAGTAGATGTTAGTTGGGAGCTGGGGGACAGAGGGTAAGGGGAAAGGGGGCATCCTTGAGGAGGGGTCAGGACTAGAGAGTGGGGGCAGCTGGAGGCATGGAAGGTCCCAGGAATCAGGGACTGACAGGAACAGATTCCTACACCCCCCCACTGGATAGAAGCTGCAGAAGCCAGAGCAGCAGCCCTGGCTTGCCTAGGCCAAGGGCCCTGAGTGAGTCCATCTGAGGATGAGGAAGAGGAGGAGGGGGTGGAGGAGGAGGAGGAGAAAGAGGAGGAGGAAGAGGAGGAAGAGGAGGAGGAGGAGGCGTAGGAGGAGGAGGAGGGGCAGGAGGGCAGCTGTCAGTAGGCAACGGGATTAATAGAGGCCTCCATTACGGAGGCATGTGTCCAGGCAGGCACCCACCAACCCTCAGGGGCAGCTCAGGGCACCCAGGGACTTGGTGTGGGTATCTCTGGGGCGGGGACTGTCAGTCAGTCAGCAAGACTGTGTGTCAGTGCACATGGTGGGACAGGGGCCTGGCGGACCTTGGTCCCCCACCCTGGACTGTCAGATGCCAGCCCCATGCCCAGACACACACCAATCTGCACATAGCCCCTTGGCCCGGCCGACCAGCACCTGCTTTGGCCTGGGGCTCTGGATCTGGTGGCTGGCCACCACCCCTCAGGTCAAGTTCAGCGTGGGGGTCATGGCTGCTGGTCAACTGGATGGGCGGGGTCCCCATGGCCTAGCAACCACATGAGCCCTCTGTGATGTCCTAGCCCCTGGCAATCTGTGCTGGCCACACTGGCACTGGGCAGCCCAACTGCCCTGCCACTAGGTCAGGCAACAGCGCCCAGACGCCTGGGCCCTGGCAGTGAGGGACGGAAGGATGGGAAGACAGTGCTGACCGACGAGGGACCTCAGTGCTGGCAGCCAAGAGAAGACAGGTGGAGGTGCGCCCGGGATCCTGGGAGCCCAGGCCAGAGCTGCCTGCATGCCTGCCTGCCTTCCTGGATGTCCCTATGCTGCCTTTGTCCAGGTAGGTTTCTCAGGTCCCCTCCAATCCTGTCCTCTCCTGTCCTCACCATCCTCTCCCCTCTCCTCTCCTCCGCACTTTGCTTCTCTCCTTTGTCTGTCCTCTCTTCCAGGTGGCCTGCTCACCAGCTCCAGCACTTGTGATGCTTCTCCAGTGACAGCTGTTCGCAACCCCTTCCACCCCCTGCCTGCCCCTAATGTGACCCAGCTCACAGGGTCTCCGGCTCATCCCACCCAAACCCACACGCCCCAACACATTCCCAGGTTCAGCCCCTCTGCCCTATTCAGCCAAACTGGGCCTTTGCAACCTACCTATGCATCGTTGTTTCTCCTCACCATTCAAGGAGAGATCTCCTTTTGTACTTAGCTTGGTTGACTGGTGGATGGATGGATGGATGGAAGGATGGATGGATGGATGGATGGATGAATGGATGGATAGATGTATGGGTGGATGGATGGATGGATGGACAGGTCAATGGATGGGTTTTGTAGAGGCAGAGTACCATATAGGGGTACTGGAGTCCGCTGGTGTCAGATCCTTAGTCAATGTCAAATGTAAAACATTAATTCATCAATAACAAAAATGAATAAGCACCTAAATAAATAAATAAGTAAATAAACTGGGTTAAAAAATACATGGCGTCTTTGCCTTTCTGCATATGGAATGCTGTGAGGATCTTAACAAGGAAAGCATTGTCCTGAGTAGCCCATTTGAAGTCGTGGAATATTTCCTTTTCCTTTTTCTTTTTTTACTTTCTATTTTCTTGATTATTCACTGGAATAAATAGACAGGAATGAGAGGGAAGGGAGGTAGAGAGAGTTTGAGACACAGAGAGAGACAACTGCAGCACTTCCGCACCACCTGTAAAGATTTCCCCTGGCATGTGGGAACCAGGGTGTTGAAGCCCAGTCCTCCTGCATTGTAACATGAGTGCTTAACTGGGTGTGGCACCACCTGCTACCCTTGATGGGACACTTTTTTTTAGCAATGAAAAGAAATTCTCGTGGCAAGGTAATAAATAAATGAAGAAGTCAATAAAAGTGCATTTACATTAACTCAGTGGAAACACACAGGGACATATACGTCTCTGTTACCTGTATTACATCTTCATGTATGGATTGATTGCCTCAAGGGGTTATTGCCACAGCTGAGTGCCTACGCCACGAATAATCCACAGCTCCTGCACTCCATTTGTTCCCCTTTCGCTGCCCTTGTTGCTTGGTCACTGTGGTGGTTATTGTTTTTGTTGTTGTTGTTGTTGTTGTTACTGACCTTGCATCTGACAGACACAAAAGGAGAGAGCAGAGGAAATACAGGGTGGGAGAGAAAGATAGAGCTCCTAAAGACCTGCTTCACCCCCTGTAAAGCGACTCCCCTGCAGGTGGCGGTCTGGGGGCCAGACCCCAAATCCTTCCACCTGTCCCCTCTATTCGTGAGCGCCACAAGCCCTTAACCCTCTGACATACCGCCAAACCTCCCTGGATTTACTTTTGAAGGCAGTATCACCTGCCTCGTTTTGAATCCTCATTATCCTGAGGGTCAGTCCTGGAGAGTGTCATGACACGACACACGGAGATCTCTGTTATCAGAGAGCACCTGGAACAGCAGCTGGGGCTCTAGTGCCAGGGCAGGAGCAACTCCCCATCCACCTTCCACGGAGTCCACCTGCCTGCATTTTGGTCCTTTTCCCTCCAAAAAAGATTTTTCCCTTTTTTCACTTTGAAACAGGCAGGAGACAGGTTACCCAGGCAGGGGGAAAAAAAATAAAAAGCCTTTTTTTTTTTTTTTTTTTTTACCGAAGTGAATGACCATCTTCTGGGAAGTATAGGTTTTGAACCTGAAAACTCTGTCTGTCTGTCTCTTAGTCCACAGAAAGAGCCACTAGCCCAGCCAGATCTCACGCTCAGATGGGGTGTTTTTGCCAGTCAAAGGTCTGCACAGCGCACTAGGGATTGGGCGGCCTGAGACCCAAATGTTACATTGTAGATGGACTGTTTGCAGTTCTTGCTCCCCAGGACATTGGACTGTCTCAACTCCCTCCCCTACAGCATGAAAAAAAGACTCTTGACAACCTTGGAGCAACTGGAGTGGGGGCGAGGGGAGCTGTTTGCATGTCTGCACTGCTCATGCCCAGGTGTCTGTGGGGGTCCGTGGCAGAGGCTGTAAGGGGGCTAGGGTGCAGAAGGAGACTGTTTGAGAGGCAGGCTGCAGGCAGGGGAGCCCAGGAGTGTGTGCAGGGCTGTGTGTGTGGGTGTGGTGGCAGGGGGTTAGGGCAGGACCCCTGCTGGATGGTGAGATGGCAGCTGGTCTGGCCCTGGGCCCTCAGGGCTGAAGGGCAGAAGCAGGGTGGCAGTAAAGTAGCGCAGGGAGGAACACAGTAGATGTTAGTTGGGAGCTGGGGGACAGAGGGTAAGGGGAAAGGGGGCATCCTTGAGGAGGGGTCAGGACTAGAGAGTGGGGGCAGCTGGAGGCATGGAAGGTCCCAGGAATCAGGGACTGACAGGAACAGATTCCTACACCCCCCCACTGGATAGAAGCTGCAGAAGCCAGAGCAGCAGCCCTGGCTTGCCTAGGCCAAGGGCCCTGAGTGAGTCCATCTGAGGATGAGGAAGAGGAGGAGGGGGTGGAGGAGGAGGAGGAGAAAGAGGAGGAGGAAGAGGAGGAAGAGGAGGAGGAGGAGGCGTAGGAGGAGGAGGAGGGGCAGGAGGGCAGCTGTCAGTAGGCAACGGGATTAATAGAGGCCTCCATTACGGAGGCATGTGTCCAGGCAGGCACCCACCAACCCTCAGGGGCAGCTCAGGGCACCCAGGGACTTGGTGTGGGTATCTCTGGGGCGGGGACTGTCAGTCAGTCAGCAAGACTGTGTGTCAGTGCACATGGTGGGACAGGGGCCTGGCGGACCTTGGTCCCCCACCCTGGACTGTCAGATGCCAGCCCCATGCCCAGACACACACCAATCTGCACATAGCCCCTTGGCCCGGCCGACCAGCACCTGCTTTGGCCTGGGGCTCTGGATCTGGTGGCTGGCCACCACCCCTCAGGTCAAGTTCAGCGTGGGGGTCATGGCTGCTGGTCAACTGGATGGGCGGGGTCCCCATGGCCTAGCAACCACATGAGCCCTCTGTGATGTCCTAGCCCCTGGCAATCTGTGCTGGCCACACTGGCACTGGGCAGCCCAACTGCCCTGCCACTAGGTCAGGCAACAGCGCCCAGACGCCTGGGCCCTGGCAGTGAGGGACGGAAGGATGGGAAGACAGTGCTGACCGACGAGGGACCTCAGTGCTGGCAGCCAAGAGAAGACAGGTGGAGGTGCGCCCGGGATCCTGGGAGCCCAGGCCAGAGCTGCCTGCATGCCTGCCTGCCTTCCTGGATGTCCGTATGCTGCCTTTGTCCAGGTAGGTTTCTCAGGTCCCCTCCAATCCTGTCCTCTCCTGTCCTCACCATCCTCTCCCCTCTCCTCTCCTCCGCACTTTGCTTCTCTCCTTTGTCTGTCCTCTCTTCCAGGTGGCCTGCTCACCAGCTCCAGCACTTGTGATGCTTCTCCAGTGACAGCTGTTCGCAACCCCTTCCACCCCCTGCCTGCCCCTAATGTGACCCAGCTCACAGGGTCTCCGGCTCATCCCACCCAAACCCACACGCCCCAACACATTCCCAGGTTCAGCCCCTCTGCCCTATTCAGCCAAACTGGGCCTTTGCAACCTACCTATGCATCGTTGTTTCTCCTCACCATTCAAGGAGAGATCTCCTTTTGTACTTAGCTTGGTTGACTGGTGGATGGATGGATGGATGGAAGGATGGATGGATGGATGGATGAATGGATGGATAGATGTATGGGTGGATGGATGGATGGATGGACAGGTCAATGGATGGGTTTTGTAGAGGCAGAGTACCATATAGGGGTACTGGAGTCCGCTGGTGTCAGATCCTTAGTCAATGTCAAATGTAAAACATTAATTCATCAATAACAAAAATGAATAAGCACCTAAATAAATAAATAAGTAAATAAACTGGGTTAAAAAATACATGGCGTCTTTGCCTTTCTGCATATGGAATGCTGTGAGGATCTTAACAAGGAAAGCATTGTCCTGAGTAGCCCATTTGAAGTCGTGGAATATTTCCTTTTCCTTTTTCTTTTTTTACTTTCTATTTTCTTGATTATTCACTGGAATAAATAGACAGGAATGAGAGGGAAGGGAGGTAGAGAGAGTTTGAGACACAGAGAGAGACAACTGCAGCACTTCCGCACCACCTGTAAAGATTTCCCCTGGCATGTGGGAACCAGGGTGTTGAAGCCCAGTCCTCCTGCATTGTAACATGAGTGCTTAACTGGGTGTGGCACCACCTGCTACCCTTGATGGGACACTTTTTTTTAGCAATGAAAAGAAATTCTCGTGGCAAGGTAATAAATAAATGAAGAAGTCAATAAAAGTGCATTTACATTAACTCAGTGGAAACACACAGGGACATATACGTCTCTGTTACCTGTATTACATCTTCATGTATGGATTGATTGCCTCAAGGGGTTATTGCCACAGCTGAGTGCCTACGCCACGAATAATCCACAGCTCCTGCACTCCATTTGTTCCCCTTTCGCTGCCCTTGTTGCTTGGTCACTGTGGTGGTTATTGTTTTTGTTGTTGTTGTTGTTGTTGTTACTGACCTTGCATCTGACAGACACAAAAGGAGAGAGCAGAGGAAATACAGGGTGGGAGAGAAAGATAGAGCTCCTAAAGACCTGCTTCACCCCCTGTAAAGCGACTCCCCTGCAGGTGGCGGTCTGGGGGCCAGACCCCAAATCCTTCCACCTGTCCCCTCTATTCGTGAGCGCCACAAGCCCTTAACCCTCTGACATACCGCCAAACCTCCCTGGATTTACTTTTGAAGGCAGTATCACCTGCCTCGTTTTGAATCCTCATTATCCTGAGGGTCAGTCCTGGAGACAGTGTCATGACACGACACACGGAGATCTCTGTTATCAGAGAGCACCTGGAACAGCAGCTGGGGCTCTAGTGCCAGGGCAGGAGCAACTCCCCATCCACCTTCCACGGAGTCCACCTGCCTGCATTTTGGTCCTTTTCCCTCCAAAAAAGATTTTTCCCTTTTTTCACTTTGAAACAGGCAGGAGACAGGTTACCCAGGCAGGGGGAAAAAAAATAAAAAGCCTTTTTTTTTTTTTTTTTTTTTTTTACCGAAGTGAATGACCATCTTCTGGGAAGTATAGGTTTTGAACCTGAAAACTCTGTCTGTCTGTCTCTTAGTCCACAGAAAGAGCCACTAGCCCAGCCAGATCTCACGCTCAGATGGGGTGTTTTTGCCAGTCAAAGGTCTGCACAGCGCACTAGGGATTGGGCGGCCTGAGACCCAAATGTTACATTGTAGATGGACTGTTTGCAGTTCTTGCTCCCCAGGACATTGGACTGTCTCAACTCCCTCCCCTACAGCATGAAAAAAAGACTCTTGACAACCTTGGAGCAACTGGAGTGGGGGCGAGGGGAGCTGTTTGCATGTCTGCACTGCTCATGCCCAGGTGTCTGTGGGGGTCCGTGGCAGAGGCTGTAAGGGGGCTAGGGTGCAGAAGGAGACTGTTTGAGAGGCAGGCTGCAGGCAGGGGAGCCCAGGAGTGTGTGCAGGGCTGTGTGTGTGGGTGTGGTGGCAGGGGGTTAGGGCAGGACCCCTGCTGGATGGTGAGATGGCAGCTGGTCTGGCCCTGGGCCCTCAGGGCTGAAGGGCAGAAGCAGGGTGGCAGTAAAGTAGCGCAGGGAGGAACACAGTAGATGTTAGTTGGGAGCTGGGGGACAGAGGGTAAGGGGAAAGGGGGCATCCTTGAGGAGGGGTCAGGACTAGAGAGTGGGGGCAGCTGGAGGCATGGAAGGTCCCAGGAATCAGGGACTGACAGGAACAGATTCCTACACCCCCCCACTGGATAGAAGCTGCAGAAGCCAGAGCAGCAGCCCTGGCTTGCCTAGGCCAAGGGCCCTGAGTGAGTCCATCTGAGGATGAGGAAGAGGAGGAGGGGGTGGAGGAGGAGGAGGAGAAAGAGGAGGAGGAAGAGGAGGAAGAGGAGGAGGAGGAGGCGTAGGAGGAGGAGGAGGGGCAGGAGGGCAGCTGTCAGTAGGCAACGGGATTAATAGAGGCCTCCATTACGGAGGCATGTGTCCAGGCAGGCACCCACCAACCCTCAGGGGCAGCTCAGGGCACCCAGGGACTTGGTGTGGGTATCTCTGGGGCGGGGACTGTCAGTCAGTCAGCAAGACTGTGTGTCAGTGCACATGGTGGGACAGGGGCCTGGCGGACCTTGGTCCCCCACCCTGGACTGTCAGATGCCAGCCCCATGCCCAGACACACACCAATCTGCACATAGCCCCTTGGCCCGGCCGACCAGCACCTGCTTTGGCCTGGGGCTCTGGATCTGGTGGCTGGCCACCACCCCTCAGGTCAAGTTCAGCGTGGGGGTCATGGCTGCTGGTCAACTGGATGGGCGGGGTCCCCATGGCCTAGCAACCACATGAGCCCTCTGTGATGTCCTAGCCCCTGGCAATCTGTGCTGGCCACACTGGCACTGGGCAGCCCAACTGCCCTGCCACTAGGTCAGGCAACAGCGCCCAGACGCCTGGGCCCTGGCAGTGAGGGACGGAAGGATGGGAAGACAGTGCTGACCGACGAGGGACCTCAGTGCTGGCAGCCAAGAGAAGACAGGTGGAGGTGCGCCCGGGATCCTGGGAGCCCAGGCCAGAGCTGCCTGCATGCCTGCCTGCCTTCCTGGATGTCCGTATGCTGCCTTTGTCCAGGTAGGTTTCTCAGGTCCCCTCCAATCCTGTCCTCTCCTGTCCTCACCATCCTCTCCCCTCTCCTCTCCTCCGCACTTTGCTTCTCTCCTTTGTCTGTCCTCTCTTCCAGGTGGCCTGCTCACCAGCTCCAGCACTTGTGATGCTTCTCCAGTGACAGCTGTTCGCAACCCCTTCCACCCCCTGCCTGCCCCTAATGTGACCCAGCTCACAGGGTCTCCGGCTCATCCCACCCAAACCCACACGCCCCAACACATTCCCAGGTTCAGCCCCTCTGCCCTATTCAGCCAAACTGGGCCTTTGCAACCTACCTATGCATCGTTGTTTCTCCTCACCATTCAAGGAGAGATCTCCTTTTGTACTTAGCTTGGTTGACTGGTGGATGGATGGATGGATGGAAGGATGGATGGATGGATGGATGAATGGATGGATAGATGTATGGGTGGATGGATGGATGGATGGACAGGTCAATGGATGGGTTTTGTAGAGGCAGAGTACCATATAGGGGTACTGGAGTCCGCTGGTGTCAGATCCTTAGTCAATGTCAAATGTAAAACATTAATTCATCAATAACAAAAATGAATAAGCACCTAAATAAATAAATAAATAAATAAACTGGGTTAAAAAATACATGGCGTCTTTGCCTTTCTGCATATGGAATGCTGTGAGGATCTTAACAAGGAAAGCATTGTCCTGAGTAGCCCATTTGAAGTCGTGGAATATTTCCTTTTCCTTTTTCTTTTTTTACTTTCTATTTTCTTGATTATTCACTGGAATAAATAGACAGGAATTGAGAGGGAAGGGAGGTAGAGAGAGTTTGAGACACAGAGAGAGACAACTGCAGCACTTCCGCACCACCTGTAAAGATTTCCCCTGGCATGTGGGAACCAGGGTGTTGAAGCCCAGTCCTCCTGCATTGTAACATGAGTGCTTAACTGGGTGTGGCACCACCTGCTACCCTTGATGGGACACTTTTTTTTAGCAATGAAAAGAAATTCTCGTGGCAAGGTAATAAATAAATGAAGAAGTCAATAAAAGTTCATTTACATTAACTCAGTGGAAACACACAGGGACATATACATCTCTGTTACCTGTATTACATCTTCATGTATGGATTGATTGCCTCAAGGGGTTATTGCCACAGCTGAGTGCCTACGCCACGAATAATCCACAGCTCCTGCACTCCATTTGTTCCCCTTTCGCTGCCCTTGTTGCTTGGTCACTGTGGTGGTTATTGTTTTTGTTGTTGTTGTTGTTGTTGTTACTGACCTTGCATCTGACAGACACAAAAGGAGAGAGCAGAGGAAATACATGGTGGGAGAGAAAGATAGAGCTCCTAAAGACCTGCTTCACCCCCTGTAAAGCGACTCCCCTGCAGGTGGCGGTCTGGGGGCCAGACCCCAAATCCTTCCACCTGTCCCCTCTATTCGTGAGCGCCACAAGCCCTTAACCCTCTGACATACCGCCAAACCTCCCTGGATTTACTTTTGAAGGCAGTATCACCTGCCTCGTTTTGAATCCTCATTATCCTGAGGGTCAGTCCTGGAGACAGTGTCATGACACGACACACGGAGCTCTCTGTTATCAGAGAGCACCTGGAACAGCAGCTGGGGCTCTAGTGCCAGGGCAGGAGCAACTCCCCATCCACCTTCCACGGAGTCCACCTGCCTGCATTTTGGTCCTTTTCCCTCCAAAAAAGATTTTTCCCTTTTTTCACTTTGAAACAGGCAGGAGACAGGTTACCCAGGCAGGAGGAAAAAAAATAAAAAGCCTTTTTTTTTTTTTTTTTTTTTTTTTTACCGAAGTGAATGACCATCTTCTGGGAAGTATAGGTTTTGAACCTGAAAACTCTGTCTGTCTGTCTCTTAGTCCACAGAAAGGGCCACTAGCCCAGCCAGATCTCACGCTCAGATGGGGTGTTTTTGCCAGTCAAAGGTCTGCACAGCGCACTAGGGATTGGGCGGCCTGAGACACAAATGTTACATTGTAGATGGACTGTTTGCAGTTCTTGCTCCCCAGGACATTGGACTGTCTCAACTCCCTCCCCTACAGCATGAAAAAAAGACTCTTGACAACCTTGGAGCAACTGGAGTGGGGGCGAGGGGAGCTGTTTGCATGTCTGCACTGCTCATGCCCAGGTGTCTGTGGGGGTCCGTGGCAGAGGCTGTAAGGGGGCTAGGGGGCAGAAGGAGACTGTTTGAGAGGCAGGCTGCAGGCAGGGGTGCCCAGGAGTGTGTGCAGGGCTGTGTGTGTGGGTGTGGTGGCAGGGGGTTAGGGCAGGTCCCCCTGCTGGATGGTGAGATGGCAGCTGGGCTGGCCCTGGGCCCTCAGGGCTGAAGGGCAGAAGCAGGGTGGCAGTAAAGTAGCGCAGGGAGGAACACAGTAGATGTTAGTTGGGAGCTGGGGGACAGAGGGTAAGGGGAAAGGGGGCATCCTTGAGGAGGGGTCAGGACTAGAGAGTGGGGGCAGCTGGAGGCATGGAAGGTCCCAGGAATCAGGGACTGACAGGAACAGATTCCTACACCCCCCCACTGGATAGAAGCTGCAGAAGCCAGAGCAGCAGCCCTGGCTTGCCTAGGCCAAGGGCCCTGAGTGAGTCCATCTGAGGATGAGGAAGAGGAGGAGGGGGTGGAGGAGGAGGAGGAGAAAGAGGAGGAGGAAGAGTAGGAAGAGGAGGAGGAGGAGGCGTAGGAGGAGGAGGAGGGGCAGGAGGGCAGCTGTCAGTAGGCAACGGGATTAATAGAGGCCTCCATTACGGAGGCATGTGTCCAGGCAGGCACCCACCAACCCTCAGGGGCAGCTCAGGGCACCCAGGGACTTGGTGTGGGTATCTCTGGGGCGGGGACTGTCAGTCAGTCAACAAGACTGTGTGTCAGTGCACATGGTGGGACAGGGGCCTGGCGGACCTTGGTCCCCCGCCCTGGACTGTCAGATGCCAGCCCCATGCCCAGACACACACCAATCTGCACATAGCCCCTTGGCCCGGCCGACCAGCACCTGCTTTGGCCTGGGGCTCTGGCTCTGGTGGCTGGCCACCACCCCTCAGGTCAAGTTCAGCGTGGGGGTCATGGCTGCTGGTCAACTGGATGGGCGGGGTCCCCATGGCCTAGCAACCACATGAGCCCTCTGTGATGTCCTAGCCCCTGGCAATCTGTGCTGGCCACACTGGCACTGGGCAGCCCAACTGCCCTGCCATTAGGTCAGGCAACAGCGCCCAGACGCCTGGGCCCTGGCAGTGAGGGACGGAAGGATGGGAAGACAGTGCTGACCGACGAGGGACCTCAGGGCTGGCAGCCAAGAGAAGACAGGTGGAGGTGCGCCCGGGATCCTGGGAGCCCAGGCCAGAGCTGCCTGCATGCCTGCCTGCCTTCCTGGATGTCCGTATGCTGCCTTTGTCCAGGTAGGTTTCTCAGGTCCCCTCCAATCCTGTCCTCTCCTGTCCTCTCCTGTCCTCACCATCCTCTCCCCTCTCCTCTCCTCCGCACTTTGCTTCTCTCCTTTGTCTGTCCTCTCTTCCAGGTGCCCTGCTCACCAGCTCCAGCACTTGTGATGCTTCTCCAGTGACAGCTGTTCGCAACCCCTTCCACCCCCTGCCTGCCCCTAATGTGACCCAGCTCACAGGGTCTCCGGCTCATCCCACCCAAACCCACACGCCCCAACACATTCCCTGGTTCAGCCCCTCTGCCCTATTCAGCCAAACTGGGCCTTTGCAACCTACCTATGCATCGTTGTTTCTCCTCACCATTCAAGGAGAGATCTCCTTTTGTACTTAGCTTGGTTGACTGGTGGATGGATGGATGGATGGAAGGATGGATGGATGGATGGATGAATGGATGGATAGATGTATGGGTGGATGGATGGATGGATGGACAGGTCAATGGATGGGTTTTGTAGAGGCAGAGTACCATATAGGGGTACTGGAGTCCGCTGGTGTCAGATCCTTAGTCAATGTCAAATGTAAAACATTAATTCATCAATAACAAAAATGAATAAGCACCTAAATAAATAAATAAATATAAAAACTGGGTTAAAAAATACATGGCGTCTTTGCCTTTCTGCATATGGAATGCTGTGAGGATCTTAACAAGGAAAGCATTGTCCTGAGTAGCCCATTTGAAGTCGTGGAATATTTCCTTTTCCTTTTTCTTTTTTTACTTTCTATTTTCTTGATTATTCACTGGAATAAATAGACAGGAATTGAGAGGGAAGGGTGGTAGAGAGAGTTTGAGACACAGAGAGAGACAACTGCAGCACTTCCGCACCACCTGTAAAGATTTCCCCTGGCATGTGGGAACCAGGGTGTTGAAGCCCAGTCCTCCTGCATTGTAACATGAGTGCTTAACTGGGTGTGGCACCACCTGCTACCCTTGATGGGACACTTTTTTTTAGCAATGAAAAGAAATTCTCGTGGCAAGGTAATAAATAAATGAAGAAGTCAATAAAAGTGCATTTACATTAACTCAGTGGAAACACACAGGGACATATACGTCTCTGTTACCTGTATTACATCTTCATGTATGGATTGATTGCCTCAAGGGGTTATTGCCACAGCTGAGTGCCTACGCCACGAATAATCCACAGCTCCTGCACTCCATTTGTTCCCCTTTCGCTGCCCTTGTTGCTTGGTCACTGTGGTGGTTATTGTTTTTGTTGTTGTTGTTGTTGTTGTTACTGACCTTGCATCTGACAGACACAAAAGGAGAGAGCAGAGGAAATACAGGGTGGGAGAGAAAGATAGAGCTCCTAAAGACCTGCTTCACCCCCTGTAAAGCGACTCCCCTGCAGGTGGCGGTCTGGGGGCCAGACCCCAAATCCTTCCACCTGTCCCCTCTATTCGTGAGCGCCACAAGCCCTTAACCCTCTGACATACCGCCAAACCTCCCTGGATTTACTTTTGAAGGCAGTATCACCTGCCTCGTTTTGAATCCTCATTATCCTGAGGGTCAGTCCTGGAGACAGTGTCATGACACGACACACGGAGATCTCTGTTATCAGAGAGCACCGGGAACAGCAGCTGGGGCTCTAGTGCCAGGGCAGGAGCAACTCCCCATCCACCTTCCACGGAGTCCACCTGCCTGCATTTTGGTCCTTTTCCCTCCAAAAAAGATTTTTCCCTTTTTTCACTTTGAAACAGGCAGGAGACAGGTTACCCAGGCAGGAGGAAAAAAAATAAAAAGCCTTTTTTTTTTTTTTTTTTTTTTTTTTTTTACCGAAGTGAATGACCATCTTCTGGGAAGTATAGGTTTTGAACCTGAAAACTCTGTCTGTCTGTCTCTTAGTCCACAGAAAGAGCCACTAGCCCAGCCAGATCTCACGCTCAGATGGGGTGTTTTTGCCAGTCAAAGGTCTGCACAGCGCACTAGGGATTGGGCGGCCTGAGACCCAAATGTTACATTGTAGATGGACTGTTTGCAGTTCTTGCTCCCCAGGACATTGGACTGTCTCAACTCCCTCCCCTACAGCATGAAAAAAAGACTCTTGACAACCTTGGAGCAACTGGAGTGGGGGCGAGGGGAGCTGTTTGCATGTCTGCACTGCTCATGCCCAGGTGTCTGTGGGGGTCCGTGGCAGAGGCTGTAAGGGGGCTAGGGGGCAGAAGGAGACTGTTTGAGAGGCAGGCTGCAGGCAGGGGAGCCCAGGAGTGTGTGCAGGGCTGTGTGTGTGGGTGTGGTGGCAGGGGGTTAGGGCAGGTCCCCCTGCTGGATGGTGAGATGGCAGCTGGGCTGGCCCTGGGCCCTCAGGGCTGAAGGGCAGAAGCAGGGTGGCAGTAAAGTAGCGCAGGGAGGAACACAGTAGATGTTAGTTGGGAGCTGGGGGACAGAGGGTAAGGGGAAAGGGGGCATCCTTGAGGAGGGGTCAGGACTAGAGAGTGGGGGCAGCTGGAGGCATGGAAGGTCCCAGGAATCAGGGACTGACAGGAACAGATTCCTACACCCCCCCACTGGATAGAAGCTGCAGAAGCCAGAGCAGCAGCCCTGGCTTGCCTAGGCCAAGGGCCCTGAGTGAGTCCATCTGAGGATGAGGAAGAGGAGGAGGGGGTGGAGGAGGAGGAGGAGAAAGAGGAGGAGGAAGAGTAGGAAGAGGAGGAGGAGGAGGCGTAGGAGGAGGAGGAGGGGCAGGAGGGCAGCTGTCAGTAGGCAACGGGATTAATAGAGGCCTCCATTACGGAGGCATGTGTCCAGGCAGGCACCCACCAACCCTCAGGGGCAGCTCAGGGCACCCAGGGACTTGGTGTGGGTATCTCTGGGGCGGGGACTGTCAGTCAGTCAGCAAGACTGTGTGTCAGTGCACATGGTGGGACAGGGGCCTGGCGGACCTTGGTCCCCCGCCCTGGACTGTCAGATGCCAGCCCCATGCCCAGACACACACCAATCTGCACATAGCCCCTTGGCCCGGCCGACCAGCACCTGCTTTGGCCTGGGGCTCTGGCTCTGGTGGCTGGCCACCACCCCTCAGGTCAAGTTCAGCGTGGGGGTCATGGCTGCTGGTCAACTGGATGGGCGGGGTCCCCATGGCCTAGCAACCACATGAGCCCTCTGTGATGTCCTAGCCCCTGGCAATCTGTGCTGGCCACACTGGCACTGGGCAGCCCAACTGCCCTGCCACTAGGTCAGGCAACAGCGCCCAGACGCCTGGGCCCTGGCACAGAGGGACGGAAGGATGGGAAGACAGTGCTGACCGACGAGGGACCTCAGGGCTGGCAGCCAAGAGAAGACAGGTGGAGGTGCGCCCGGGATCCTGGGAGCCCAGGCCAGAGCTGCCTGCATGCCTGCCTGCCTTCCTGGATGTCCGTATGCTGCCTTTGTCCAGGTAGGTTTCTCAGGTCCCCTCCAATCCTGTCCTCTCCTGTCCTCTCCTGTCCTCACCATCCTCTCCCCTCTCCTCTCCTCCGCACTTTGCTTCTCTCCTTTGTCTGTCCTCTCTTCCAGGTGCCCTGCTCACCAGCTCCAGCACTTGTGATGCTTCTCCAGTGACAGCTGTTCGCAACCCCTTCCACCCCCTGCCTGCCCCTAATGTGACCCAGCTCACAGGGTCTCCGGCTCATCCCACCCAAACCCACACGCCCCAACACATTCCCAGGTTCAGCCCCTCTGCCCTATTCAGCCAAACTGGGCCTTTGCAACCTACCTATGCATCGTTGTTTCTCCTCACCATTCAAGGAGAGATCTCCTTTTGTACTTAGCTTGGTTGACTGGTGGATGGATGGATGGATGGAAGGATGGATGGATGGATGGATGGATGAATGGATGGATAGATGTATGGGTGGATGGATGGATGGATGGACAGGTCAATGGATGGGTTTTGTAGAGGCAGAGTACCATATAGGGGTACTGGAGTCCGCTGGTGTCAGATCCTTAGTCAATGTCAAATGTAAAACATTAATTCATCAATAACAAAAATGAATAAGCACCTAAATAAATAAATAAATAAATAAATAAACTGGGTTAAAAAATACATGGCGTCTTTGCCTTTCTGCATATGGAATGCTGTGAGGATCTTAACAAGGAAAGCATTGTCCTGAGTAGCCCATTTGAAGTCGTGGAATATTTCCTTTTCCTTTTTCTTTTTTTACTTTCTATTTTCTTGATTATTCACTGGAATAAATAGACAGGAATTGAGAGGGAAGGGAGGTAGAGAGAGTTTGAGACACAGAGAGAGACAACTGCAGCACTTCCGCACCACCTGTAAAGATTTCCCCTGGCATGTGGGAACCAGGGTGTTGAAGCCCAGTCCTCCTGCATTGTAACATGAGTGCTTAACTGGGTGTGGCACCACCTGCTACCCTTGATGGGACACTTTTTTTTAGCAATGAAAAGAAATTCTCGTGGCAAGGTAATAAATAAATGAAGAAGTCAATAAAAGTGCATTTACATTAACTCAGTGGAAACACACAGGGACATATACGTCTCTGTTACCTGTATTACATCTTCATGTATGGATTGATTGCCTCAAGGGGTTATTGCCACAGCTGAGTGCCTACGCCACGAATAATCCACAGCTCCTGCACTCCATTTGTTCCCCTTTCGCTGCCCTTGTTGCTTGGTCACTGTGGTGGTTATTGTTTTTGTTGTTGTTGTTGTTGTTGTTACTGACCTTGCATCTGACAGACACAAAAGGAGAGAGCAGAGGAAATACAGGGTGGGAGAGAAAGATAGAGCTCCTAAAGACCTGCTTCACCCCCTGTAAAGCGACTCCCCTGCAGGTGGCGGTCTGGGGGCCAGACCCCAAATCCTTCCACCTGTCCCCTCTATTCGTGAGCGCCACAAGCCCTTAACCCTCTGACATACCGCCAAACCTCCCTGGATTTACTTTTGAAGGCAGTATCACCTGCCTCGTTTTGAATCCTCATTATCCTGAGGGTCAGTCCTGGAGACAGTGTCATGACACGACACACGGAGATCTCTGTTATCAGAGAGCACCTGGAACAGCAGCTGGGGCTCTAGTGCCAGGGCAGGAGCAACTCCCCATCCACCTTCCACGGAGTCCACCTGCCTGCATTTTGGTCCTTTTCCCTCCAAAAAAGATTTTTCCCTTTATTCACTTTGAAACAGGCAGGAGACAGGTTACCCAGGCAGGGGGAAAAAAATAAAAAGCCTTTTTTTTTTTTTTTTTACCGAAGTGAATGACCATCTTCTGGGAAGTATAGGTTTTGAAGCTGAAAACTCTGTCTGTCTGTCTCTTAGTCCACAGAAAGAGCCACTAGCCCAGCCAGATCTCACGCTCAGATGGGGTGTTTTTGCCAGTCAAAGGTCTGCACAGCGCACTAGGGATTGGGCGGCCTGAGACCCAAATGTTACATTGTAGATGGACTGTTTGCAGTTCTTGCTCCCCAGGACATTGGACTGTCTCAACTCCCTCCCCTACAGCATGAAAAAAAGACTCTTGACAACCTTGGAGCAACTGGAGTGGGGGCGAGGGGAGCTGTTTGCATGTCTGCACTGCTCATGCCCAGGTGTCTGTGGGGGTCCGTGGCAGAGGCTGTAAGGGGGCTAGGGGGCAGAAGGAGACTGTTTGAGAGGCAGGCTGCAGGCAGGGGAGCCCAGGAGTGTGTGCAGGGCTGTGTGTGTGGGTGTGGTGGCAGGGGGTTAGGGCAGGTCCCCCTGCTGGATGGTGAGATGGCAGCTGGGCTGGCCCTGGGCCCTCAGGGCTGAAGGGCAGAAGCAGGGTGGCAGTAAAGTAGCGCAGGGAGGAACACAGTAGATGTTAGTTGGGAGCTGGGGGACAGAGGGTAAGGGGAAAGGGGGCATCCTTGAGGAGGGGTCAGGACTAGAGAGTGGGGGCAGCTGGAGGCATGGAAGGTCCCAGGAATCAGGGACTGACAGGAACAGATTCCTACACCCCCCCACTGGATAGAAGCTGCAGAAGCCAGAGCAGCAGCCCTGGCTTGCCTAGGCCAAGGGCCCTGAGTGAGTCCATCTGAGGATGAGGAAGAGGAGGAGGGGGTGGAGGAGGAGGAGGAGAAAGAGGAGGAGGAAGAGTAGGAAGAGGAGGAGGAGGAGGCGTAGGAGGAGGAGGAGGGGCAGGAGGGCAGCTGTCAGTAGGCAACGGGATTAATAGAGGCCTCCATTACGGAGGCATGTGTCCAGGCAGGCACCCACCAACCCTCAGGGGCAGCTCAGGGCACCCAGGGACTTGGTGTGGGTATCTCTGGGGCGGGGACTGTCAGTCAGTCAGCAAGACTGTGTGTCAGTGCACATGGTGGGACAGGGGCCTGGCGGACCTTGGTCCCCCGCCCTGGACTGTCAGATGCCAGCCCCATGCCCAGACACACACCAATCTGCACATAGCCCCTTGGCCCGGCCGACCAGCACCTGCTTTGGCCTGGGGCTCTGGCTCTGGTGGCTGGCCACCACCCCTCAGGTCAAGTTCAGCGTGGGGGTCATGGCTGCTGGTCAACTGGATGGGCGGGGTCCCCATGGCCTAGCAACCACATGAGCCCTCTGTGATGTCCTAGCCCCTGGCAATCTGTGCTGGCCACACTGGCACTGGGCAGCCCAACTGCCCTGCCACTAGGTCAGGCAACAGCGCCCAGACGCCTGGGCCCTGGCACAGAGGGACGGAAGGATGGGAAGACAGTGCTGACCGACGAGGGACCTCAGGGCTGGCAGCCAAGAGAAGACAGGTGGAGGTGCGCCCGGGATCCTGGGAGCCCAGGCCAGAGCTGCCTGCATGCCTGCCTGCCTTCCTGGATGTCCGTATGCTGCCTTTGTCCAGGTAGGTTTCTCAGGTCCCCTCCAATCCTGTCCTCTCCTGTCCTCTCCTGTCCTCACCATCCTCTCCCCTCTCCTCTCCTCCGCACTTTGCTTCTCTCCTTTGTCTGTCCTCTCTTCCAGGTGCCCTGCTCACCAGCTCCAGCACTTGTGATGCTTCTCCAGTGACAGCTGTTCGCAACCCCTTCCACCCCCTGCCTGCCCCTAATGTGACCCAGCTCACAGGGTCTCCGGCTCATCCCACCCAAACCCACACGCCCCAACACATTCCCAGGTTCAGCCCCTCTGCCCTATTCAGCCAAACTGGGCCTTTGCAACCTACCTATGCATCGTTGTTTCTCCTCACCATTCAAGGAGCGATCTCCTTTTGTACTTAGCTTGGTTGACTGGTGGATGGATGGATGGATGGAAGGATGGATGGATGGATGGATGAATGGATGGATAGATGTATGGGTGGATGGATGGATGGATGGACAGGTCAATGGATGGGTTTTGTAGAGGCAGAGTACCATATAGGGGTACTGGAGTCCGCTGGTGTCAGATCCTTAGTCAATGTCAAATGTAAAACATTAATTCATCAATAACAAAAATGAATAAGCACCTAAATAAATAAATAAATAAATAAACTTGGTTAAAAAATACATGGCGTCTTTGCCTTTCTGCATATGGAATGCTGTGAGGATCTTAACAAGGAAAGCATTGTCCTGAGTAGCCCATTTGAAGTCGTGGAATATTTCCTTTTCCTTTTTCTTTTTTTACTTTCTATTTTCTTGATTATTCACTGGAATAAATAGACAGGAATTGAGAGGGAAGGGAGGTAGAGAGAGTTTGAGACACAGAGAGAGACAACTGCAGCACTTCTGCACCACCTGTAAAGATTTCCCCTGGCATGTGGGAACCAGGGTGTTGAAGCCCAGTCCTCCTGCATTGTAACATGAGTGCTTAACTGGGTGTGGCACCACCTGCTACCCTTGATGGGACACTTTTTTTTAGCAATGAAAAGAAATTCTCCTGGCAAGGTAATAAATAAATGAAGAAGTCAATAAAAGTGCATTTACATTAACTCAGTGGAAACACACAGGGACATATACGTCTCTGTTACCTGTATTACATCTTCATGTATGGATTGATTGCCTCAAGGGGTTATTGCCACAGCTGAGTGCCTACGCCACGAATAATCCACAGCTCCTGCACTCCATTTGTTCCCCTTTCGCTGCCCTTGTTGCTTGGTCACTGTGGTGGTTATTGTTTTTGTTGTTGTTGTTGTTGTTGTTACTGACCTTGCATCTGACAGACACAAAAGGAGAGAGCAGAGGAAATACAGGGTGGGAGAGAAAGATAGAGCTCCTAAAGACCTGCTTCACCCCCTGTAAAGCGACTCCCCTGCAGGTGGCGGTCTGGGGGCCAGACCCCAAATCCTTCCACCTGTCCCCTCTATTCGTGAGCGCCACAAGCCCTTAACCCTCTGACATACCGCCAAACCTCCCTGGATTTACTTTTGAAGGCAGTATCACCTGCCTCGTTTTGAATCCTCATTATCCTGAGGGTCAGTCCTGGAGACAGTGTCATGACACGACACACGGAGATCTCTGTTATCAGAGAGCACCTGGAACAGCAGCTGGGGCTCTAGTGCCAGGGCAGGAGCAACTCCCCATCCACCTTCCACGGAGTCCACCTGCCTGCATTTTGGTCCTTTTCCCTCCAAAAAAGATTTTTCCCTTTTTTCATTTTGAAACAGGCAGGAGACAGGTTACCCAGGCAGGGGGAAAAAAAATAAAAAGCCTTTTTTTTTTTTTTTTTTTTTTTTTTTTTTACCGAAGTGAATGACCATCTTCTGGGAAGTACAGGTTTTGAACCTGAAAACTCTGTCTGTCTGTCTCTTAGTCCACAGAAAGAGCCACTAGCCCAGCCAGATCTCACGCTCAGATGGGGTGTTTTTGCCAGTCAAAGGTCTGCACAGCGCACTAGGGATTGGGCGGCCTGAGACCCAAATGTTACATTGTAGATGGACTGTTTGCAGTTCTTGCTCCCCAGGACATTGGACTGTCTCAACTCCCTCCCCTACAGCATGAAAAAAAGACTCTTGACAACCTTGGAGCAACTGGAGTGGGGGCGAGGGGAGCTGTTTGCATGTCTGCACTGCTCATGCCCAGGTGTCTGTGGGGGTCCGTGGCAGAGGCTGTAAGGGGGCTAGGGGGCAGAAGGAGACTGTTTGAGAGGCAGGCTGCAGGCAGGGGAGCCCAGGAGTGTGTGCAGGGCTGTGTGTGTGGGTGTGGTGGCAGGGGGTTAGGGCAGGTCCCCCTGCTGGATGGTGAGATGGCAGCTGGGCTGGCCCTGGGCCCTCAGGGCTGAAGGGCAGAAGCAGGGTGGCAGTAAAGTAGCGCAGGGAGGAACACAGTAGATGTTAGTTGGGAGCTGGGGGACAGAGGGTAAGGGGAAAGGGGGCATCCTTGAGGAGGGGTCAGGACTAGAGAGTGGGGGCAGCTGGAGGCATGGAAGGTCCCAGGAATCAGGGACTGACAGGAACAGATTCCTACACCCCCCCACTGGATAGAAGCTGCAGAAGCCAGAGCAGCAGCCCTGGCTTGCCTAGGCCAAGGGCCCTGAGTGAGTCCATCTGAGGATGAGGAAGAGGAGGAGGGGGTGGAGGAGGAGGAGGAGAAAGAGGAGGAGGAAGAGTAGGAAGAGGAGGAGGAGGAGCCGTAGGAGGAGCAGGAGGGGCAGGAGGGCAGCTGTCAGTAGGCAACGGGATTAATAGAGGCCTCCATTACGGAGGCATGTGTCCAGGCAGGCACCCACCAACCCTCAGGGGCAGCTCAGGGCACCCAGGGACTTGGTGTGGGTATCTCTGGGGCGGGGACTGTCAGTCAGTCAGCAAGACTGTGTGTCAGTGCACATGGTGGGACAGGGGCCTGGCGGACCTTGGTCCCCCGCCCTGGACTGTCAGATGCCAGCCCCATGCCCAGACACACACCAATCTGCACATAGCCCCTTGGCCCGGCCGACCAGCACCTGCTTTGGCCTGGGGCTCTGGCTCTGGTGGCTGGCCACCACCCCTCAGGTCAAGTTCAGCGTGGGGGTCATGGCTGCTGGTCAACTGGATGGGCGGGGTCCCCATGGCCTAGCAACCACATGAGCCCTCTGTGATGTCCTAGCCCCTGGCAATCTGTGCTGGCCACACTGGCACTGGGCAGCCCAACTGCCCTGCCACTAGGTCAGGCAACAGCGCCCAGACGCCTGGGCCCTGGCACAGAGGGACGGAAGGATGGGAAGACAGTGCTGACCGACGAGGGACCTCAGGGCTGGCAGCCAAGAGAAGACAGGTGGAGGTGCGCCCGGGATCCTGGGAGCCCAGGCCAGAGCTGCCTGCATGCCTGCCTGCCTTCCTGGATGTCCGTATGCTGCCTTTGTCCAGGTAGGTTTCTCAGGTCCCCTCCAATCCTGTCCTCTCCTGTCCTCTCCTGTCCTCACCATCCTCTCCCCTCTCCTCTCCTCCGCACTTTGCTTCTCTCCTTTGTCTGTCCTCTCTTCCAGGTGCCCTGCTCACCAGCTCCAGCACTTGTGATGCTTCTCCAGTGACAGCTGTTCGCAACCCCTTCCACCCCCTGCCTGCCCCTAATGTGACCCAGCTCACAGGGTCTCCGGCTCATCCCACCCAAACCCACACGCCCCAACACATTCCCAGGTTCAGCCCCTCTGCCCTATTCAGCCAAACTGGGCCTTTGCAACCTACCTATGCATCGTTGTTTCTCCTCACCATTCAAGGAGAGATCTCCTTTTGTACTTAGCTTGGTTGACTGGTGGATGGATGGATGGATGGAAGGATGGATGGATGGATGGATGAATGGATGGATAGATGTATGGGTGGATGGATGGATGGATGGACAGGTCAATGGATGGGTTTTGTAGAGGCAGAGTACCATATAGGGGTACTGGAGTCCGCTGGTGTCAGATCCTTAGTCAATGTCAAATGTAAAACATTAATTCATCAATAACAAAAATGAATAAGCACCTAAATAAATAAATAAATAAATAAATAAACTGGGTTAAAAAATACATGGCGTCTTTGCCTTTCTGCATATGGAATGCTGTGAGGATCTTAACAAGGAAAGCATTGTCCTGAGTAGCCCATTTGAAGTCGTGGAATATTTCCTTTTCCTTTTTCTTTTTTTACTTTCTATTTTCTTGATTATTCACTGGAATAAATAGACAGGAATTGAGAGGGAAGGGAGGTAGAGAGAGTTTGAGACACAGAGAGAGACAACTGCAGCACTTCCTCACCACCTGTAAAGATTTCCCCTGGCATGTGGGAACCAGGGTGTTGAAGCCCAGTCCTCCTGCATTGTAACATGAGTGCTTAACTGGGTGTGGCACCACCTGCTACCCTTGATGGGACACTTTTTTTTAGCAATGAAAAGAAATTCTCGTGGCAAGGTAATAAATAAATGAAGAAGTCAATAAAAGTGCATTTACATTAACTCAGTGGAAACACACAGGGACATATACGTCTCTGTTACCTGTATTACATCTTCATGTATGGATTGATTGCCTCAAGGGGTTATTGCCACAGCTGAGTGCCTACGCCACGAATAATCCACAGCTCCTGCACTCCATTTGTTCCCCTTTCGCTGCCCTTGTTGCTTGGTCACTGTGGTGGTTATTGTTTTTGTTGTTGTTGTTGTTGTTGTTACTGACCTTGCATCTGACAGACACAAAAGGAGAGAGCAGAGGAAATACAGGGTGGGAGAGAAAGATAGAGCTCCTAAAGACCTGCTTCACCCCCTGTAAAGCGACTCCCCTGCAGGTGGCGGTCTGGGGGCCAGACCCCAAATCCTTCCACCTGTCCCCTCTATTCGTGAGCGCCACAAGCCCTTAACCCTCTGACATACCGCCAAACCTCCCTGGATTTACTTTTGAAGGCAGTATCACCTGCCTCGTTTTGAATCCTCATTATCCTGAGGGTCAGTCCTGGAGACAGTGTCATGACACGACACACGGAGATCTCTGTTATCAGAGAGCACCTGGAACAGCAGCTGGGGCTCTAGTGCCAGGGCAGGAGCAACTCCCCATCCACCTTCCACGGAGTACACCTGCCTGCATTTTGGTCCTTTTCCCTCCAAAAAAGATTTTTCCCTTTTTTCACTTTGAAACAGGCAGGAGACAGGTTACCCAGGCAGGGGAAAAAAAATTAAAAGCCTTTTTTTTTTTTTTTACCGAAGTGAATGACCATCTTCTGGGAAGTATAGGTTTTGAACCTGAAAACTCTGTCTGTCTCTTAGTCCACAGAAAGAGCCACTAGCCCAGCCAGATCTCACGCTCAGATGGGGTGTTTTCGCCAGTCAAAGGTCTGCACAGCGCACTACGGATTGGGCGGCCTGAGACCCAAATGTTACATTGTAGATGGACTGTTTGCAGTTCTTGCTCCCCAGGACATTGGACTGTCTCAACTCCCTCCCCTACAGCATGAAAAAAAATACTCTTGACAACCTTGGAGCAACTGGAGTGGGGGCGAGGGGAGCTGTTTGCATGTCTGCACTGCTCATGCCCAGGTGTCTGTGGGGGTCCGTGGCAGAGGCTGTAAGGGGGCTAGGGGGCAGAAGGAGACTGTTTGAGAGGCAGGCTGCAGGCAGGGGAGCCCAGGAGTGTGTGCAGGGCTGTGTGTGTGGGTGTGGTGGCAGGGGGTTAGGGCAGGTCCCCCTGCAGGATGGTGAGATGGCAGCTGGGCTGGCCCTGGGCCCTCAGGGCTGAAGGGCAGAAGCAGGGTGGCAGTAAAGTAGCACAGGGAGGAACAAAGTAGATGTTAGTTGGGAGCTGGGGGACAGAGGGTAAGGGGAAAGGGGGCATCCTTGAGGAGGGGTCAGGACTAGAGAGTGGGGGCAGCTGGAGGCATGGAAGGTCCCAGGAATCAGGGACTGACAGGAACAGATTCCTACACCCCCCCACTGGATAGAAGCTGCAGAAGCCAGAGCAGCAGCCCTGGCTTGCCTAGGCCAAGGGCCCTGAGTGAGTCCATCTGAGGATGAGGAAGAGGAGGAGGGGGTGGAGGAGGAGGAGGAGAAAGAGGAGGAGGAAGAGTAGGAAGAGGAGGAGGAGGAGGCGTAGGAGGAGGAGGAGGGGCAGGAGGGCAGCTGTCAGTAGGCAACGGGATTAATAGAGGCCTCCATTACGGAGGCATGTGTCCAGGCAGGCACCCACCAACCCTCAGGGGCAGCGCAGGGCACCCAGGGACTTGGTGTGGGCATCTCTGGGGCGGGGACTGTCAGTCAGTCAGCAAGACTGTGTGTCAGTACACATGGTGGGACAGGGGCCTGGCGGACCTTGGTCCCCCGCCCTGGACTGTCAGATGCCAGCCCCATGCCCAGACACACACCAATCTGCACATAGCCCCTTGGCCCGGCCGACCAGCACCTGCTTTGGCCTGGGGCTCTGGCTCTGGTGGCTGGCCACCACCCCTCAGGTCAAGTTCAGCGTGGGGGTCATGGCTGCTGGTCAACTGGATGGGCGGGGTCCCCATGGCCTAGCAACCACATGAGCCCTCTGTGATGTCCTAGCCCCTGGCAATCTGTGCTGGCCACACTGGCACTGGGCAGCCCAACTGCCCTGCCACTAGGTCAGGCAACAGCACCCAGACGCCTGGGCCCTGGCACAGAGGGACGGAAGGATGGGAAGACAGTGCTGACCGACGAGGGACCTCAGGGCTGGCAGCCAAGAGAAGACAGGTGGAGGTGCGCCCGGGATCCTGGGAGCCCAGGCCAGAGCTGCCTGCATGCCTGCCTGCCTTCCTGGATGTACGTATGCTGCCTTTGTCCAGGTAGGTTTCTCAGGTCCCCTCCAATCCTGTCCTCTCCTGTCCTCTCCTGTCCTCACCATCCTCTCCCCTCTCCTCTCCTCCGCACTTTGCTTCTCTCCTTTGTCTGTCCTCTCTTCCAGGTGCCCTGCTCACCAGCTCCAGCACTTGTGATGCTTCTCCAGTGACAGCTGTTCGCAACCCCTTCCACCCCCTGCCTGCCCCTAATGTGACCCAGCTCACAGGGTCTCCGGCTCATCCCACCCAAACCCACACGCCCCAACACATTCCCAGGTTCAGCCCCTCTGCCCTATTCAGCCAAACTGGGCCTTTGCAACCTACCTATGCATCGTTGTTTCTCCTCACCATTCAAGGAGAGATCTCCTTTTGTACTTAGCTTGGTTGACTGGTGGATGGATGGATGGATGGAAGGATGGATGGATGGATGGATGAATGGATGGATAGATGTATGGGTGGATGGATGGATGGATGGACAGGTCAATGGATGGGTTTTGTAGAGGCAGAGTACCATATAGGGGTACTGGAGTCCGCTGGTGTCAGATCCTTAGTCAATGTCAAATGTAAAACATTAATTCATCAATAACAAAAATGAATAAGCACCTAAATAAATAAATAAATAAATAAACTGGGTTAAAAAATACATGGCGTCTTTGCCTTTCTGCATATGGAATGCTGTGAGGATCTTAACAAGGAAAGCATTGTCCTGAGTAGCCCATTTGAAGTCGTGGAATATTTCCTTTTCCTTTTTCTTTTTTTACTTTCTATTTTCTTGATTATTCACTGGAATAAATAGACAGGAATTGAGAGGGAAGGGAGGTAGAGAGAGTTTGAGACACAGAGAGAGACAACTGCAGCACTTCCCCACCACCTGTAAAGATTTCCCCTGGCATGTGGGAACCAGGGTGTTGAAGCCCAGTCCTCCTGCATTGTAACATGAGTGCTTAACTGGGTGTGGCACCACCTGCTACCCTTGATGGGACACTTTTTTTTTAGCAATGAAAAGAAATTCTCCTGGCAAGGTAATAAATAAATGAAGAAGTCAATAAAAGTGCATTTACATTAACTCAGTGGAAACACACAGGGACATATACGTCTCTGTTACCTGTATTACATCTTCATGTATGGATTGATTGCCTCAAGGGGTTATTGCCACAGCTGAGTGCCTACGCCACGAATAATCCACAGCTCCTGCACTCCATTTGTTCCCCTTTCGCTGCCCTTGTTGCTTGGTCACTGTGGCGGTTATTGTATTTGTTGTTGTTGTTGTTGTTGTTACTGACCTTGCATCTGACAGACACAAAAGGAGAGAGCAGAGGAAATACAGGGTGGGAGAGAAAGATAGAGCTCCTAAAGACCTGCTTCACCCCCTGTAAAGCGACTCCCCTGCAGGTGGCGGTCTGGGGGCCAGACCCCAAATCCTTCCACCTGTCCCCTCTATTCGTGAGCGCCACAAGCCCTTAACCCTCTGACATACCGCCAAACCTCCCTGGATTTACTTTTGAAGGCAGTATCACCTGCCTCGTTTTGAATCCTCATTATCCTGAGGGTCAGTTCTGGAGACAATGTCATGACACGACACACGGAGATCTCTGTTATCAGAGAGCACCTGGAACAGCAGCTGGGGCTCTAGTGACAGGGAAGGAGCAACTCCCCATCCACCTTCCACGGAGTCCACCTGCCTGCATTTTGGTCCTTTTCCCTCCAAAAAAGATTTTTCCCTTTTTTCCCTTTGAAACAGGCAGGAGACAGGTTACCCAGGCAGGGGGAAAAAAAATAAAAAGCCTTTTTTTTTTTTTTTTTTTTTACCGAAGTGAATGACCATCTTCTGGGAAGTATAGGTTTTGAACCTGAAAACTCTGTCTGTCTGTCTCTTAGTCCACAGAAAGAGCCACTATCCGAGCCAGATCTCACGCTCAGATGGGGTGTTTTTGCCAGTCAAAGGTCTGCACAGCGCACTAGGGATTGGGCGGCCTGAGACCCAAATGTTACATTGTAGATGGACTGTTTGCAGTTCTTGCTCCCCAGGACATTGGACTGTCTCAACTCCCTCCCCTTCAGCATGAAAAAAAGACTCTTGACAACCTTGGAGCAACTGTAGTGGGGGCGAGGGGAGCTGTTTGCATGTCTGCACTGCTCATGCCCAGGTGTCTGTGGGGGTCCGTGGCAGAGGCTGTAAGGGGGCTAGGGGGCAGAAGGAGACTGTTTGAGAGGCAGGCTGCAGGCAGGGGAGCCCAGGAGTGTGTGCAGGGCTGTGTGTGTGGGTGTGGTGGCAGGGGGTTAGGGCAGGTCCCCCTGCTGGATGGTGAGATGGCAGCTGGGCTGGCCCTGGGCCCTCAGGGCTGAAGGGCAGAAGCAGGGTGGCAGTAAAGTAGCGCAGGGAGGAACACAGTGGATGTTAGTTGGGAGCTGGGGGACAGAGGGTAAGGGGAAAGGGGGCATCCTTGAGGAGGGGTCAGGACTAGAGAGTGGGGGCAGCTGGAGGCATGGAAGGTCCCAGGAATCAGGGACTGACAGGAAAAGATTCCTACACCCCCCCACTGGATAGAAGCTGCAGAAGCCAGAGCAGCAGCCCTGGCTTGCCTAGGCCAAGGGCCCTGAGTGAGTCCATCTGAGGATGAGGAAGAGGAGGAGGGGGTGGAGGAGGAGGAGGAGAAAGAGGAGGAGGAAGAGTAGGAAGAGGAGGAGGAGGAGGCGTAGGAGGAGGAGGAGGGGCAGGAGGGCAGCTGTCAGTAGGCAACGGGATTAATAGAGGCCTCCATTACTGAGGCATGTGTCCAGGCAGGCACCCACCAACCCTCAGGGGCAGCTCAGGGCACCCAGGGACTTGGTGTGGGTATCTCTGGGGCGGGGACTGTCAGTCAGTCAGCAAGACTGTGTGTCAGTGCACATGGTGGGACAGGGGCCTGGCGGACCTTGGTCCCCCGCCCTGGACTGTCAGATGCCAGCCCCATGCCCAGACACACACCAATCTGCACATAGCCCCTTGGCCCGGCCGACCAGCACCTGCTTTGGCCTGGGGCTCTGGCTCTGGTGGCTGGCCACCACCCCTCAGGTCAAGTTCAGCGTGGGGGTCATGGCTGCTGGTCAACTGGATGGGCGGGGTCCCCATGGCCTAGCAACCACATGAGCCCTCTGTGATGTCCTAGCCCCTGGCAATCTGTGCTGGCCACACTGGCACTGGGCAGCCCAACTGCCCTGCCACTAGGTCAGGCAACAGCGCCCAGACGCCTGGGCCCTGGCAGTGAGGGACGGAAGGATGGGAAGACAGTGCTGACCGACGAGGGACCTCAGGGCTGGCAGCCAAGAGAAGACAGGTGGAGGTGCGCCCGGGATCCTGGGAGCCCAGGCCAGAGCTGCCTGCATGCCTGCCTGCCTTCCTGGATGTCCGTATGCTGCCTTTGTCCAGGTAGGTTTCTCAGGTCCCCTCCAATCCTGTCTTCTCCTGTCCTCTCCTGTCCTCACCATCCTCTCCCCTCTCCTCTCCTCCGCACTTTGCTTCTCTCCTTTGTCTGTCCTCTCTTCCAGGTGCCCTGCTCACCAGCTCCAGCACTTGTGATGCTTCTCCAGTGACAGCTGTTCGCAACCCCTTCCACCCCCTGCCTGCCCCTAATGTGACCCAGCTCACAGGGTCTCCGGCTCATCCCACCCAAACCCACACGCCCCAACACATTCCCAGGTTCAGCCCCTCTGCCCTATTCAGCCAAACTGGGCCTTTGCAACCTACCTATGCATCGTTGTTTCTCCTCACCATTCAGGGAGAGATCTCCTTTTGTACTTAGCTTGGTTGACTGGTGGATGGATGGATGGATGGAAGGATGGATGGATGGATGGATGAATGGATGGATAGATGTATGGGTGGATGGATGGATGGATGGACAGGTCAATGGATGGGTTTTGTAGAGGCAGAGTACCATATAGGGGTACTGGAGTCCGCTGGTGTCAGATCCTTAGTCAATGTCAAATGTAAAACATTAATTCATCAATAACAAAAATGAATAAGCACCTAAATAAATAAATAAATAAATAAATAAACTGGGTTAAAAAATACATGGCGTCTTTGCCTTTCTGCATATGGAATGCTGTGAGGATCTTAACAAGGAAAGCATTGTCCTGAGTAGCCCATTTGAAGTCGTGGAATATTTCCTTTTCCTTTTTCTTTTTTTACTTTCTATTTTCTTGATTATTCACTGGAATAAATAGACAGGAATTGAGAGGGAAGGGAGGTAGAGAGAGTTTGAGACACAGAGAGAGACAACTGCAGCACTTCTGCACCACCTGTAAAGATTTCCCCTGGCATGTGGGAACCAGGGTGTTGAAGCCCAGTCCTCCTGCATTGTAACATGAGTGCTTAACTGGGTGTGGCCCTACCTGCTACCCTTGATGGGACACTTTTTTTTAGCAATGAAAAGAAATTCTCCTGGCAAGGTAATAAATAAATGAAGAAGTCAATAAAAGTGCATTTACATTAACTCAGTGGAAACACACAGGGACATATACGTCTCTGTTACCTGTATTACATCTTCATGTATGGATTGATTGCCTCAAGGGGTTATTGCCACAGCTGAGTGCCTACGCCACGAATAATCCACAGCTCCTGCACTCCATTTGTTCCCCTTTCGCTGCCCTTGTTGCTTGGTCACTGTGGTGGTTATTGTTTTTGTTGTTGTTGTTGTTGTTGTTACTGACCTTGCATCTGACAGACACAAAAGGAGAGAGCAGAGGAAATACAGGGTGGGAGAGAAAGATAGAGCTCCTAAAGACCTGCTTCACCCCCTGTAAAGCGACTCCCCTGCAGGTGGCGGTCTGGGGGCCAGACCCCAAATCCTTCCACCTGTCCCCTCTATTCGTGAGCGCCACAAGCCCTTAACCCTCTGACATACCTCCAAACCTCCCTGGATTTACTTTTGAAGGCAGTATCACCTGCCTCGTTTTGAATCCTCATTATCCTGAGGGTCAGTCCTGGAGACAGTGTCATGACACGACACACGGAGATCTCTGTTATCAGAGAGCACCTGGAACAGCAGCTGGGGCTCTAGTGCCAGGGCAGGAGCAACTCCCCATCCACCTTCCACGGAGTCCACCTGCCAGCATTTTGGTCCTTTTCCCTCCAAAAAAGATTTTTCCCTTTTTTCACTTTGAAACAGGCAGGAGACAGGTTACCCAGGCAGGGGGAAAAAAAATAAAAAGCCTTTTTTTTTTTTTACCGAAGTGAATGACCATCTTCTGGGAAGTATAGGTTTTGAACCTGAAAACTCTGTCTGTCTGTCTCTTAGTCCACAGAAAGAGCCACTAGCCCAGCCAGATCTCACACTCAGATGGGGTGTTTTTGCCAGTCAAAGGTCTGCACAGCGCACTAGGGATTGGGCGGCCTGAGACCCAAATGTTACATTGTAGATGGACTGTTTGCAGTTCTTGCTCCCCAGGACATTGGACTGTCTCAACTCCCTCCCCTACAGCATGAAAAAAAGACTCTTGACAACCTTGGAGCAACTGGAGTGGGGGGGAGGGGAGCTGTTTGCATGTCTGCACTGCTCATGCCCAGGTGTCTGTGGGGGTCCGTGGCAGAGGCTGTAAGGGGGCTAGGGGGCAGAAGGAGACTGTTTGAGAGGCAGGCTGCAGGCAGGGGAGCCCAGGAGTGTGTGCAGGGCTGTGTGTGTGGGTGTGGTGGCAGGGGGTTAGGGCAGGTCCCCCTGCTGGATGGTGAGATGGCAGCTGGGCTGGCCCTGGGCCCTCAGGGCTGAAGGGCAGAAGCAGGGTGGCAGTAAAGTAGCGCAGGGAGGAACACAGTAGATGTTAGTTGGGAGCTGGGGGACAGAGGGTAAGGGGAAAGGGGGCATCCTTGAGGAGGGGTCAGGACTAGAGAGTGGGGGCAGCTGGAGGCATGGAAGGTCCCAGGAATCAGGGACTGACAGGAACAGATTCCTACACCCCCCCACTGGATAGAAGCTGCAGAAGCCAGAGCAGCAGCCCTGGCTTGCCTAGGCCAAGGGCCCTGAGTGAGTCCATCTGAGGATGAGGAAGAGGAGGAGGGGGTGGAGGAGGAGGAGGAGAAAGAGGAGGAGGAAGAGTAGGAAGAGGAGGAGGAGGAGGCGTAGGAGGAGGAGGAGGGGCAGGAGGGCAGCTGTCAGTAGGCAACGGGATTAATAGAGGCCTCCATTACGGAGGCATGTGTCCAGGCAAGCACCCACCCACCCTCAGGGGCAGCTCAGGGCACCCAGGGACTTGGTGTGGGTATCTCTGGGGCGGGGACTGTCAGTCAGTCAGCAAGACTGTGTGTCAGTGCACATGGTGGGACAGGGGCCTGGCGGACCTTGGTCCCCCGCCCTGGACTGTCAGATGCCAGCCCCATGCCCAGACACACACCAATCTGCACATAGCCCCTTGGCCCAGCCGACCAGCACCTGCTTTGGCCTGGGGCTCTGGCTCTGGTGGCTGGCCACCACCCCTCAGGTCAAGTTCAGCGTGGGGGTCATGGCTGCTGGTCAACTGGATGGGCGGAGTCCCCATGGCCTAGCAACCACATGAGCCCTCTGTGATGTCCTAGCCCCTGGCAATCTGTGCTGGCCACACTGGCACTGGGCAGCCCAACTGCCCTGCCACTAGGTCAGGCAACAGCGCCCAGACGCCTGGGCCCTGGCACAGAGGGACGGAAGGATGGGAAGACAGTGCTGACTGACGAGGGACCTCAGGGCTGGCAGCCAAGAGAAGACAGGTGGAGGTGCGCCCGGGATCCTGGGAGCCCAGGCCAGAGCTGCCTGCATGCCTGCCTGCCTTCCTGGATGTCCGTATGCTGCCTTTGTCCAGGTAGGTTTCTCAGGTCCCCTCTAATCCTGTCCTCTCCTGTCCTCTCCTGTCCTCACCATCCTCTCCCCTCTCCTCTCCTCCGCACTTTGCTTCTCTCCTTTGTCTGTCCTCTCTTCCAGGTGCCCTGCTCACCAGCTCCAGCACTTGTGATGCTTCTCCAGTGACAGCTGTTCGCAACCCCTTCCACCCCCTGCCTGCCCCTAATGTGACCCAGCTCACAGGGTCTCCGGCTCATCCCACCCAAACCCACACGCCCCAACACATTCCCTGGTTCAGCCCCTCTGCCGTATTCAGCCAAACTGGGCCTTTGCAACCTACCTATGCATCGTTGTTTCTCCTCACCATTCAAGGAGAGATCTCCTTTTGTACTTAGCTTGGTTGACTGGTGGATGGATGGATGGATGGATGGATGGATGGATGGATGGATGGATGGATGTATGAATGGATGGATAGATGTATGGGTGGATGGATGGATGGATGGACAGGTCAATGGATCGGTTTTGTAGAGGCAGAGTACCATATAGGGGTACTGGAGTCCGCTGGTGTCAGATCCCTAGTCAATGTCAAATGTAAAACATTAATTCATCAATAACAAAAATGAATAAGCACCTAAATAAATAAATAAATAAATATAAAAACTGGGTTAAAAAATACATGGCGTCTTTGCCTTTCTGCATATGGAATGCTGTGAGGATCTAACGAGGAAAGCATTGTCCTGATTACCCCATTTGAAGTCGTGGAATATTTCCTTTTCCTTTTTCTTTTTTTACTTTCTATTTTCTTGATTATTCACTGGAATAAATAGACAGGAATTGAGAGGGAAGGGAGGTAGAGAGAGTTTGAGACACAGAGAGAGACAACTGCAGCACTTCCGCACCACTTGTAAAGATTTCCCCTGGCATGTGGGAACCAGGGTGTTGAAGCCCAGTCCTCCTGCATTGTAACATGAGTGCTTAACTGGGTGTGGCACCACCTGCTACCCTTGATGGGACACTTTTTTTTAGCAATGAAAAGAAATTCTCGTGGCAAGGTAATAAATAAATGAAGAAGTCAATAAAAGTGCATTTACATTAACTCAGTGGAAACACACAGGGACATATACGTCTCTGTTACCTGTATTACATCTTCATGTATGGATTGATTGCCTCAAGGGGTTATTGCCACAGCTGAGTGCCTACGCCACGAATAATCCACAGCTCCTGCACTCCATTTGTTCCCCTTTCGCTGCCCTTGTTGCTTGGTCACTGTGGTGGTTATTGTTTTTGTTGTTGCTGTTGTTGTTGTTACTGACCTTGCATCTGACAGACACAAAAGGAGAGAGCAGAGGAAATACAGGGTGGGAGAGAAAGATAGAGCTCCTAAAGACCTGCTTCACCCCCTGTAAAGCGACTCCCCTGCAGGTGGCGGTCTGGGGGCCAGACCCCAAATCCTTCCACCTGTCCCCTCTATTCGTGAGCGCCACAAGCCCTTAACCCTCTGACATACCGCCAAACCTCCCTGGATTTACTTTTGAAGGCAGTATCACCTGCCTCGTTTTGAATCCTCATTATCCTGAGGGTCAGTCCTGGAGACAGTGTCATGACACGACACACGGAGATCTCTGTTATCAGAGAGCACCTGGAACAGCAGCTGGGGCTCTAGTGCCAGGGCAGGAGCAACTCCCCATCCACCTTCCACGGAGTCCACCTGCCTGCATTTTGGTCCTTTTCCCTCCAAAAAAGATTTTTCCCTTTTTTCACTTTGAAACAGGCAGGAGACAGGTTACCCAGGCAGGGGGAAAAAAAATAAAAAGCCTTTTTTTTTTTTTTTTTTTTTTTTACCGAAGTGAATGACCATCTTCTGGGAAGTATAGGTTTTGAACCTGAAAACTCTGTCTGTCTGTCTCTTAGTCCACAGAAAGAGCCACTCGCCCAGCCAGATCTCACGCTCAGATGGGGTGTTTTTGCCAGTCAAAGGTCTGCACAGCGCACTAGGGATTGGGCGGCCTGAGACCCAAATGTTACATTGTAGATGGACTGTTTGCAGTTCTTGCTCCCCAGGACATTGGACTGTCTCAACTCCCTCCCCTACAGCATGAAAAAAAGACTCTTGACAACCTTGGAGCAACTGGAGTGGGGGCGAGGGGAGCTGTTTGCATGTCTGCACTGCTCATGCCCAGGTGTCTGTGGGGGTCCGTGGCAGAGGCTGTAAGGGGGCTAGGGGGCAGAAGGAGACTGTTTGAGAGGCAGGCTGCAGGCAGGGGAGCCCAGGAGTGTGTGCAGGGCTGTGTGTGTGGGTGTGGTGGCAGGGGGTTAGGGCAGGTCCCCCTGCTGGATGGTGAGATGGCAGCTGGGCTGGCCCTGGGCCCTCAGGGCTGAAGGGCAGAAGCAGGGTGGCAGTAAAGTAGCGCAGGGAGGAACACAGTAGATGTTAGTTGGGAGCTGGGGGACAGAGGGTAAGGGGAAAGGGGGCATCCTTGAGGAGGGGTCAGGACTAGAGAGTGGGGGCAGCTGGAGGCATGGAAGGTCCCAGGAATCAGGGACTGACAGGAACAGATTCCTACACCCCCCCACTGGATAGAAGCTGCAGAAGCCAGAGCAGCAGCCCTGGCTTGCCTAGGCCAAGGGCCCTGAGTGAGTCCATCTGAGGATGAGGAAGAGGAGGAGGGGGTGGAGGAGGAGGAGGAGAAAGAGGAGGAGGAAGAGTAGGAAGAGGAGGAGGAGGAGGCGTAGGAGGAGGAGGAGGGGCAGGAGGGCAGCTGTCAGTAGGCAACGGGATTAATAGAGGCCTCCATTACGGAGGCATGTGTCCAGGCAGGCACCCACCAACCCTCAGGGGCAGCTCAGGGCACCCAGGGACTTGGTGTGGGTATCTCTGGGGCGGGGACTGTCAGTCAGTCAGCAAGACTGTGTGTCAGTGCACATGGTGGGACAGGGGCCTGGCGGACCTTGGTCCCCCGCCCTGGACTGTCAGATGCCAGCCCCATGCCCAGACACACACCAATCTGCACATAGCCCCTTGGCCCGGCCGACCAGCACCTGCTTTGTCCTGGGGCTCTGGCTCTGGTGGCTGGCCACCACCCCTCAGGTCAAGTTCAGCGTGGGGGTCATGGCTGCTGGTCAACTGGATGGGCGGGGTCCCCATGGCCTAGCAACCACATGAGCCCTCTGTGATGTCCTAGCCCCTGGCAATCTGTGCTGGCCACACTGGCACTGGGCAGCCCAACTGCCCTGCCACTAGGTCAGGCAACAGCGCCCAGACGCCTGGGCCCTGGCACAGAGGGACGGAAGGATGGGAAGACAGTGCTGACCGAAGAGGGACCTCAGGGCTGGCAGCCAAGAGAAGACAGGTGGAGGTGCGCCCGGGATCCTGGGAGCCCAGGCCAGAGCTGCCTGCATGCCTGCCTGCCTTCCTGGATGTCCGTATGCTGCCTTTGTCCAGGTAGGTTTCTCAGGTCCCCTCCAATCCTGTCCTCTCCTGTCCTCACCATCCTCTCCCCTCTCCTCTCCTCCGCACTTTGCTTCTCTCCTTTGTCTGTCCTCTCTTCCAGGTGCCCTGCTCACCAGCTCCAGCACTTGTGATGCTTCTCCAGTGACAGCTGTTCGCAACCCCTTCCACCCCCTGCCTGCCCCTAATGTGACCCAGCTCACAGGGTCTCCGGCTCATCCCACCCAAACCCACACGCCCCAACACATTCCCTGGTTCAGCCCCTCTGCCCTATTCAGCCAAACTGGGCCTTTGCAACCTACCTATGCATCGTTGTTTCTCCTCACCATTCAAGGAGAGATCTCCTTTTGTACTTAGCTTGGTTGACTGGTGGATGGATGGATGGATGGATGTATGTATGTATGTATGTATGAATGGATGGATAGATGTATGGGTGGATGGATGGATGGATGTACAGGTCAATGGATCGGTTTTGTAGAGGCAGAGTACCATATAGAGGTACTGGAGTCCGCTGGTGTCAGATCCCTAGTCAATGTCAAATGTAAAACATTAATTCATCAATAACAAAAATGAATAAGCACCTAAATAAATAAATAAATAAATATAAAAACTGGGTTAAAAAATACATGGCGTCTTTGCCTTTCTGCATATGGAATGCTGTGAGGATCTTAACAAGGAAAGCATTGTCCTGATTAACCCATTTGAAGTCGTGGAATATTTCCTTTTCCTTTTTCTTTTTTTACTTTCTATTTTCTTGATTATTCACTGGAATAAATAGACAGGAATTGAGAGGGAAGGGAGGTAGAGAGAGTTTGAGACACAGAGAGAGACAACTGCAGCACTTCCGCACCACTTGTAAAGATTTCCCCTGGCATGTGGGAACCAGGGTGTTGAATCCCAGTCCTCCTGCATTGTAACATGAGTGCTTAACTGGGTGTGGCACCACCTGGTACCCTTGATGGGACACTTTTTTTTAGCAATGAAAA
Source organism: Erinaceus europaeus (assembly GCF_950295315.1). Lineage (NCBI taxonomy): Eukaryota > Metazoa > Chordata > Mammalia > Eulipotyphla > Erinaceidae > Erinaceus > Erinaceus europaeus. The sequence goes on along the minus strand of NW_026647150.1, from coordinate 21,043 downwards.
GAAATTCTCGTGGCAAGGTAATAAATAAATGAAGAAGTCAATAAAAGTGCATTTACATTAACTCAGTGGAAACACACAGGGACATATACGTCTCTGTTACCTGTATTACATCTTCATGTATGGATTGATTGCCTCAAGGGGTTATTGCCACAGCTGAGTGCCTACGCCACGAATAATCCACAGCTCCTGCACTCCATTTGTTCCCCTTTCGCTGCCCTTGTTGCTTGGTCACTGTGGTGGTTATTGTTTTTGTTGTTGTTGTTGTTGTTACTGACCTTGCATCTGACAGACACAAAAGGAGAGAGCAGAGGAAATACAGGGTGGGAGAGAAAGATAGAGCTCCTAAAGACCTGCTTCACCCCCTGTAAAGCGACTCCCCTGCAGGTGGCGGTCTGGGGGCCAGACCCCAAATCCTTCCACCTGTCCCCTCTATTCGTGAGCGCCACAAGCCCTTAACCCTCTGACATACCGCCAAACCTCCCTGGATTTACTTTTGAAGGCAGTATCACCTGCCTCGTTTTGAATCCTCATTATCCTGAGGGTCAGTCCTGGAGACAGTGTCATGACACGACACACGGAGATCTCTGTTATCAGAGAGCACCTGGAACAGCAGCTGGGGCTCTAGTGCCAGGGCAGGAGCAACTCCCCATCCACCTTCCACGGAGTCCACCTGCCTGCATTTTGGTCCTTTTCCCTCCAAAAAAGATTTTTCCCTTTTTTCACTTTGAAACAGGCAGGAGACAGGTTACCCAGGCAGGGGGAAAAAAAATTAAAAGCCTTTTTTTTTTTTTTACCGAAGTGAATGACCATCTTCTGGGAAGTATAGGTTTTGAACCTGAAAACTCTGTCTGTCTGTCTCTTAGTCCACAGAAAGAGCCACTAGCCCAGCCAGATCTCACGCTCAGATGGGGTGTTTTTGCCAGTCAAAGATCTGCACAGCGCACTAGGGATTGGGCGGCCTGAGACCCAAATGTTACATTGTAGATGGACTGTTTGCAGTTCTTGCTCCCCAGGACATTGGACTGTCTCAACTCCCTCCCCTACAGCATGAAAAAAAGACTCTTGACAACCTTGGAGCAACTGGAGTGGGGGCGAGGGGAGCTGTTTTCATGTCTGCACTGCTCATGCCCAGTTGTCTGTGGGGGTCCGTGGCAGAGGCTGTAAGGGGGCTAGGGGGCAGAAGGAGACTGTTTGAGAGGCAGGCTGCAGGCAGGGGAGCCCAGGAGTGTGTGCAGGGCTGTGTGTGTGGGTGTGGTGGCAGGGCGTTAGGGCAGGTCCCCCTGCTGGATGGTGAGATGGCAGCTGGGCTGGCCCTGGGCCCTCAGGGCTGAAGGGCAGAAGCAGGGTGGCAGTAAAGTAGCGCAGGGAGGAACACAGTAGATGTTAGTTGGGAGCTGGGGGACAGAGGGTAAGGGGAAAGGGGGCATCCTTGAGGAGGGGTCAGGACTAGAGAGTGGGGGCAGCTGGAGGCATGGAAGGTCCCAGGAATCAGGGACTGACAGGAACAAATTCCTACACCCCCCCACTGGATAGAAGCTGCAGAAGCCAGAGCAGCAGCCCTGGCTCGCCTAGGCCAAGGGCCCTGAGTGAGTCCATCTGAGGATGAGGAAGAGGAGGAGGGGGTGGAGGAGGAGGAGGAGAAAGAGGAGGAGGAAGAGTAGGAAGAGGAGGAGGAGGAGGCGTAGGAGGAGGAGGAGGGGCAGGAGGGCAGCTGTCAGTAGGCAACGGGATTAATAGAGGCCTCCATTACGGAGGCATGTGTCCAGGCAGGCACCCACCAACCCTCAGGGGCAGCTCAGGGCACCCAGGGACTTGGTGTGGGTATCTCTGGGGCGGGGACTGTCAGTCAGTCAGCAAGACTGTGTGTCAGTGCACATGGTGGGACAGGGGCCTGGCGGACTTGGTCCCCCGCCCTGGACTGTCAGATGCCAGCCCCATGCCCAGACACACACCAATCTGCACATAGCCCCTTGGCCCGGCCGACCAGCACCTGCTTTGGCCTGGGGCTCTGGCTCTGGTGGCTGGCCACCACCCCTCAGGTCAAGTTCAGCGTGGGGGTCATGGCTGCTGGTCAACTGGATGGGCGGGGTCCCCATGGCCTAGCAACCACATGAGCCCTCTGTGATGTCCTAGCCCCTGGCAATCTGTGCTGGCCACACTGGCACTGGGCAGCCCAACTGCCCTGCCACTAGGTCAGGCAACAGCACCCAGACGCCTGGGCCCTGGCACAGAGGGACGGAAGGATGGGAAGACAGTGCTGACCGACGAGGGACCTCAGGGCTGGCAGCCAAGAGAAGACAGGTGGAGGTGCGCCCGGGATCCTGGGAGCCCAGGCCAGAGCTGCCTGCATGCCTGCCTGCCTTCCTGGATGTACGTATGCTGCCTTTGTCCAGGTAGGTTTCTCAGGTCCCCTCCAATCCTGTCCTCTCCTGTCTTCTCCTGTCCTCACCATCCTCTCCCCTCTCCTCTCCTCCGCACTTTGCTTCTCTCCTTTGTCTGTCCTCTCTTCCAGGTGCCCTGCTCACCAGCTCCAGCACTTGTGATGCTTCTCCAGTGACAGCTGTTCGCAACCCCTTCCACCCCCTGCCTGCCCCTAATGTGACCCAGCTCACAGGGTCTCCGGCTCATCCCACCCAAACCCACACGCCCCAACACATTCCCTGGTTCAGCCCCTCTGCCCTATTCAGCCAAACTGGGCCTTTGCAACCTACCTATGCATCGTTGTTTCTCCTCACCATTCAAGGAGAGATCTCCTTTTGTACTTAGCTTGGTTGACTGGTGGATGGATGGATGGATGGATGGATGTATGTATGAATGGATGGATAGATGTATGGGTGGATGGATGGATGGACAGGTCAATGGATCGGTTTTGTAGAGGCAGAGTACCATATAGGGGTACTGGAGTCCGCTGGTGTCAGATCCCTAGTCAATGTCAAATGTAAAACATTAATTCATCAATAACAAAAATGAATAAGCACCTAAATAAATAAATAAATAAATATAAAAACTGGGTTAAAAAATACATGGCGTCTTTGCCTTTCTGCATATGGAATGCTGTGAGGATCTTAACAAGGAAAGCATTGTCCTGATTAACCCATTTGAAGTCGTGGAATATTTCCTTTTCCTTTTTCTTTTTTTACTTTCTATTTTCTTGATTATTCACTGGAATAAATAGACAGGAATTGAGAGGGAAGGGAGGTAGAGAGAGTTTGAGACACAGAGAGAGACAACTGCAGCACTTCCGCACCACTTGTAAAGATTTCCCCTGGCATGTGGGAACCAGGGTGTTGAAGCCCAGTCCTCCTGCATTGTAACATGAGTGCTTAACTGGGTGTGGCACCACCTGGTACCCTTGATGGGACACTTTTTTTTAGCAATGAAAAGAAATTCTCGTGGCAAGGTAATAAATAAATGAAGAAGTCAATAAAAGTGCATTTACATTAACTCAGTGGAAACACACAGGGACATATACGTCTCTGTTACCTGTATTACATCTTCATGTATGGATTGATTGCCTCAAGGGGTTATTGCCACAGCTGAGTGCCTACGCCACGAATAATCCACAGCTCCTGCACTCCATTTGTTCCCCTTTCGCTGCCCTTGTTGCTTGGTCACTGTGGTGGTTATTGTTTTTGTTGTTGTTGTTGTTGTTACTGACCTTGCATCTGACAGACACAAAAGGAGAGAGCAGAGGAAATACAGGGTGGGAGAGAAAGACAGAGCTCCTAAAGACCTGCTTCACCCCCTGTAAAGCGACTCCCCTGCAGGTGGCGGTCTGGGGGCCAGACCCCAAATCCTTCCACCTGTCCCCTCTATTCGTGAGCGCCACAAGCCCTTAACCCTCTGACATACCGCCAAACCTCCCTGGATTTACTTTTGAAGGCAGTATCACCTGCCTCGTTTTGAATCCTCATTATCCTGAGGGTCAGTCCTGGAGACAGTGTCATGACACGACACACGGAGATCTCTGTTATCAGAGAGCACCTGGAACAGCAGCTGGGGCTCTAGTGCCAGGGCAGGAGCAACTCCCCATCCACCTTCCACGGAGTCCACCTGCCTGCATTTTGGTCCTTTTCCCTCCAAAAAAGATTTTTCCCTTTTTTCACTTTGAAACAGGCAGGAGACAGGTTACCCAGGCAGGGGGAAAAAAAATAAAAAGCCCTTTTTTTTTTTTTTTTTTTTTTTTTTACCGAAGTGAATGACCATCTTCTGGGAAGTATAGGTTTTGAACCTGAAAACTCTGTCTGTCTGTCTCTTAGTCCACAGAAAGAGCCACTAGCCCAGCCAGATCTCACGCTCAGATGGGGTGTTTTTGCCAGTCAAAGGTCTGCACAGCGCACTAGGGATTGGGCGGCCTGAGACCCAAATGTTACATTGTAGATGGACTGTTTGCAGTTCTTGCTCCCCAGGACATTGGACTGTCTCAACTCCCTCCCCTACAGCATGAAAAAAAGACTCTTGACAACCTTGGAGCAACTGGAGTGGGGGAGAGGGGAGCTGTTTTCATGTCTGCACTGCTCATGCCCAGTTGTCTGTGGGGGTCCGTGGCAGAGGCTGTAAGGGGGCTAGGGGGCAGAAGGAGACTGTTTGAGAGGCAGGCTGCCGGCAGGGGAGCCCAGGAGTGTGTGCAGGGCTGTGTGTGTGGGTGTGGTGGCAGGGCGTTAGGGCAGGTCCCCCTGCTGGATGGTGAGATGGCAGCTGGGCTGGCCCTGGGCCCTCAGGGCTGAAGGGCAGAAGCAGGGTGGCAGTAAAGTAGCGCAGGGAGGAAAACAGTAGATGTTAGTTGGGAGCTGGGGGACAGAGGGTAAGGGGAAAGGGGGCATCCTTGAGGAGGGGTCAGGACTAGAGAGTGGGGGCAGCTGGAGGCATGGAAGGTCCCAGGAATCAGGGACTGACAGGAACAAATTCCTACACCCCCCACTGGATAGAAGCTGCAGAAGGCAGAGCAGCAGCCCTGGCTCGCCTAGGCCAAGGGCCCTGAGTGAGTCCATCTGAGGATGAGAAAGAGGAGGAGGGGGTGGAGGAGGAGGAGGAGAAAGAGGAGGAGGAAGAGTAGGAAGAGGAGGAGGAGGAGGCGTAGGAGGAGGAGGAGGGGCAGGAGGGCAGCTGTCAGTAGGCAACGGGATTAATAGAGGCCTCCATTACGGAGGCATGTGTCCAGGCAGGCACCCACCAACCCTCAGGGGCAGCTCAGGGCACCCAGGGACTTGGTGTGGGTATCTCTGGGGCGGGAATGTCAGTCAGTCAGCAAGACTGTGTGTCAGTGCACATGGTGGGACAGGGGCCTGGCGGACTTGGTCCCCCGCCCTGGACTGTCAGATGCCAGCCCCATGCCCAGACACACACCAATCTGCACATAGCCCCTTGGCCCGGCCGACCAGCACCTGCTTTGGCCTGGGGCTCTGGCTCTGGTGGCTGGCCACCACCCCTCAGGTCAAGTTCAGCGTGGGGGTCATGGCTGCTGGTCAACTGGATGGGCGGGGTCCCCATGGCCTAGCAACCACATGAGCCCTCTGTGATGTCCTAGCCCCTGGCAATCTGTGCTGGCCACACTGGCACTGGGCAGCCCAACTGCCCTGCCACTAGGTCAGGCAACAGCACCCAGACGCCTGGGCCCTGGCAGTGAGGGACGGAAGGATGGGAAGACAGTGCTGACCGACGAGGGACCTCAGGGCTGGCAGCCAAGAGAAGACAGGTGGAGGTGCGCCCGGGATCCTGGGAGCCCAGGCCAGAGCTGCCTGCATGCCTGCCTGCCTTCCTGGATGTCCGTATGCTGCCTTTGTCCAGGTAGGTTTCTCAGGTCCCCTCCAATCCTGTCCTCTCCTGTCCTCTCCTGTCCTCACCATCCTCTCCCCTCTCCTCTCCTCCGCACTTTGCTTCTCTCCTTTGTCTGTCCTCTCTTCCAGGTGCCCTGCTCACCAGCTCCAGCACTTGTGATGCTTCTCCAGTGACAGCTGTTCGCAACCCCTTCCACCCCCTGCCTGCCCCTAATGTGACCCAGCTCACAGGGTCTCCGGCTCATCCCACCCAAACCCACACGCCCCAACACATTCCCTGGTTCAGCCCCTCTGCCCTATTCAGCCAAACTGGGCCTTTGCAACCTACCTATGCATCGTTGTTTCTCCTCACCATTCAAGGAGAGATCTCCTTTTGTACTTAGCTTGGTTGACTGGTGGATGGATGGATGGATGGATGGATGTATGTATGAATGGATGGATAGATGTATGGGTGGATGGATGGATGGATGGACAGGTCAATGGATCGGTTTTGTAGAGGCAGAGTACCATATAGGGGTACTGGAGTCCGCTGGTGTCAGATCCCTAGTCAATGTCAAATGTAAAACATTAATTCATCAATAACAAAAATGAATAAGCACCTAAATAAATAAATAAATAAATAAATATAAAAACTGGGTTAAAAAATACATGGCGTCTTTGCCTTTCTGCATATGGAATGCTGTGAGGATCTTAACAAGGAAAGCATTGTCCTGATTAACCCATTTGAAGTCGTGGAATATTTCCTTTTCCTTTTTCTTTTTTTACTTTCTATTTTCTTGATTATTCACTGGAATAAATAGACAGGAATTGAGAGGGAAGGGAGGTAGAGAGAGTTTGAGACACAGAGAGAGACAACTGCAGCACTTCCGCACCACTTGTAAAGATTTCCCCTGGCATGTGGGAACCAGGGTGTTGAAGCCCAGTCCTCCTGCATTGTAACATGAGTGCTTAACTGGGTGTGGCACCACCTGGTACCCTTGATGGGACACTTTTTTTTAGCAATGAAAAGAAATTCTCGTGGCAAGGTAATAAATAAATGAAGAAGTCAATAAAAGTGCATTTACATTAACTCAGTGGAAACACACAGGGACATATACGTCTCTGTTACCTGTATTACATCTTCATGTATGGATTGATTGCCTCAAGGGGTTATTGCCACAGCTGAGTGCCTACGCCACGAATAATCCACAGCTCCTGCACTCCATTTGTTCCCCTTTCGCTGCCCTTGTTGCTTGGTCACTGTGGTGGTTATTGTTTTTGTTGTTGTTGTTGTTGTTACTGACCTTGCATCTGACAGACACAAAAGGAGAGAGCAGAGGAAATACAGGGTGGGAGAGAAAGATAGAGCTCCTAAAGACCTGCTTCACCCCCTGTAAAGCGACTCCCCTGCAGGTGGCGGTCTGGGGGCCAGACCCCAAATCCTTCCACCTGTCCCCTCTATTCGTGAGCGCCACAAGCCCTTAACCCTCTGACATACCGCCAAACCTCCCTGGATTTACTTTTGAAGGCAGTATCACCTGCCTCGTTTTGAATCCTCATTATCCTGAGGGTCAGTCCTGGAGACAGTGTCATGACACGACACACGGAGATCTCTGTTATCAGAGAGCACCTGGAACAGCAGCTGGGGCTCTAGTGCCAGGGCAGGAGCAACTCCCCATCCACCTTCCACGGAGTCCACCTGCCTGCATTTTGGTCCTTTTCCCTCCAAAAAAGATTTTTCCCTTTTTTCACTTTGAAACAGGCAGGAGACAGGTTACCCAGGCAGGGGGAAAAAAAATAAAAAGCCTTTTTTTTTTTTTTTTTACCGAAGTGAATGACCATCTTCTGGGAAGTATAGGTTTTGAACCTGAAAACTCTGTCTGTCTGTCTCTTAGTCCACAGAAAGAGCCACTAGCCCAGCCAGATCTCACGCTCAGATGGGGTGTTTTTGCCAGTCAAAGGTCTGCACAGCGCACTAGGGATTGGGCGGCCTGAGACCCAAATGTTACATTGTAGATGGACTGTTTGCAGTTCTTGCTCCCCAGGACATTGGACTGTCTCAACTCCCTCCCCTACAGCATGAAAAAAAGACTCTTGACAACCTTGGAGCAACTGGAGTGGGGGCGAGGGGAGCTGTTTGCATGTCTGCACTGCTCATGCCCAGGTGTCTGTGGGGGTCCGTGGCAGAGGCTGTAAGGGGGCTAGGGGGCATAAGGAGACTGTTTGAGAGGCAGGCTGCAGGCAGGGGAGCCCAGGAGTGTGTGCAGGGCTGTGTGTGTGGGAGTGGTGGCAGGGCGTTAGGGCAGGTCCCCCTGCTGGATGGTGTGATGGCAGCTGGGCTGGCCCTGGGCCCTCAGGGCTGAAGGGCAGAAGCAGGGTGGCAGTAAAGTAGCGCAGGGAGGAACACAGTAGATGTTAGTTGGGAGCTGGGGGACAGAGGGTAAGGGGAAAGGGGGCATCCTTGAGGAGGGGTCAGGACTAGAGAGTGGGGGCAGCTGGAGGCATGGAAGGTCCCAGGAATCAGGGACTGACAGGAACAGATTCCTACACCCCCCCACTGGATAGAAGCTGCAGAAGCCAGAGCAGCAGCCCTGGCTTGCCTAGGCCAAGGGCCCTGAGTGAGTCCATCTGAGGATGAGGAAGAGGAGGAGGGGGTGGAGGAGGAGGAGGAGAAAGAGGAGGAGGAAGAGTAGGAAGAGGAGGAGGAGGAGGCATAGGAGGAGCAGGAGGGGCAGGAGGGCAGCTGTCAGTAGGCAACGGGATTAATAGATGCCTCCATTACGGAGGCATGTGTCCAGGCAGGCACCCACCAACCCTCAGGGGCAGCTCAGGGCACCCAGGGACTTGGTGTGGGTATCTCTGGGGCGGGGACTGTCAGTCAGTCAGCAAGACTCTGTGTCAGTGCACATGGTGGGACAGGGGCCTGGCGGACCTTGGTCCCCCGCCCTGGACTGTCAGATGCCAGCCCCATGCCCAGACACACACCAATCTGCACATAGCCCCTTGGCCCGGCCGACCAGCACCTGCTTTGGCCTGGGGCTCTGGCTCTGGTGGCTGGCCACCACCCCTCAGGTCAAGTTCAGCGTGGGGGTCATGGCTGCTGGTCAACTGGATGGGCGGGGTCCCCATGGCCTAGCAACCACATAAGCCCTCTGTGATGTCCTAGCCCCTGGCAATCTGTGCTGGCCACACTGGCACTGGGCAGCCCAACTGCCCTGCCACTAGGTCAGGCAACAGCGCCCAGACGCCTGGGCCCTGGCAGTGAGGGACGGAAGGATGGGAAGACAGTGCTGACCGACGAGGGACCTCAGGGCTGGCAGCCAAGAGAAGACAGGTGGAGGTGCGCCCGGGATCCTGGGAGCCCAGGCCAGAGCTGCCTGCATGCCTGCCTGCCTTCCTGGATGTCCGTATGCTGCCTTTGTCCAGGTAGGTTTCTCAGGTCCCCTCCAATCCTGTCCTCTCCTGTCCTCTCCTGTCCTCACCATCCTCTCCCCTCTCCTCTCCTCCGCACTTTGCTTCTCTCCTTTGTCTGTCCTCTCTTCCAGGTGCCCTGCTCACCAGCTCCAGCACTTGTGATGCTTCTCCAGTGACAGCTGTTCAGTACCCCTTCCACCCCCTGCCTGCCCCTAATGTGACCCAGCTCACAGGGTCTCCGGCTCATCCCACCCAAACCCACACGCCCCAACACATTCCCTGGTTCAGCCCCTCTGCCCTATTCAGCCAAACTGGGCCTTTGCAACCTACCTATGCATCGTTGTTTCTCCTCACCATTCAAGGAGAGATCTCCTTTTGTACTTAGCTTGGTTGACTGGTGGATGGATGGATGGATGGATGGATGGATGTATGTATGAATGGATGGATAGATGTATGTTTGGATGGATGGATGGACAGGTCAATGGATCGGTTTTGTAGAGGCAGAGTACCATATAGGGGTACTGGAGTCCGCTGGTGTCAGATCCCTAGTCAATGTCAAATGTAAAACATTAATTCATCAATAACAAAAATGAATAAGCACCTAAATAAATAAATAAATAAATATAAAAACTGGGTTAAAAAATACATGGCGTCTTTGCCTTTCTGCATATGGAATGCTGTGAGGATCTTAACAAGGAAAGCATTGTCCTGATTAACCCATTTGAAGTCGTGGAATATTTCCTTTTCCTTTTTCTTTTTTTACTTTCTATTTTCTTGATTATTCACTGGAATAAATAGACAGGAATTGAGAGGGAAGGGAGGTAGAGAGAGTTTGAGACACAGAGAGAGACAACTGCAGCACTTCCGCACCACTTGTAAAGATTTCCCCTGGCATGTGGGAACCAGGGTGTTGAAGCCCAGTCCTCCTGCATTGTAACATGAGTGCTTAACTGGGTGTGGCACCACCTGGTACCCTTGATGGGACACTTTTTTTTAGCAATGAAAAGAAATTCTCGTGGCAAGGTAATAAATAAATGAAGAAGTCAATAAAAGTGCATTTACATTAACTCAGTGGAAACACACAGGGACATATACGTCTCTGTTACCTGTATTACATCTTCATGTATGGATTGATTGCCTCAAGGGGTTATTGCCACAGCTGAGTGCCTACGCCACGAATAATCCACAGCTCCTGCACTCCATTTGTTCCCCTTTCGCTGCCCTTGTTGCTTGGTCACTGTGGTGGTTATTGTTTTTGTTGTTGTTGTTGTTGTTACTGACCTTGCATCTGACAGACACAAAAGGAGAGAGCAGAGGAAATACAGGGTGGGAGAGAAAGATAGAGCTCCTAAAGACCTGCTTCACCCCCTGTAAAGCGACTCCCCTGCAGGTGGCGGTCTGGGGGCCAGACCCCAAATCCTTCCACCTGTCCCCTCTATTCGTGAGCGCCACAAGCCCTTAACCCTCTGACATACCGCCAAACCTCCCTGGATTTACTTTTGAAGGCAGTATCACCTGCCTCGTTTTGAATCCTCATTATCCTGAGGGTCAGTCCTGGAGACAGTGTCATGACACGACACACGGAGATCTCTGTTATCAGAGAGCACCTGGAACAGCAGCTGGGGCTCTAGTGCCAGGGCAGGAGCAACTCCCCATCCACCTTCCACGGAGTCCACCTGCCTGCATTTTGGTCCTTTTCCCTCCAAAAAAGATTTTTCCCTTTTTTCACTTTGAAACAGGCAGGAGACAGGTTACCCAGGCAGGGGGAAAAAAAATAAAAAGCCTTTTTTTTTTTTTTTTTTTACCGAAGTGAATGACCATCTTCTGGGAAGTATAGGTTTTGAACCTGAAAACTCTGTCTGTCTGTCTCTTAGTCCACAGAAAGAGCCACTAGCCCAGCCAGATCTCACGCTCAGATGGGGTGTTTTTGCCAGTCAAAGGTCTGCACAGCGCACTAGGGATTGGGCGGCCTGAGACCCAAATGTTACATTGTAGATGGACTGTTTGCAGTTCTTGCTCCCCAGGACATTGGACTGTCTCAACTCCCTCCCCTACAGCATGAAAAAAAGACTCTTGACAACCTTGGAGCAACTGGAGTGGGGGCGAGGGGAGCTGTTTGCATGTCTGCACTGCTCATGCCCAGGTGTCTGTGGGGGTCCGTGGCAGAGGCTGTAAGGGGGCTAGGGGGCATAAGGAGACTGTTTGAGAGGCAGGCTGCAGGCAGGGGAGCCCAGGAGTGTGTGCAGGGCTGTGTGTGTGGGAGTGGTGGCAGGGCGTTAGGGCAGGTCCCCCTGCTGGATGGTGTGATGGCAGCTGGGCTGGCCCTGGGCCCTCAGGGCTGAAGGGCAGAAGCAGGGTGGCAGTAAAGTAGCGCAGGGAGGAACACAGTAGATGTTAGTTGGGAGCTGGGGGACAGAGGGTAAGGGGAAAGGGGGCATCCTTGAGGAGGGGTCAGGACTAGAGAGTGGGGGCAGCTGGAGGCATGGAAGGTCCCAGGAATCAGGGACTGACAGGAACAGATTCCTACACCCCCCCACTGGATAGAAGCTGCAGAAGCCAGAGCAGCAGCCCTGGCTTGCCTAGGCCAAGGGCCCTGAGTGAGTCCATCTGAGGATGAGGAAGAGGAGGAGGGGGTGGAGGAGGAGGAGGAGAAAGAGGAGGAGGAAGAGTAGGAAGAGGAGGAGGAGGAGGCATAGGAGGAGCAGGAGGGGCAGGAGGGCAGCTGTCAGTAGGCAACGGGATTAATAGATGCCTCCATTACGGAGGCATGTGTCCAGGCAGGCACCCACCAACCCTCAGGGGCAGCTCAGGGCACCCAGGGACTTGGTGTGGGTATCTCTGGGGCGGGGACTGTCAGTCAGTCAGCAAGACTCTGTGTCAGTGCACATGGTGGGACAGGGGCCTGGCGGACCTTGGTCCCCCGCCCTGGACTGTCAGATGCCAGCCCCATGCCCAGACACACACCAATCTGCACATAGCCCCTTGGCCCGGCCGACCAGCACCTGCTTTGGCCTGGGGCTCTGGCTCTGGTGGCTGGCCACCACCCCTCAGGTCAAGTTCAGCGTGGGGGTCATGGCTGCTGGTCAACTGGATGGGCGGGGTCCCCATGGCCTAGCAACCACATAAGCCCTCTGTGATGTCCTAGCCCCTGGCAATCTGTGCTGGCCACACTGGCACTGGGCAGCCCAACTGCCCTGCCACTAGGTCAGGCAACAGCGCCCAGACGCCTGGGCCCTGGCAGTGAGGGACGGAAGGATGGGAAGACAGTGCTGACCGACGAGGGACCTCAGGGCTGGCAGCCAAGAGAAGACAGGTGGAGGTGCGCCCGGGATCCTGGGAGCCCAGGCCAGAGCTGCCTGCATGCCTGCCTGCCTTCCTGGATGTCCGTATGCTGCCTTTGTCCAGGTAGGTTTCTCAGGTCCCCTCCAATCCTGTCCTCTCCTGTCCTCTCCTGTCCTCACCATCCTCTCCCCTCTCCTCTCCTCCGCACTTTGCTTCTCTCCTTTGTCTGTCCTCTCTTCCAGGTGCCCTGCTCACCAGCTCCAGCACTTGTGATGCTTCTCCAGTGACAGCTGTTCAGTACCCCTTCCACCCCCTGCCTGCCCCTAATGTGACCCAGCTCACAGGGTCTCCGGCTCATCCCACCCAAACCCACACGCCCCAACACATTCCCTGGTTCAGCCCCTCTGCCCTATTCAGCCAAACTGGGCCTTTGCAACCTACCTATGCATCGTTGTTTCTCCTCACCATTCAAGGAGAGATCTCCTTTTGTACTTAGCTTGGTTGACTGGTGGATGGATGGATGGATGGATGGATGGATGTATGTATGAATGGATGGATAGATGTATGTTTGGATGGATGGATGGACAGGTCAATGGATCGGTTTTGTAGAGGCAGAGTACCATATAGGGGTACTGGAGTCCGCTGGTGTCAGATCCCTAGTCAATGTCAAATGTAAAACATTAATTCATCAATAACAAAAATGAATAAGCACCTAAATAAATAAATAAATAAATATAAAAACTGGGTTAAAAAATACATGGCGTCTTTGCCTTTCTGCATATGGAATGCTGTGAGGATCTTAACAAGGAAAGCATTGTCCTGATTAACCCATTTGAAGTCGTGGAATATTTCCTTTTCCTTTTTCTTTTTTTACTTTCTATTTTCTTGATTATTCACTGGAATAAATAGACAGGAATTGAGAGGGAAGGGAGGTAGAGAGAGTTTGAGACACAGAGAGAGACAACTGCAGCACTTCCGCACCACTTGTAAAGATTTCCCCTGGCATGTGGGAACCAGGGTGTTGAAGCCCAGTCCTCCTGCATTGTAACATGAGTGCTTAACTGGGTGTGGCACCACCTGGTACCCTTGATGGGACACTTTTTTTTAGCAATGAAAAGAAATTCTCGTGGCAAGGTAATAAATAAATGAAGAAGTCAATAAAAGTGCATTTACATTAACTCAGTGGAAACACACAGGGACATATACGTCTCTGTTACCTGTATTACATCTTCATGTATGGATTGATTGCCTCAAGGGGTTATTGCCACAGCTGAGTGCCTACGCCACGAATAATCCACAGCTCCTGCACTCCATTTGTTCCCCTTTCGCTGCCCTTGTTGCTTGGTCACTGTGGTGGTTATTGTTTTTGTTGTTGTTGTTGTTGTTACTGACCTTGCATCTGACAGACACAAAAGGAGAGAGCAGAGGAAATACAGGGTGGGAGAGAAAGATAGAGCTCCTAAAGACCTGCTTCACCCCCTGTAAAGCGACTCCCCTGCAGGTGGCGGTCTGGGGGCCAGACCCCAAATCCTTCCACCTGTCCCCTCTATTCGTGAGCGCCACAAGCCCTTAACCCTCTGACATACCGCCAAACCTCCCTGGATTTACTTTTGAAGGCAGTATCACCTGCCTCGTTTTGAATCCTCATTATCCTGAGGGTCAGTCCTGGAGACAGTGTCATGACACGACACACGGAGATCTCTGTTATCAGAGAGCACCTGGAACAGCAGCTGGGGCTCTAGTGCCAGGGCAGGAGCAACTCCCCATCCACCTTCCACGGAGTCCACCTGCCTGCATTTTGGTCCTTTTCCCTCCAAAAAAGATTTTTCCCTTTTTTCACTTTGAAACAGGCAGGAGACAGGTTACCCAGGCAGGGGGAAAAAAAATAAAAAGCCTTTTTTTTTTTTTTTTTTTACCGAAGTGAATGACCATCTTCTGGGAAGTATAGGTTTTGAACCTGAAAACTCTGTCTGTCTGTCTCTTAGTCCACAGAAAGAGCCACTAGCCCAGCCAGATCTCACGCTCAGATGGGGTGTTTTTGCCAGTCAAAGGTCTGCACAGCGCACTAGGGATTGGGCGGCCTGAGACCCAAATGTTACATTGTAGATGGACTGTTTGCAGTTCTTGCTCCCCAGGACATTGGACTGTCTCAACTCCCTCCCCTACAGCATGAAAAAAAGACTCTTGACAACCTTGGAGCAACTGGAGTGGGGGCGAGGGGAGCTGTTTGCATGTCTGCACTGCTCATGCCCAGGTGTCTGTGGGGGTCCGTGGCAGAGGCTGTAAGGGGGCTAGGGGGCATAAGGAGACTGTTTGAGAGGCAGGCTGCAGGCAGGGGAGCCCAGGAGTGTGTGCAGGGCTGTGTGTGTGGGAGTGGTGGCAGGGCGTTAGGGCAGGTCCCCCTGCTGGATGGTGTGATGGCAGCTGGGCTGGCCCTGGGCCCTCAGGGCTGAAGGGCAGAAGCAGGGTGGCAGTAAAGTAGCGCAGGGAGGAACACAGTAGATGTTAGTTGGGAGCTGGGGGACAGAGGGTAAGGGGAAAGGGGGCATCCTTGAGGAGGGGTCAGGACTAGAGAGTGGGGGCAGCTGGAGGCATGGAAGGTCCCAGGAATCAGGGACTGACAGGAACAGATTCCTACACCCCCCCACTGGATAGAAGCTGCAGAAGCCAGAGCAGCAGCCCTGGCTTGCCTAGGCCAAGGGCCCTGAGTGAGTCCATCTGAGGATGAGGAAGAGGAGGAGGGGGTGGAGGAGGAGGAGGAGAAAGAGGAGGAGGAAGAGTAGGAAGAGGAGGAGGAGGAGGCATAGGAGGAGCAGGAGGGGCAGGAGGGCAGCTGTCAGTAGGCAACGGGATTAATAGATGCCTCCATTACGGAGGCATGTGTCCAGGCAGGCACCCACCAACCCTCAGGGGCAGCTCAGGGCACCCAGGGACTTGGTGTGGGTATCTCTGGGGCGGGGACTGTCAGTCAGTCAGCAAGACTCTGTGTCAGTGCACATGGTGGGACAGGGGCCTGGCGGACCTTGGTCCCCCGCCCTGGACTGTCAGATGCCAGCCCCATGCCCAGACACACACCAATCTGCACATAGCCCCTTGGCCCGGCCGACCAGCACCTGCTTTGGCCTGGGGCTCTGGCTCTGGTGGCTGGCCACCACCCCTCAGGTCAAGTTCAGCGTGGGGGTCATGGCTGCTGGTCAACTGGATGGGCGGGGTCCCCATGGCCTAGCAACCACATAAGCCCTCTGTGATGTCCTAGCCCCTGGCAATCTGTGCTGGCCACACTGGCACTGGGCAGCCCAACTGCCCTGCCACTAGGTCAGGCAACAGCGCCCAGACGCCTGGGCCCTGGCAGTGAGGGACGGAAGGATGGGAAGACAGTGCTGACCGACGAGGGACCTCAGGGCTGGCAGCCAAGAGAAGACAGGTGGAGGTGCGCCCGGGATCCTGGGAGCCCAGGCCAGAGCTGCCTGCATGCCTGCCTGCCTTCCTGGATGTCCGTATGCTGCCTTTGTCCAGGTAGGTTTCTCAGGTCCCCTCCAATCCTGTCCTCTCCTGTCCTCTCCTGTCCTCACCATCCTCTCCCCTCTCCTCTCCTCCGCACTTTGCTTCTCTCCTTTGTCTGTCCTCTCTTCCAGGTGCCCTGCTCACCAGCTCCAGCACTTGTGATGCTTCTCCAGTGACAGCTGTTCAGTACCCCTTCCACCCCCTGCCTGCCCCTAATGTGACCCAGCTCACAGGGTCTCCGGCTCATCCCACCCAAACCCACACGCCCCAACACATTCCCTGGTTCAGCCCCTCTGCCCTATTCAGCCAAACTGGGCCTTTGCAACCTACCTATGCATCGTTGTTTCTCCTCACCATTCAAGGAGAGATCTCCTTTTGTACTTAGCTTGGTTGACTGGTGGATGGATGGATGGATGGATGGATGTATGTATGAATGGATGGATAGATGTATGTTTGGATGGATGGATGGACAGGTCAATGGATCGGTTTTGTAGAGGCAGAGTACCATATAGGGGTACTGGAGTCCGCTGGTGTCAGATCCCTAGTCAATGTCAAATGTAAAACATTAATTCATCAATAACAAAAATGAATAAGCACCTAAATAAATAAATAAATAAATATAAAAACTGGGTTAAAAAATACATGGCGTCTTTGCCTTTCTGCATATGGAATGCTGTGAGGATCTTAACAAGGAAAGCATTGTCCTGATTAACCCATTTGAAGTCGTGGAATATTTCCTTTTCCTTTTTCTTTTTTTACTTTCTATTTTCTTGATTATTCACTGGAATAAATAGACAGGAATTGAGAGGGAAGGGAGGTAGAGAGAGTTTGAGACACAGAGAGAGACAACTGCAGCACTTCCGCACCACTTGTAAAGATTTCCCCTGGCATGTGGGAACCAGGGTGTTGAAGCCCAGTCCTCCTGCATTGTAACATGAGTGCTTAACTGGGTGTGGCACCACCTGGTACCCTTGATGGGACACTTTTTTTTAGCAATGAAAAGAAATTCTCGTGGCAAGGTAATAAATAAATGAAGAAGTCAATAAAAGTGCATTTACATTAACTCAGTGGAAACACACAGGGACATATACGTCTCTGTTACCTGTATTACATCTTCATGTATGGATTGATTGCCTCAAGGGGTTATTGCCACAGCTGAGTGCCTACGCCACGAATAATCCACAGCTCCTGCACTCCATTTGTTCCCCTTTCGCTGCCCTTGTTGCTTGGTCACTGTGGTGGTTATTGTTTTTGTTGTTGTTGTTGTTGTTACTGACCTTGCATCTGACAGACACAAAAGGAGAGAGCAGAGGAAATACAGGGTGGGAGAGAAAGATAGAGCTCCTAAAGACCTGCTTCACCCCCTGTAAAGCGACTCCCCTGCAGGTGGCGGTCTGGGGGCCAGACCCCAAATCCTTCCACCTGTCCCCTCTATTCGTGAGCGCCACAAGCCCTTAACCCTCTGACATACCGCCAAACCTCCCTGGATTTACTTTTGAAGGCAGTATCACCTGCCTCGTTTTGAATCCTCATTATCCTGAGGGTCAGTCCTGGAGACAGTGTCATGACACGACACACGGAGATCTCTGTTATCAGAGAGCACCTGGAACAGCAGCTGGGGCTCTAGTGCCAGGGCAGGAGCAACTCCCCATCCACCTTCCACGGAGTCCACCTGCCTGCATTTTGGTCCTTTTCCCTCCAAAAAAGATTTTTCCCTTTTTTCACTTTGAAACAGGCAGGAGACAGGTTACCCAGGCAGGGGGAAAAAAAATAAAAAGCCTTTTTTTTTTTTTTTTTTTTTTTTTTTTTTTACCGAAGTGAATGACCATCTTCTGGGAAGTATAGGTTTTGAACCTGAAAACTCTGTCTGTCTGTCTCTTAGTCCACAGAAAGAGCCACTAGCCCAGCCAGATCTCACGCTCAGATGGGGTGTTTTTGCCAGTCAAAGGTCTGCACAGCGCACTAGGGATTGGGCGGCCTGAGACCCAAATGTTACATTGTAGATGGACTGTTTGCAGTTCTTGCTCCCCAGGACATTGGACTGTCTCAACTCCCTCCCCTACAGCATGAAAAAAAGACTCTTGACAACCTTGGAGCAACTGGAGTGGGGGCGAGGGGAGCTGTTTGCATGTCTGCACTGCTGATGCCCAGGTGTCTGTGGGGGTCCGTGGCAGAGGCTGTAAGGGGGCTAGGGGGCATAAGGAGACTGTTTGAGAGGCAGGCTGCAGGCAGGGGAGCCCAGGAGTGTGTGCAGGGCTGTGTGTGTGGGTGTGGTGGCAGGGCGTTAGGGCAGGTCCCCCTGCTGGATGGTGAGATGGCAGCTGGGCTGGCCCTGGGCCCTCAGGGCTGAAGGGCAGAAGCAGGGTGGCAGTAAAGTAGCGCAGGGAGGAACACAGTAGATGTTAGTTGGGAGCTGGGGGACAGAGGGTAAGGGGAAAGGGGGCATCCTTGAGGAGGGTTCAGGACTAGAGAGTGGGGGCAGCTGGAGGCATGGAAGGTCCCAGGAATCAGGGACTGACAGGAACAGATTCCTACACCCCCCCACTGGATAGAAGCTGCAGAAGCCAGAGCAGCAGCCCTGGCTTGCCTAGGCCAAGGGCCCTGAGTGAGTCCATCTGAGGATGAGGAAGAGGAGGAGGGGGTGGAGGAGGAGGAGGAGAAAGAGGAGGAGGAAGAGTAGGAAGAGGAGGAGGAGGAGCCGTAGGAGGAGCAGGAGGGGCAGGAGGGCAGCTGTCAGTAGGCAACGGGATTAATAGAGGCCTCCATTACGGAGGCATGTGTCCAGGCAGGCACCCACCAACCCTCAGGGGCAGCTCAGGGCACCCAGGGACTTGGTGTGGGTATCTCTGGGGCGGGGACTGTCAGTCAGTCAGCAAGACTGTGTGTCAGTGCACATGGTGGGACAGGGGCCTGGCGGACCTTGGTCCCCCGCCCTGGACTGTCAGATGCCAGCCCCATGCCCAGACACACACCAATCTGCACATAGCCCCTTGGCCCGGCCGACCAGCACCTGCTTTGGCCTGGGGCTCTGGCTCTGGTGGCTGGCCACCACCCCTCAGGTCAAGTTCAGCGTGGGGGTCATGGCTGCTGGTCAACTGGATGGGCGGGGTCCCCATGGCCTAGCAACCACATGAGCCCTCTGTGATGTCCTAGCCCCTGGCAATCTGTGCTGGCCACACTGGCACTGGGCAGCCCAACTGCCCTGCCACTAGGTCAGGCAACAGCGCCCAGACGCCTGGGCCCTGGCAGTGAGGGACGGAAGGATGGGAAGACAGTGCTGACCGACGAGGGACCTCAGGGCTGGCAGCCAAGAGAAGACAGGTGGAGGTGCGCCCGGGATCCTGGGAGCCCAGGCCAGAGCTGCCTGCATGCCTGCCTGCCTTCCTGGATGTCCGTATGCTGCCTTTGTCCAGGTAGGTTTCTCAGGTCCCCTCCAATCCTGTCCTCTCCTGTCCTCTCCTGTCCTCACCATCCTCTCCCCTCTCCTCTCCTCCGCACTTTGCTTCTCTCCTTTGTCTGTCCTCCCTTCCAGGTGCCCTGCTCACCAGCTCCAGCACTTGTGATGCTTCTCCAGTGACAGCTGTTCGCAACCCCTTCCACCCCCTGCCTGCCCCTAATGTGACCCAGCTCACAGGGTCTCCGGCTCATCCCACCCAAACCCACACGCCCCAACCCATTCCCTGGTTCAGCCCCTCTGCCCTATTCAGCCAAACTGGGCCTTTGCAACCTACCTATGCATCGTTGTTTCTCCTCACCATTCAAGGAGAGATCTCCTTTTGTACTTAGCTTGGTTGACTGGTGGATGGATGGAGGGATGGATGGATGGATGGATGAATGGATGGATAGATGTATGGGTGGATGGATGGATGGATGGACAGGTCAATGGATCAGTTTTGTAGAGGCAGAGTACCATATAGGGGTACTGGAGTCCGCTGGTGTCAGATCCTTAGTCAATGTCAAATGTAAAACATTAATTCATCAATAACAAAAATGAATAAGCACCTAAATAAATAAATAAATAAATAAATAAATATAAAAACTGGGTTAAAAAATACATGGCGCCTTTGCCTTTCTGCATATGGAATGCTGTGAGGATCTTAACAAGGAAAGCATTGTCCTGAGTAGCCCATTTGAAGTCGTGGAATATTTCCTTTTCCTTTTTCTTTTTTTACTTTCTATTTTCTTGATTATTCACTGGAATAAATAAAAAAGGAATTGAGAGGGAAGGGTGGTAGAGAGAGTTTGAGACACAGAGAGAGACAACTGCAGCACTTCCGCACCACTTGTAAAGATTTCCCCTGGCAGGTGGGAACCAGGGTGTTGAAGCCCAGACCTCCTGCATTGTAACATGAGTGCTTAACTGGGTAAGGCACACCTGGTACCCTTGATGGGACACTTTTTTTTAGCAATGAAAAGAAATTCTCGTGGCAAGGTAATAAATAAATGAAGAAGTCAATAAAAGTGCATTTACATTAACTCAGTGGAAACACACAGGGACATATACGTCTCTGTTACCTGTATTACTTCTTCATGTATGGATTGATTGCCTCAAGGGGTTATTGCCAGAGCTGAGTGCCTACGCCACAAATAATCCACAGCTCCTGCACTCAGTTTGTTCCCCTTTCGCTGCCATTGTTGCTTGGTCACTGTGGTGGTTATTGTTTTTGTTGTTGTTGTTGTTACTGACCTTGCATCTGACAGACACAAAAGGAGAGAGCAGAGGAAATACATGGTGGGAGAGAAAGATAGAGCTCCTAAAGACCTGCTTCACCTCCTGTAAAGCGACTCCCCTGCAGGTGGCGGTCTGGGGGCCAGACCCCAAATCCTTCCACCTGTCCCCTCTATTCGTGAGCGCCACAAGCCCTTAACCCTCTGACATACCGCCAAACCTCCCTGGATTTACTTTTGAAGGCAGTATCACCTGCCTCGTTTTGAATCCTCATTATCCTGAGGGTCAGTCCTGGAGACAGTGTCATGACACGACACACGGAGATCTCTGTTATCAGAGAGCACCTGGAACAGCAGCTGGTACTCTAGTTCCAGGGCAGGAGCAACTCCCTAGCCACCCTCCACGGAGTCCACCTGCC